>NW_012104299.1:123390-126334 GCF_000951045.1 Mandrillus leucophaeus
GATATTGCTTGGCATCTCTTCAACGTAATAAAATCATACCCAATAAATGTCGTTTGGATTCAGTGCTAGGAAAGGCTTTCTTTCCCAAAGGAACACATATGTTCCCTCATTTCCAGTAATGACAACCACATAAGTGACCATGGTTCCCACTTTTATTGATGGTTAGAAAGTGCAAAGCCAAGTTTGAGAATCAACAACAGCAATTTTGTTGATGTTTGCAGAAAAGGGATGTGTTGCAGTTTGTTTAATGTTGCTGTAACAGAATGCCTGAGGCTCGGTGATTTATAAAGAAAAGAGGTTTCTGTAGCTTATTGTTCTGCAGGCTCAGAAGTTCAAGGCCATGGCCCTGGTTTCAGTGAGGGCTTTTGTGCTGCGTCACCACATGGCGGAACGACAAAGGGGAAGAGACATCTGAAAAGGGGCAAAACCCAAGGGGCATCCTGGCTTTCACACAGCCCACTCAGGAGGGAACTAATCTATTCCTGACAGAACTCACTCACTACTTTGAGAAGGGCACCACGCCACTCATGAGGGATCTGCCCCATGACCCAGACACCTCCCACTGGCTCCCACTTCTCAATGCTGCCACACTGGAGATCAAATTTCAACATGAGTTTTGGTGAGGACAAACTGCATCCAGACCACAGCATTCTGCCCCCGGCCCTGCGAAACTCATGTCCTTTTCACATGGAAAATACAATCAGAGCATCCCAATAGGCCTCAAAGTCTTGCCTTGTCTCAGCATCAACTTAAAAGTCCAAAGCCTCATCTGAGACCTAAGGCAAGCCCCTTCCAGCTAAGAGCCTGTAAAATAAAAAGCATGTTATTTGCTTCCAAGATAAAACAGTGACACAGACATTTGGTAAATATTCCCATCCCAAAAGAGACAAATAGGCCAAAAGAAAAGAGTAACAGGCCCCACACGAGTCCGCAACACAGCAGGGCAGACATTAAATTTTTTTTTTTTTTTTTTTTTTGAGACAGAGTCTCGCTCTGTCGCCCAGGCTGGAGTGCAGTGGCCGGATCTCAGCTCAATGCAAGCTCCGCCTCCCGGGTTCCGCCATTCTCCTGTCTCAGCCTCCTGAGTAGCTGGGACTACAGGTGCCCGCCACCACGCCGGGCTAGTTTTTTGTATTTTTTTAGTAGAGACGGGGTTTCACCGTGTTAGCCAGGATGGCAGACATTAAATCTTAAAGCTTCATAATAATCTCCTTTGTCTCCATGTCCCACTTCCTGGGTGTGCTGGTTCCAGGGCTGGGCTTGCAAAGGCCTCAGGCCATTATGTCTAGCATGCCGCCATGTCTTTGTTGGGTGCAGCCCACGTGGCTACTCCCATGGGTTGCAGTTGGGTGCCTGTGGTTTTGCCAGATGGATGTTGTATGCTGCTAATGGCTCTATGGTTCTGGGGTCCCAGTGATGACCCTGCTCCACACTAGGTATTGCCCCAGTAAGAACTGTCTGTAGTGGCTCCACTCCTGTGGCAGGTTTCTCCTTGGGGTCCCAGGCATTTTGATATATCTGTGAAATCTAGGTGGAAGCCACCACACTTCTACCATTCTTGGATTCTGCACACCTGGCCTGCCGAGCTAGCACCAAGTGGACATGGATGCCCCAGCCCTGCACTGCTTTGTGACACTGCTCCCTGCTCAAGCAGCCCCAGGTTCGACTCATGCCTCCACTCCAAAGAGCCTAAGTGGTAAGCATTGGCGTCATCATCATTTCCATCTGACACTTCATTATCATGGCCTTTACTGTCCATGTTTCTATTGGCATTCTGGTCACAAACACTTCACCAGAATTGTCCTTAATGCTCCACTCCAAGCAATGTAATCTCTTTAATGCCTGTTCCTTCAAACTGTACTAATCTCTGCTCATTACCCTGTTCCAAAAGCCACTTCCACATTTTCAGGCCTCTTTATAGCAACACCCCACTCTTGGTATCAATTTTCTGTCTTTATCCATTTTGTGTTGCTATAACAGAACACCTGAGACTGAGTAGTTTATAAAGAAGCAATTTGGCTTACAATTCTGGTGGCTAGAAAGTTCAAGATTGCGCATATGCATCTGGTGAGGGACTCAGACTGGTTCAACTCATGGCAGGGGAGTTGAAAGTGGAAGGGGAGCTGGCACGTGCAAAGAGATCACCTGGTAAGAGAGGACGCAAGAGAGCAAAATCAGGGAAGTCAGTCTCAGACTATTTTTAACAACCCACTCTTCATGGAATATCCTTTCCCTTGAGAGTGAGAACTCACCCACCCCTAAGGGAGGACATTAACCTATTCATGAGAAACCCACTCCCGTGACCCATATACCTCCCACAGGCCCCACCCCCCAACACTGCCGTACTGGAGATCAAATTTCATCGTGAGTTTTGGTGGGGACAAACAAACCATGTCCAAATCATAGCAAGATGTTTGTATTGACCTTGGTCCTGATGTACTCTTATTTTATTATTCACTTGAAGCCACTTTAAAATCTATAGAAAAAGGCGAAAGTCAAAAACACTCCTGACTATGAGCCCTGGTAGTCCTCGAACCCCTGGTGCAGAGTTTAATGCTCGCATAAGTATTTGTTGACTGAATGAAGGCACTTGATAACAAACCAACTAAGGACAGCATGACATTGAAAAGAGACACTCGTTACTACTTGATCTGAGAGCAAGAAAATGTCACCACAGAAAACAGGGCTTAGGCCAGGTGTGGTGGCTCATGTCTGTAATCCCAGCACTTTGGGAGGCCAAGGCAGGTGGATCACTTGAAGTCAGGAGTTTGAGACCAGCCTCTGGCCAACATGGTGAAACCTTGACTCTACCAGAAAAAGACAAAAATTAGCCAGGCATGGTGGTGCAAGCCTGTAGTCACAGCTACTTGAAAGGCTGGGGCAGGAGGATTGCTTAAACCCAGGAGACGAAGGCTTCATTAAGCTGAGATTGCATCACTGCACT
>NW_012104299.1:126384-128738 GCF_000951045.1 Mandrillus leucophaeus
TGATTGATTTGGAATATTCCAGTAAACCAACCCTTCAAGAAAAGAATTACATTCTTCCAGAAAGAATATCAACAAAAGTCTACAATCACAGGAAGGGATACTCCTAAAGTTAAGCAGAGTTGACAAAGACAGTCGTTTCATCAGAAAATGCAAAGCCGCCTTTTATCTTATTTTAGAAAAAAAGGTTCTTATAAAGTGGACTTGACACCTATTTCCTGAAAAGGAGGGTTCTGTCTACTCGCGTAAGCGATAACTATGAAACAGACGTCAATAGGCACGTTTGCTGCTGCCTCTTATATCTTGGGAGATCGAAGTATTTCTGAGTTGCCCAGTGGGCAAAATCCTTACAGGGCATCTCTGAATCTTCACCCAATGTGAGAGACCTGGGGACCAGGCGTGTCTGGGCACAGAGCCAAGGAAGCATCCTCCTCCTGCCAAAAGGTGGCCACAGAGCCTCACGGAGCAAGGAAAAGGGTCCCAGAAATCCCCGGGAGTCCTATTCCAGGGCTGCCTCTGGATAGGGGACACTAAAAATATCTTTCCTGTGGTTTGGAAGTTTCTAAACCTTAAGCAGTTGTCCCCAGTGTCTATTAAAAACTCGCAGAGCATCAGTCTGCCAACAAGTTTCACCTGAACTTGTAGGTCATTCCCACGTGGACTCCACACCCTAGGAGCATGGGAAAATCTGGCAGTGGGAGAGCAGGTCGGGGGCGCTCCAGCTGACCCAGGCTGAGTCCTCCTACAAGCTCCAGGGGATTGGAATCTTAGGAAATCGTCAGTTGCTTTATTCTAAAAACTCATTTTTAAAGAATTATTATTAAAGTTCTCTATAAAAAAGTACAAATAGCCCAGTATACTCAGTTGCTATACTGGAATTAACAAATAATTTCTTCCTTTAGGTTAAGAAAAAGTCTTTGGAATTTGTGGGCTTTTGTGTAGGGTCACTGTAAGGCTGTTGGATGGCTGAGTGTGACCTCCACGGTTATTAACTGTCACCTGATCACATAGATGAGGGGCATAGGGGTCAGAATCATTCGTGCTGTTGACCTTCCCGAAGAATCCCGGACACTATGGAATTAACACAATTGTGTTGACCCCATTTCTAGATGGTGGCCTTCATCCATGTGTACATCAGGTAACCTTCCCAATTTTCTGGATCTTCTAACAGAAGAAACAGATAACGTTCCCTAGATCTGCTGTGTCAGCCCGAATGGGAGGAGACAGGAGTGTTGACTGTCCAGTGCATTTCACAACATGGAGCCAAGCAGCTTAAGGAAAATGACTTTTAAAAAATATTTTGGCTGGGCATGGTGGCTCACGCCTCTAATCCCAGCACTTTGGGAGGCTGAGGTGGGCAGATCATGAGGTCAGGAGTTCAAGACCATTCTGGCCAACATGGTAAAACCCGATCTCTATTAAAAACACAAAAATTAGCTGGGTGTGGCGGCGGGCACCTGCAGTCCCAGTTACTCAGGAGGCTGAGGCAGGAGAATCGCTTGAACCTGGGAGGCGGAAGTTGCAGTGAGCTGAGATCGTGCCACTGCACTCTAGCCTGGGTGACAGAGCAAGACTCTGTCTCAAAAAACAAACAAAACAAAAAACAAACAAAAAACCAAAAATGTCCTGGCCGGGCATGGTGGCTCATGCCTGTAATCCTAGCACTTTGGGAGGCCAAGGCAGGCGGATCACCTGAGGTCAGGAGTTTAAGACCAGCCTGGTCAACGTGGCAAAATCCCATTTTTACTAAAAATACAAAGATCAGCTAGGCATGGTGGGGGGCACCTGTAATCTCAGCTACTTGGGAGGCTGAAGCAGGAGAATCGCTTGAACCCGGGAGGCAGAGGTTGCAGTGAGCCGAAATCATGCTACCGCACTCCAGCCTGGGCAACAAGAGTAAAACTCCATCTCAAAAAAATAAAAATAAATTTCGCAACACTCCTTGTCAAATTGGTGTGTGGCCACTAACAGAGCGCCCTTGTCCTTCCTGGTGACTGTCATGCCTATTGCTGTCCTGGTAACTCTCACGATCACAGCCTTTGGGCCCCCGGCTCAGCGTCTGTTTCGTGATTACGATTGTCTGGTGTGCCCAGCAGGGGACATAGGCACTCCTACCCTTGTTGGGTTATAAAGAAAAAGGAAATGGTGTGATGTGTACACACAAGAAATAGGTGACTTCAGAAGACCAAAGTGAGAAAATGACTGTCAGATGGTATCACCTTTCTGAGGCTTCTAAAAATACAAGACTGTCACTTTTTCTCTTTTCAGTACTGAGAAAACAAAACCCAGCAAAACACAAAAACAAAAACCTCTGAAATGTCTCCTGCTAAGTGGAACCAGGTGGGAACTGCAGTGTT
>NW_012104299.1:129243-131912 GCF_000951045.1 Mandrillus leucophaeus
AAAAAAAAGTCAAGAGAAGGAGGGAAGGCTTCCGGAAACAGTTCCAGGAGGGCATCTAGTCTCATAAGCATCAGAGCTAGCCAAGAGCAAGGAACATCCCCCTTGGTAATGGGATGGACTTTGAAAGAAACCACAGTGGGGGAGAAGGTCTGCAGTGGGGGAGAAGTCCCCCAGCGGGGTCTGGCCCTGAAGCTCCCCACCCATTGCTACATCTGACCAGCTCATGGGACAAGGCTAGGAAGATCAGACTCAGTGCCCAGTCTGGCTGTGCTGCTTAGGAGTTGTGTATCTGAAAGCTGGTTAATTACTTTGGGGTTCAGTTTCCCCATCTCTGAGATGTGAACAATGGCCTCCATCCGATGCAGATGCCATGAGGATTAAATGAGATGGGTGTGTTCAGATGACAAGCTAGGTACTGCATGCATGCCAGCCCTTCCCCTCCTGCCTGTGTGCTGGACTCTGCTTGTTTGGGACCTCCCCTTTCCAGCCTTTCCATCGGACCTCAGCCTCCCTGCCTCCTCCCCCAGGAAGGCATCTGGTGTGCTTATATCTCTGCGCTTTCAGTTGACTCCATTTGTCTGGTGTTGCTCACCTACATGTTGTTATTTAAGCTCCCTGGACCTCCCTTTCTTCTGTAAAATCGACACAGTAAACAGCACCTATCTGGGGGCAGGGGCTGTCATTGTGGGCTTTAAATAAATGTGCATAAAGAACTTAGAAGAGTGCCTGGTACACTTCTGATAATCAGTGTGTGTGCATCTGTGTGTGCACAGGTGTGTGTCTGTGTGCATGTGTGTGTGTGTGTCTGTGTGCGTGTGTGTGCATGTGTGTGTGTGCATCTCTGTGTGCATGTGTGTTCGTGCGTGTCTGCGTACAGCTTGTGCGATGCCATTTACAGCCCCCTTTAGACTTTTGATTTGTGCCATTTCCACCTGTCTGTTGAGTCCCTGAGCCCACCACTAGCTCTTTCATTTCTCTAGAACCATTTTCCACTTTCTCCCCTTATGCCTAGAATAGGCCTCTTTGCAATGTATTTATTGAATTAGCTTTGTTAAAAAAAGAATCTCGGGGAGACATCCAGTTCTGCTTTCTTAGAGCCAAAAGCACTTCTCGCCCACTCCCTGCAGGCAATGCCCTGCTCTCTGTGTTGTGCACTCCCAGGATGGGGACAGAGTGTGAAAATAGATGGCCTTGGCCTTTGCCCATGTGCATTAGCATGTTCGCTGAACCATAATTTCATCCCCAGAGCACACAATAAGCCAGGGGCAAGGGGGAAGCCCAGGGAGTTAAATAATCACTCAAGCGTAACCACAGGCAGCCATTGCCTCTAGATTCTGGGCTGAAGGGCAGAGGTTGAGAACTGGTGTTTCCTAGGCTGAAGCTCATCATGAGTTTGAGAGATGATCTTTAATTCGTTATTTTGTGCATATCTTATCTCCTTCATTAGTGTGTGAACACCTTCAGGGCAAAGCCCATGGCCTAGTAAGGGTTTCTGGAACATGTTGCTAGGCTCAGAGCAGTCTTGGGATCCATTCATTGACTCAGTCATTCAACAAACATTTTGAGCTCCTATTATCTGCCAGGCTCTGCTCTAGGTGCTGGGATGTAGCAGCAAACAGGATGGACAAACTGGCTCCTCTTAGAGCTTCTATTCTCATGGGAAAGGGTGTGCATGTATGCACGTGCACGCACACAGAGGGGAGAGAGAGAGAGAGAGAGAGAGAAAGCCAGTTAGCGCCTCTCTGAGCTCTCTCTCCTGGCCATTGAACCCTTGGTCCCAGAGTTGGGCATGTGAGGATGAAAGGCCATGGGGAAGGCTGGGTGATGGGAGCCACAGAGGGCTTTCAACAGGGAAGGGCCTGCTCAGGCAAGGTCCTGCTGGCTGCTGAGCAGAGAGGGCCATGGGGGTCAAGGAGGCCAGAGAGGAAGAACAGGGGAGATGGAGAGAAGGGGAACTCTGAGTATGTTTTAGAATAGGGTTTGTAACAGTAGCAGCACCGACATTTGGGTGGGATGACACCTTGTTGGGGGCTGGGGGTATCCTGTGCATGGTGGGATGTTTAGCAGCACCCCTGGCCTCTACCCACTCGATGCCAATAAAACTTCCTTCTAGTTATAACCAAAACAGTCTCCAGACATTGCCAAGTGCCCTGTGGGTGGCTGCATGGCCTCTGGCCGAGAGCCCTGATTTAGAGTAGACCCAACAGTGCCTGCTCATGAACTCGATGGGCGTGGTGGGCATGGGACGGGGAGGCCAGTGCTGGACAGAAGGACTCGTTTTTGAGTATCCACTTTGGGTGGCACACAATGCCCCTGGAAGGGCAATTGTCCACTGCCTGGTGCTCAGGTTGTCTCTGCTGCGTCTGTGGAGCCAGGAGGACCAGCCATATTGGATGTGCCTCTGAGACCTCCCCGCAGGGTAAACTTGGGTGGAGCTACTCAGTCCCTCGGGTCACCAGCTGCCTGTGAGGATGCTGCTTGATGGCCCACTCTGCTTCATTCCGCATTGCAGCCACAATGAAATAAAATAAAACAGCACACTGGCGGAAGCAGAGAGCATGCTCAATGGCCATGGTAAGCTACTCTGCTGGGCAACGTGAGGAGTAGCCACAGCTACACACATATGTGAGGTCAACCAGCCCAGAGTGAAGGTCAGGGCCAGCCCAGGG
>NW_012104299.1:132902-135255 GCF_000951045.1 Mandrillus leucophaeus
AACATTTCCCCCAATTTTTCAACCGTGAATAAATGCAGAACGAGGCGGCTGACACTCAAAGTGGGGACGGTCCTGAAGCTGCATCCACAGTGTGGCCAACAGGATGTGTGAAAAATAACTATTTCTGGAGAAAACGTCTCAAGACTTGAGCAGAATTCATTCTGGAATCGTTCCTTCCAGTGGAAGAGTACCATCCAGCCTTGGATGATGTCATCAGTTGCTGGGCATCCCTTGCAGTCTGGGGCATAAGACTGTAAGCTCCGTGCAGTCAGGGACCGTGCCAGCCTCTTTTTCCCCAGGGCCTGACACAACTCCTGGCCCTACGCAGAGGCTCTGTGAACAGTGCATGAATGAATGAACGCAGGACCTGCCAGAGCACCGTCCCAGTCACCGTCTGGGCTTTGATTCAAAGCAAGACATATTTTTTAAGTAAAAAAAAAAAGCCACTATAAATGGAGGGTCATGCCTGAAAAACAGGTGAAGAGATGAAAGTGTTCTGCGGAGTGTGTCTGAAGTCAAATGCTATTTGTTGAACACTGGAGGAAAAATAATTGCCATACCGCGAAGGGATGTAAATAAGGCCAAGTACACAAAGGAATGATCATTATCTTTATTCATACACACTTGCTTCCAAACTACAATTAATGTTTCTAACAAAGCGTATCATGCAAACGGAGATTAGAGGTTATACAAACTGAAAAAAAGCAATGCAGTAATTTATACATCCATCTCCTCTGCTATATGACCAAATGGTGTTTGACGGTTGAATGGCCTCTACATTTTGTCAGCAGGTGCTTATACAGAAGGAAAAACCTCAACCTCCGTCTCTTCCTCCAAACAAAGTTGGGGTCTTATGTGATGTTTTTCAATTAATGATTGAAACGTGGTATGTCCTTCACACACACAAAAATCATGTAGCAAAAGCAATGACTTCAAATGCTTCTGTTTATAAAAGATATTCTGAAAGACCCTAACAGAAGGGATGTGAGGTTAATATTTAGAAAACCTTTAGACTCAAAATAGTAACTGTCTTCATGATTGATTTGGAATATTCCAGTAAACCAACCCTTCAAGAAAAGAATTACATTCTTCCAGAAAGAATATCAACAAAAGTCTACAATCACAGGAAGGGATACTCCTAAAGTTAAGCAGAGTTGACAAAGACAGTCGTTTCATCAGAAAATGCAAAGCCGCCTTTTATCTTATTTTAGAAAAAAAGGTTCTTATAAAGTGGACTTGACACCTATTTTCTGAAAAGGAGGGTTCTGTCTACTCGCGTAAGCGATAACTATGAAACAGACGTCAATAGGCACGTTTGCTGCTGCCTCTTATATCTTGGGAGATCGAAGTATTTCTGAGTTGCCCAGTGGGCAAAATCCTTACAGGGCATCTCTGAATCTTCACCCAATGTGAGAGACCTGGGGACCAGGCGTGTCTGGGCACAGAGCCAAGGAAGCATCCTCCTCCTGCCAAAAGGTGGCCACAGAGCCTCACGGAGCAAGGAAAGGGGTCCCAGAAATCCCCGGGAGTCCTATTCCAGGGCTGCCTCTGGATAGGGGACACTAAAAATATCTTTCCTGTGGTTTGGAAGTTTCTAAACCTTAAGCAGTTGTCCCCAGTGTCTATTAAAAACTCGCAGAGCATCAGTCTGCCAACAAGTTTCACCTGAACTTGTAGGTCATTCCCACGTGGACTCCACACCCTAGGAGCATGGGAAAATCTGGCAGTGGGAGAGCAGGTCGGGGGCGCTCCAGCTGACCCAGGCTGAGTCCTCCTACAAGCTCCAGGGGATTGGAATCTTAGGAAATCGTCAGTTGCTTTATTCTAAAAACTCATTTTTAAAGAATTATTATTAAAGTTCTCTATAAAAAAGTACAAATAGCCCAGTATACTCAGTTGCTATACTGGAATTAACAAATAATTTCTTCCTTTAGGTTAAGAAAAAGTCTTTGGAATTTGTGGGCTTTTGTGTAGGGTCACTGTAAGGCTGTTGGATGGCTGAGTGTGACCTCCACGGTTATTAACTGTCACCTGATCACATAGATGAGGGGCATAGGGGTCAGAATCATTCGTGCTGTTGACCTTCCCGAAGAATCCCGGACACTATGGAATTAACACAATTGTGTTGACCCCATTTCTAGATGGTGGCCTTCATCCATGTGTACATCAGGTAACCTTCCCAATTTTCTGGATCTTCTAACAGAAGAAACAGATAACGTTCCCTAGATCTGCTGTGTCAGCCCGAATGGGAGGAGACAGGAGTGTTGACTGTCCAGTGCATTTCACAACATGGAGCCAAGCAGCTTAAGGAAAATGACTTTTAAAAAATATTTTGGCTGGGCATGGTGGCTCA
>NW_012104299.1:136376-149843 GCF_000951045.1 Mandrillus leucophaeus
TGACTTCTCCATTTATCCTCAGCTGCCATAATTCTTGGCAGGAAGCCAGAGAGGAAAATGGGCAGGAACCTACTGGCCTCTGGGGTACGCTGGATGGTCTGGCTCTGCCCAGAGAACTATGAGCTCCTTCAAGGTGGGGAGGGGAGAGGGGCTTCCAGCAGCTGGTGGGGATGTTGTCAGCGTTTGGGGGGTGTTTTCTGAGGAGGAACAGACTGTGTCCCTGGCAAAACACTCTCTTGAGGGCCAGCAGACGGAAACTTCCATCTGCACCAACCACCTCCGATGGGAAGCCGTTGACAGTGGCACCCCTTCCTCTCCCTCCTACCGCAGGCATATTTCTGGAAGCATCCAAACCCTGTTCTTCTCTGGCTCCTTCCTGACTGCAGCCCCCGCCTCCCTCTCTCTTCTCAGCACGTCCGTGGGGGTTCTCTGGAAGTCTGCACCCTCCTTCCAGGAAGTCACCACACTCGCCCAAGGACTTTGGTTCACAGAGGTGCTCAACAATCATTTGCTGGGTTAGCCTGAATCTTGGTCTTTCCGGCCAGGCTTCCAAAGCTCTTGGCCCCATGGTTTTCTATTAAAATTCTGAATAAGAAGGTCTAATACGTGGCCTCAGAAAGGGCAGACAGTGGCTCTGCATGGACCACACGAGACCAGGGGATGAAAGGAAGGGGAGCGCTGCTGGAGCAATCATTTTGACTCCTGTGGTTTCCGATCTGCCTTTTGAATTAGTTCTTGCCTGGATGTGGGCGCTCGCATTAACCTCGGAGGGTGGCCCCCGGCAGCATTCCAGTGACTTCCTTTCAAAGCCAGCACCTGGTGACCTTCAATTGAAATGCCAAGGGACAGGCTGCCAGCCCATGGCCTGCAGCCTCAGGGAAAGGCTCTGCCACCCAGGAGTGGCCACCTTCCAAGGAAAGAATGCAGAGCCGTTTGAATGGCCTGCTGTGGTCATAGCTCCACGGGTCCCGCGGGGATTTGGACGGTGCTAGCTTCTGCCCGGTGGCCTAGGCCTCCGCAGGCCCTGGCAATCAGGTCGTGCTCAGAAGCAAGGACTTCCCAAAGGGTCCCCCAGAGACCTCATGCGTGGCTGCGGCAGTTCCACAGCGCACCCCTCGCCACCATCTCATTTCACACAATGCCCACGAAGGGGCTGGGACCATAGAATATCACAAACTGATTCCGAGGCGAGCCATTGCTCATGGTTATCTACATGACAGTCCCAACAGTAACAGTCTTGGGCTGCTGAGATCTGTAAAGCCCTAACCATGACCCACATTCAACACTCAGCAATGGATAAAGCAGGTTCCACTGACAACACTGCACTGGGCCTTGATTTTGACTGTTTCCCCCTGGGGGTTTGTTCCGGGGTCTGCTGTCCCTCAGGCAGTGTGCTGGGCACCCCCGTCGGGGCATTTTCTTGGAAAACTTTGCCACACGGTCTGAGAGAATAACAGCCAGCTGAGATGGTGAATGTGTTTCCTAGAGAAACAAACTTGTGGGTGATGGGGTTACAGGGAAGGCCTGAGCCTGCTGCTTGCTTAAAACACACAGGCCGTTTGGGGTGCTGAACAAGGATCCCTAACCCCATGTGTTCCTCCATGGGACCTTCCTCCTCTCTGGGGGCCTCATGGGGGTCCGTCCTGCTGCTGCTCCATTCTGGGCAGGGGGACCGGCCCTTTTGTCTCCTAGGCTCTTTCTATAAACCAGTCCCTTTCCCCTCGGATCAGAGGACGTGCACCTGGTCAGGACACGAGCCCAGATTGTGCACTGATCCGCAGGGCCGCAAGAACAGGGGAGCCAGGCCACCCTGGAGTCTTGATGTCTATGGTGCATAAAAGATGGCAGAACAAGTGGCTCTTTTCTGGCCGGGCCCATTCCCTACCCCGTCTCTCCTTCTACTCAGGGTTGCCAGGACCACCTGGGCCTCTCACCTCAAAAAGCCTTTCATGGTTGTATGTTCTGCGAACTTCAGGCAAACAGCCAGAGGAGAAAAATAAGGCGAGTTTAGCTGGGAGATGCTTCCGGGAGGAAACAGAGTGGCTCTCTACAAGGACCGACAGCTACTTTCACTCTCTTTCTGTTTGTGGTAGAACCTGGCTCCTCTGAGGACCTTGCATGGGGGGTGTCTCACCAAAGCAGCGTGCTCCTCCCAAGGCTGGAAAGGCCAATGCCACAATGGCTGGAAGAAAGTCCGCGGCCTCTGAAAAGCAGGTGCTGGTGCCTGCAGGGCACGGCTGTGTTGGTCTCATGAAGTTTGCGCGTGCTGGAGCAAACGACAGGTCGTTGCAGAGGCAGCAAGACAGCACGCTTCCTGCGGGTCCAGTACACACAGCAAGAGGGCCGTCTCCCCATCCCTCCCACCCCTGGAGTCAGCAACAGTCGCAGGCTGAAGGGAAGAAGGAAACACACACACACGGACACACAAAGGTCAGCCCAGGTGCTGCAGCAACGCCACATGTGCACCAGTGTACTAGGCAGACCGCAATCAGACACTTTCTGTTGTCCCCAAGAGGAAGAGTGGCGGAGGAACTGGGATGAAAGGTGGCATTAAGAAACTAAGAGGGAGTGTCAGCTCAAAAACAGTCCTCACCCATAAAAATTTGTTTGCAGGTAGAATCAAATATATATATATACACACACACACGTAGTAAGAGCCTAATCTATCATGTAAAGTAGCCATTCATTTTTGAAATTTTATCTACATTTAAAAATTAATCTATCTGATACAGTGCCCATGTGCGGGGAGGGAAAGCACAGAAGCAAGGGATTCAGCTAAAACTTAATTCGAAAAGAGGATCAGAAACAAGAACCTGCACAAATAGAGCACAATTGTGTCTTATAAAATTATTATAATACTCTCTTTATACTTGATACGATTATATCAATAATATAGATTCACTTGTTATTAAGGTTTATTATAAACATGCAAAATTCATTGCATGATGCATTTGCAAAACATAGTAAAATCCTTCTAGCAATAAAACATCTTTGAACTGTTAGGCATCCGGGTTTCCTGATTCTACAGCTCCAGGTGTACTAGAAATGGGAATCAAAACCGTATTATTTTTATCCCTAAGTGGACATCCAGGGCTGGAGAAGGGAGGAAAATCAATCAGCAGGGGCTGATGCTAGATTCAACACTTCCAGTAAGTTACTGTACATCGTACTTTCATAAACGACACTGCAGCCTATTAAATAAATAAGTACAAAAGGGGAGAGGGCGTACACTTCAGCTTCTTGAGAAGGATAACAAGGTAGGCAGCAAAATATTGGTGTGTGTGGGGTGGCTGTTGGCGAACAACACTGGTGAGTAGTGGCATGATTACTGATGGCACCCTGGATTGAAAAATAATCTCTCAGAGATTAAAATGAACGTACATACACACTGGCTTATCCTTGATCTGAAATGATTTCACATGCTTGTTCAGCAACGTCCTTAGACGATTTGGCCTCTTACAAAGAATGAAAGTATCAAGACAGTTATCAGCCAAGGAGGGTACCAGATGACAGATTCACCCAACACTCATCTGAGGTTTTTTTTGTTTAAACTGGTAACTGCTGGACTATGGTTGGGTTAGGATTTGTCAATGTTTGGGAACAGTGATTAGGTTCATCCTGGCCTTTCAGATTCTAGGGGCTGTTTCCATGGAGGCAGAGAACGGACGTAGAGGGTACTTTGAGGCCTCCCCCACCCCCAGTCCCTCCCTGCTCGCTCTCTTGGCTTCCTGCTCTTGGATTCCAAGACGTCTTGGGTGGAGATGTTTCCAGCCCCCTGGGCTGGGGTAGGCTCACTTTAACATCTCTGGTTGGGGGATTCCGATGGTGAAAAATCCACAGATGGAGGGTATGGAAAGTATATCAAATTGTACCCAAAATGGGGCAACAGTCTGTTTGCTTTCTAGGAAGGGTTAACCTAGAGGCAGACGTAACTTCTACAGAATTAAACTGGACACTGTGCATGACGTACCATCTTCCACTAAGATAAAGTTCTTGGTTGTAAGAGACAGACCCTGAACAGTTAATCACATTTGGACTAATAACCCTACAATTTTCAGGCCTCCATATGGAATCAGACACAAGGCCGTGGCCTTAAAATTTTAGGGTTAAGGATCACTTCCCACCGTGGGGAGGGCTGGGGGCTGGGGAGGCATTTGTTCTCGCTGGTGAGTTTCATACTGCACTCTGTAAGATGGGGTGCACAAACTGGGGGTTGACATACGAGAACCCTTCAAAATCAGACTGGTCTATGTTAGCAATAACCAGCTGATCAGGCGGTGTTAAGACGGGCTGCCCTCGTGTGAAGAACTTGTCAAAGTTTTCTGCTCCTTTGCCGCACTGTGGAGAAAAGACAAAAAGAAGGAAAGGTCAGTCCACATGACAATGCACAGCAGCTCTCCGAGGGCCCTCTCTGGAGAGGGGCACGGCCCTGGGGAACTCAGGGCTGGTTAGGCAGGAGGAATCTTGGAAGACTTGCAGGCCTATTGGATTCAAAAGCCAGGCACAGCAGACAACGAGGAGTTACCCAACTGTAAATCTCGAAATACCCCGAACAGAAGCCCTGGGTGGGAATGCACGGCTGGCAATGAGGCAGCAACAAGGGGACAGCCCCTGTCCCCTCACGTCCACCTCACCAAGCAAGCGGAGCTGACAGCATGGAAGCCACGCACGCGGGGCTGTCAGTCACAGCTCCGTGTTGAAAGGCCAGGACGTTGGCTGGGGCTGCAGGCAGTTACCCCTGGACCAAGCGAGGGGGGTGAGTTACTGCCGACATCTCGTTCTTTGCCGCAATATTTGCAATGAAAAACTGTGTTATCCTTGCCTTCCTACTGGGCTGCTCTAGCAACCCCAGCCCCTAAATTAAGCTTCAAGCGATATGAGGTAGGTGTGGTGGCAAGGCTGGGAGATTTGCACCTGGCCCAGCTAGGATTTAGCACACCTAGACACAGCTGGCCAGCGGGCAGGCTGGGCGACTGGAGCTCATTTGCAGGGTGGTCTCAGGCTGGAGGTGGTTTGCATGGCACCCTGGGGAGGCAGGGAGAGGCCTGCTGTCTTGGCCCTTCCTCTCTTCCAGGGTCCACTGGGGTGCTCTGTGCGCGTCGAGGCTGCAGGCAGAACTGCTGCACTGGAGTCTCTGAGACACACAGCCGCTTAGGCAGCATGGCTTGGTAGCCTGACCCCAAAAGTGGGGAAGGGGTGTCTCTTCACTTTGTCAGCCACCCACAAGGGTAGTGGCGTGTTGAAGTCCCCGAAAGCCCAGGGTGATTCTGAAGCAGGAAGAGTTTCACTGAGGATCCTAAGAAAGATTTTCCAGATGTTGCCAATTATTGCCCTGGGACCTGCTGCTAGCACCACAGGGCCAATATGGATTCACGATGAGCTAGCACATGTTTCAAACTAACTAGGCATCCTTGGGTCTCTAACAGAGAATAGCTCTGGATTAACTGTGAAGTGGGGTCCACCCAGTTTGCTCATCTGTAACACTGGGAGAATCATCACACCTCCTGCCAAGGCTGTCATGAAGGTGAAATGTATGGGGTTTTCACAGAGCCCAGCAGAGGCGAGAGGCCGCGAGTGCTGCTAGTGTTTTTATAAGGCAGTTGAGTTTCATGGGCTGTGCTTTCTCAGCTCCTTTTTCACACTTTCTCTTCTATGAGGTGTGCTTGAGAATCTTTTTTTTTTTTTTTTTTTTGAGACAGAGTCTTGCTCTGTTGCCCAGACTGGAGTGCAGTGGCATGAACTCAGCTCACTGCAACCTCTGCCTCCTGGGTTCAAGTGATTCTCCTGCCTCAGACTCCCGAGTAGCTGGGATTACAGGCATGAGCCACCATGCCCGGCCATGAAGCTACTTTCATTACCCTTTTCCCACCTACTTTTCATCAAATAAAACCTGCTCCTAAGTACCTGTTGAGGTGGAAAGCATGTCATAAATTCAAAGTAAGGTTTTTATGACAAACAGCTTTCCTTTCTGGGTTTATTAATTTTTTTTTCTTTTTTGAGATAGGGTCTCACTCTGTCACCCAGGCTGGTGTGCAGTGGTGTGAGCATGACCCACTGCAGCCTCAACCACCTGAGCGCAATTGTTCCTCCCACCTCAGCCTCCTGAGTAGCTGGGACTGCAGGTGCGCACCACCACACCTGGCTATTTTTTGTATTGACAGGGTTTTGCCATGTTGCTCAGCCTGGTCTCGAACTCCTGAGCTCAAGCAATCTGCTGGCCTTGGCCTCCCAAAGTGCTGGGATGAGCCACAGGCGTAAGCCACCGCGCCCAGCCTCTGGGCTTATTTCCATTTTAATAAGCGACCACCTATTCTTCACCCAAGGAGATTTCACACTGCAATGAATGGTGAGTATGTGGGTGACGTGTGTGGTGGGGCAGAGGGGATGACAGGCAGGGGCTGTCTGTGTGCTTTCAAGTTACTCTGCGGAGCCATACAGACATGAGGCTTACTGTCACATCCATCCTGCCTCTCACACGTGGGGTAGCAAAGCTTGCGCTCTCACGCCCCACGTGTCCGTGGTATATTTCCTTGAAAGAGCACAAAGCACCTCAAAGCCAAGGTCAGCAGAGGCAGAATCTGCAATTCACATTACCCTATGTGTACAGGCCATTTGCAAACACCGAGAAAGGCTCTTTGAAAAATAAATAAGGACACGCTGTTTCTTCCTAGGAATTAATTGGGAGTCTGTACTTAGTTCATCAGTTAAACAAATAGAAACCAACTTTCCTTGGAATTCCACATTCAGATGCTGCTGTGATGATGACAACAGCCAAAGAAATAGCCCTCCTCTGGATATACCAGTGGTTCTCAACCAGGGATGATTCTGACCCCAGGGAACCCATTTTTGGTCGTCATGACTTGGGCAGGACGAGCCTGGCATCTAGGGGATAGAGGCCAGGGATGGTGTGGAACATCCTATAAGGCCCAGGACACTGCCCCCGCCCCAAAGAATGACTGGGGGAAAATGTCAACAGTTCTGCTGCCGAGAAACTCTGGGACATACCAAGACTATCGTGTGAGGCTGAGTAGGTCCTAAGATCCGTGTGAGGGCAGACATGAAGCGAAAGTAGGGAATTAGGAATTAGCAGCCGTATGCAAGAGTGGACAATGGAGAAGTGGCAGAAGTCCCAAGGCAAAAGCATTTGGAGCAAGTGTGACAGCTCAGTGGAGCTGGCTTTGGGAACATCCTTTTGGAACCTGATTCATCAATACTCATTGCCTGTAAGAATTCAAGTGAACCTACAATCAGGGCTCCCAGAGGCTGGGATGTGTGGTCCTTTAATAAGAGATCATCTGTGCTTCTCTTGATACTCACTAACCATGCAAAGATGAGCAAGAAGGAATTTCTAGAAAAAATGTAATAAAAGGACGTGAGTCCCCAAAAGGACGAGCAAAGCAAGCCAAGGTAAAATGTTCTCTCCCTTTTTCACAGGACACATTGGATGAATTTAGGGCTGCACAGATGGACTAGATGTCTAGGCTGGATGTCTGTCCTGCTCTAAATTTATTAATGTGTTCTGCAAAAAGAGTACACAGGTCTGACCCTTTCAGTCCCATCTTTATGGCATTTTAGTCCCGTCTTTATGGCATTCACGAATCATCGTCCAATGGGACGTTTCCAAAAGCCATGGCTTTACTGCCAAGGAAAAATAAAAAGCAAACTAAAAGGAGATCTCCCAAGCTCTAAAAAGGGGACTACAGAAACCTTCCCACTGAGAAGCCTGGAGAGGGAGGCTTGAGGACATCCAATTCTAAAGTCCAGAGAAAGGTCACTCCTGAGGGTGCCCACTGCTTGAAAAGCTAAGTACTGTGATAAAATGGGACAAAAATCCCTTCCTGGTTAAGAGCTCGTGTTCTGCCTGTGCAGAGGTCTGCAGAGCTAAGGGGGAAGTTGTGGAGCCTAGATCAACCCAGTTGCTGCCCTGCAGTCACACTGAGTGCGGCTGTGCGGCTTCTGGTCTCAAAACTGCTCACTGCTGGAAACACCTTCCTCTTCTTTCTCACTGTAAATCTCTCTGGAATTTTCCTTGAACTCAAAGAGGGAGAAATCTCACTTTAACAAATGAAAGCTTTTCTTAAATTGGTTCTCTTCGGTGGAGAGACAAGAGGCAGGCACAGGCCGAGGGCGAAGAGTAGAAACTAAACCACTGAAGTTCAGACACATCAACCATGGGACAGAAACGAGCCATGAGTGGATCTTAGCAAGCAAGGGAAGAAAGCCTGGAAGGGCTGCAGGATGACCTGAGGGTTAGATCAGCTCCGAGACTCAAGAACTTTTTATTCTTAGGGAGATCAAGCCACAAAGAAGTCTCCTTCGCCCCACCAAGAGCCAGGGGGCAGCACAGCTATTTCTACTCCAGACTCGGCGTGGTGAGAAATACCGTTTCCTTTTCTACCACAGAAGGTCTGCCAGTGTATTATAAATGAGCCTTCCACAGCTCTTAGCAAAAGTAGCCCTGGAAACAGACAATCTACTCTCAGTCAAATTGGAGAAGATCTTGAACTACTCATTTTCCAAGATGTTAATGTGGAAAACCGCCCCCATCACCATCACCACCACCACCACTACCACCTCCTACTGAAAAAGACAATGAAAACCAGAGATTTCTGGATCCTTGGAGAAAGGAAAAGCAGTAGATTCAAGAAGCTACTGCATTCCTAATATGGAAGAGATTCTTCCTATTATCAATGTTCTAACCTTACTCATCACCATGAGCCTGATAGGCAATGGCCTCAGGTGCCATCTTGGAGCTGAGTAGGGAGCAAGAAAAAGCAAAGAGGCTAAAGGGCTGAGGGGCACCAAGCATGACTACACAAACGCCAAGTGAATGAGTACAAGATGACTGCAGGCAGCCTCCCGCCACTCCTCAGGGATGAGGCAGGCAGGTAATCACCACCGCCATTGGAAGGGCAGCCTCTACAGCAGTCTGTGACAGCAGGCAGGTGTGGTTGTCCATGGCCTCAGAGCTCTAGACCACCCAACAGCACATGGCCACTAAAAGTAACATTTATACCTTGTGAGTGCAACTGGGCTGGGTGTGCACTATCTCCACCTCCAAAGGTCACCCACATCTTTTGCCGACTGAGGCTTTTGCCCTCTGGGATGTGATGGGTACCACACGATGGGTATGGGACAGAGATAAAGGGGAAGAGGACATCAGGGGGTGGTCAGACCTAACCAGTCAGCGTGTGACTCTTGAACTCCCTGAGACCAGGCGATGTTGACACACCCAAGGGAAAGTGGGGACACAGAGGGGAGAAGGATGTGGCCAGAGATCAAGAGCCCCAATGTATAGCTTTGGCAAACTCAAAGCATCTGTCTGTGAAGGTAAGATGCGGATGTGACCATCCACCTTCCCAGGCTGTTGTGAGGATCCAGGGAACTAGCGGGCATGAGGCCCTTCCTCAATGAGGAGGCAGGACAGACATAAGGTACACCCTGGGAAGCAAGCGCCAGCATGTAAAAGGCATGTGATCGATACCTGAGGGATGAATGAACGTTATTAATAAGCTACCTCCCTCTTTCTGATCTCTGGATTCAGGACTGAACTCCTTTGTCATTTTTGATATTCCTACCCATTTGGTCAAACTGTCAATGAATGCAACGAACCCAAGATAAATCAGGCATGGTAAAGATGTTACGAAACATGAATGACGTGGACTCTGGGTGGAATCTGGGATTGCAATGTGCCCCCACTGAAGCCCTGTGTGGCAAACACACTGCTCAATGCTCACAGCCCCTTTCCTTCTGTGATAGGGTGTGCGGGAGACTGAGATGCAATGCAGGAGTTGGCTTCGTGGCTGATTCTTACCTGTGAGAGGTCTCTGGGCATGAGCAATACACGTGTTGGTCTCACCCCTGCCCTTTACCTCGGTGTCTCAGTCATGTAGAATACAACCCCGTGGTCACAGCTATGGGAATTATGGGAAATATGAGTAGCTCAAAACATTGCTGTTAAAAAGCAAAACCAAACAAAACCCAGAAGGGGAGGAAGGATGCAGAACAAATAAAGAGTAAAGGAATGTTGCAAGACTATGGAGAAAGGAAACCTAACGAGGTGGGAGCTATCCCTTACGATGACCAAAGGCAGGATGCGCTTCATCGTAGGGGAAACCCTTACTTGTATTTCAAGCCCCAGTGCTGGGGTAAAGTGGAGCGCATAGCAACCACACCGCCACCATCTGCACAGCTCTCCAACTCGTGGTTGCACAGCGTCTTCATTTAAGTTAAATAACCAACAGCAGAAACGGGCTGGCGTGTATCGCTTGGGCTTCCTGGGAGGTAATGTCCATACTAAGGAGCCATCCAGCAAGGGGTCTGGCCATTGGTCTGCCCTTTCTCTGAAGATTAGCATGCTCAGGGAGCAGGCTTCGTGCATGACCAACACAAGCAGGGACACACAGTTAAGGGTTATAAAGTGGGGTTAGTTTGCTCATTTAGTCACCCAAGGTTCTGGAAACGTGCTCACCGAAGACCTGGAAGCCCACTGAAGCCAGTGCATTTTGGTACACACAGTCTGGAGAATAAGAACGGACAAAGGAGAGGATTTGGAGAATAGTCAGTTCCTGGCCTTGGAAGTCCAGAATCGGGAATGGACACGTAAAGAATGCTATAAACCCACGAGAGCTGATGCGGAAACACCTCTCGGACACATTGCTAAGTGAAAGACGCAAGGGTGTGTAACATGGCACAACCTCATCTGTGTATATGTTTACACACACAGCAACTTTCTGGAAGGCTACAGAAAAGATCATGAAGAATAGGACCAGTAGTTGGGGAGATATCTTTTCATTTATGCCCTTCTCTACCACTTAACTGTTCATTTCACCAGATAGAGAGAACATGTTAATAGTAATTTTTTAAAGGGATTGGGATGCCTTTCACCTCCTGCCAACTTCATATAGTCTTTGGTTTCTCTGACAAAATTAAACAGTACTCAGCTCACCTACTGCACTGCAGCATTATCTCAGAAAGGGAAAACTCTGTTCTGGAGGAAGGCTGATTCCGCTGATGAGTTTGCTGATAGACAGAGGCCAAAAGCCACACATTAAATGAGGGGATTCCTTAGGTGTGAGAGCCACGTGTGTATGAGGGTGAAGGTTCTGGCTTACTGCCGGCTGTCATCTACGGAATAAAAACATGTACTCCATTTGGTCTTTATGTTAACGGCCAGATTTAGAGGATTTGAAGCTCTTTTTCCAAGAAAAGTTGTAATGGCCATAGTTCTTGGAAACCTTCACTGCCAACAATGGAAACCTGTCAATTCATACCATTTGATGTACACAGGGTCTGTATGTATGCCATCACTCATCACTGAAGCGCCCCGAGGCTTGCAACAGCGATGCTTATTTATATTGATTATTAGTTTAAATGTCTCATTTCTTCTGATTTCTCTGCTAAGCAGAAAAGTATTTGAGAGAGTAATGATTAAAGAATAGGAAAAACTGCTTTTGCTTCTAGTTAGCCAAGTAAAAGGTGCTGTCTTAGACTAGTGTCGAGGCTTAAATCAAACCTAGATACAGCATGATGTGACTTCCGTAGTCTCCAAAGGCTGGTTAGTGTTTGTATGTTGCCGACAAACTTTCCCATTTTGAGATCTCAATTTTAATTGGCATCATTGTTACTAGCTCAACAGAAAAGCCAAGAGAATGAAGCTGCCTGCCACCCTAGAGAACTGATGAGACGTGGCCCAGGCTGCCTATGGTATCTGATCTGTGACACAGCCATGCTGGGGACCCTCCCTCCTTCTTTCACCTGCAGAGCCCCTGCACTATATACCTAGCTTGCTGGAGTAATTTTTAAAAGTACACAGTACCGGGGGATGTCCTTATGTTCAGGAAATACACAGGGAATTAGCTAGGTGTAAAGAAGCATTAACTCTGCAACTTACTCTCAAATGGTTCAGAAAAGAATAAGTATATATTAAGGTTGGTACAAAAGTAACGGCAAAAAGAATGGAAAGTAACGGCAAAAACTGCAATTACTTTTGCTCCAACCTAACAGATGTGTGTGTCTACCTATACGCAGAGAGATATACAGAAAAAGGATGATACCGAGGTCAGCCTGTAATCCCAGCACTTTGGGAGGCCGAGGCAGGTGGATCACTTGAGGTCAGGAGTTTGCGAGACCAGCCTGGCCAACATGGCAAAACCTGACTCTACTAAAAATATAAAAAAAATCAGCCAGGTGTGGTGGCAGGTGCCTGTAATCCCAGCTACTCAGGAGGCTGAGGCAGGAGAATTGCTTGAACCTGGGAGGTGGAGATTGCAGTGAGCTGAAATCGTGCCACTGCACTCCAGCCTGGGTGATAGAGCAAAACTCCATCTCAAAAAAAAAAAAAAAAAGAAAAAAAGAATATAACTATATGAACATGCTAAAATGTTAACATCGAGGAACACGGGTAAAGGAATGCAAAAGTTCTTTAAATTACTTTCCTGGCCCTTCTGCAAGCCTGAAATTGGAAATTATTTCAAAATAAAATTAAAAAAAAAAAGGATCCTTGCACCAGCTTCGATAATTAAATGATCATCAAACTCTCTAAACAAGCTAATGGCACTGTGAAATGAAGGAGGACTTTGTGGTGACTGGGAAAAGGAACCCCGATTGTGTGTTCTTGCTGCAGGGATGTCCTCAGTGTTCTTATTCTCTTTGGCTCTGGCTGTGGGTCATTGGATGACAATGTCCTGAAGACAGTTCTATTTTTTTTCTGCCTTTTTAAAAAATAGAATACTTACAGTAATTTCACACACAAAAAAATGGCCATCTGTGAAAGGCCTATTTCCAACGTGCTCCGCCTGCCCACTCTGGAATACGTTTCTTGTGTTAACATTATAGATTAATTTCTCCCTCCCTAATAATCATTTAAGTACAGTGAATTATTCTGGCTTGCCTATGAACTTGCTATTCTGCTCCTTGGTGCCAATGGCTAGAACTAAAAAAAGAAAAATCAATTAACCTTATGCTCCTGGTATTTGTATAAACTGCTATTGATCACAGGCAGGATGAGTGGAAATTTGAAGGCTGTTCTTGGCCATTTCATTCACCTTAATTATAAATCAGAATAAAAGGCTACAAAATTCAAAGTGATGGTGGATCAGAATCCTGGAGCTTTTATTTTTCTGGCAAAGCAGAAAGCGCTTTCCTTCCCTCGGTGAGCCTTCTGGTTGCTGGGCCAAATCCCTCCTCCCCATGGTGCCTCTACGCTCACCTGAAGCTGACAGGCAGGGTGGACACCCACTGCTCCCTCAGTCACTGAAGATTACCCTTTCCAGAGGTGACATCTGTTTCAAACTTAAAATTTCTTCTTACATAGACTCTTCTGAACATTATGGATCTTTCTTTCTTTTTTTTTGAGACGGAGTTTCATTCTTGTCACCCAGGCTGTAGTGCAATGACGCAACCTTGGCTCACTGCAACCTCCGCCTCCCAGGTTCAAGTGAGTCTCCTGTCTCAGCCTCCCGAGTA
>NW_012104299.1:154353-171934 GCF_000951045.1 Mandrillus leucophaeus
AGTCACTCTGGCAGTCAGGAAGAGGATTAAGACAGCACACTAGAGGAACCATGATTCCCTGATAAGCTCTGTAGGCTGTCCAGCAATGGAATACTTCTACCCTCCTTTGAGAAGTCAAGTGATTCTGGAAGACTCTTTCATTGGAGGTTCAAAACATTTAAAAATTAGTAAAACAAAGATGAAAGACTCCTGATCCTACAAGCTCAATCTTATCTGTAGAAGCAGTTTGCAAATAACTGTGAGAACTTCAAGTCCCACTACTGGCATTTGGTAATAAGCAAAGGTTTAATTCCATGGGAGCCAGAAGCGGGACCGCACGTGAAAACAGCTACCTGTCCTTAAGCCTGCAAGTCTCAGGAAGTTGATTCACCAGCGTTTGCTAAAAAACCATCAGGCAGTCTTCACCGAGACAGAAAAGGCTGGTCAGCCAGGGTCATAAGAACTGCTGAGAGGCGACAGCCACTCAGAAATGGGCTCGCGGTGAGAGCTGCTGGCTGCGTGACGTTTGCCTGATCCTTTCTCCGGCAGCACTATTTAGGCTTGCATTGCTACGTCTCCCTTTGAAATAACAAAACGACCCGTCAGAGAATGCTCAGTTCTGTAAACATGTTTCACTTTTCAGTTAGCTCTGGGTCAGGGAACCATAGTACATTTTTCACCAAGGAAGCTGGAAAACCACATCCCAGAATAACTTTTCTACGCCGCTAGTTCTCTCCTGCTGCTTTGTATGAACCATGGTGTATTGTGCAGCTTCGACTTTGGTTGCTTGTTGCTGTTCTAAATGTCCTCTCCAGCCACTGGAATGGCTCTTGGCATGGTGTCTCTGCTCCAGCGTGTCATCACTGAACAGAGTGCAGTCCTCAGAGACCGCTGAAGACGGTGGTGCCAGCCCTTGCATGACATGCTGCGATGAGCCTCACTTGGCTGGCACAGTACAAGGACTAGAGGAAACAGCTCTCCAGAGACACATCGCTGCCCTTCCAGGAATCAGAGCTTGCCCCATTTATCTCTCTGCCCTTGACACGCTCTGCTTTTGGACAGTGTCTGTGGGTCCCCCTGCAGCCACCTGCTTCTATCTTCACTGTCGTCGTTCCCTCTGTGGGCCCATTTCCTCTCCGTCTGTATTCTTTCTACCTTCTTCCTCTTTTGTGCACAGGTTTTCCAGCAGATCACGGGCTTCTGCCTGAGAAATCTCTTCCTTCTTTCAGGCCAGAGCTCTCACCAGGTAGGGCCTTTCACATGAAATCTCCAGTTTTGGGGCCTGGGTCCACAATTTCTGCCTCCATTTGAGTTCAGGGGCTATTTCTTCATAGCCAGGGGCAATTTATCCTTCCTTCTTAATTTTAACCAGCAATCAGTTAAAAAACAAAAACAAAAAACCCAGCAAACAGTAGCGCTCCAGGAATAAAATATAAATAAACACTGCTTCTAACTCAGCTGCCTGCCGTGGGTACAGCTTTGCTCCCAGTGATTTCCACGACCACAGGGAACAATTCACATTCTTGCCTGCTGGAGCCAAGTTGCCCTCGTCTTCCCTACGTCTGAGCTTAGGGCCGAGTATCCACAAAACGTGGGAGACTATGCAGATAAACACTCTCTTTTGCTATAAGGTGGGAATAAACAGAAAAAGACATGTTTTATGGTTGGTTTTGCTGCAACTCATCTTTTTCTGGAAAGTGACTGACAAATAATTGGATTTTGCTCAACCCTCAAGGCAGGGTCAGTATGCATCTCTACGTTGTTCCTATAAAGAAACTAAGCTGTGTTCAAGATGCTATTGCATAACCTTCATGTTTTAATTTAAGACGACAAATAAATATTAAAGGTAAAAGAGGAAAAAAAAATCCCTAACAGAATTTTCTACTGAGGCCACCTGCAGCATCATTAATCACTCTCCCCACGCCCCCCCAAAACCTTCAGACCAGGTTTTGTAAGTTGAGGGGCGGGAGCCCGTGAGAGCCCCCTGAAATCAGTGTGCAGGGCTGGCTAAAGAAAAGGTGGGGGCAGCAGATACAGAAGGGCCTTATTTGAAACGATGATTCAGGAGGAAGTCAACTGACCTCATTAATTTTAGTTTTTCTTCAGTGTGTGCTAAAAATACCTTAGAAAAATAAAATCCAGTGGGCTCACCAACAGCAGTTTTATTCTTGGGGTAGAGGACACAGAGGCACACATGGTGAGGAAGTTGCTGCTCTAAGAATAAGGCTGTGTGCCACCCAGTTGGCAACTCTGCCACCCGAGGCGGGTCCCCTGGCCTGCTCATGGGGCACCTGTCAGAGGAGATAGATTTGAACGAAACCAACATGGCAATGCTTCTGAAACTGACTGTGGCATAAAGCAGCTCTCTGCAGTCTCCGTGCAGAGGCACAATGTGAGCCACCTGATGCTGGCCAGGATAGTGGCAGAGCTGGAAGGCACAGTCCGCCCAGCCCTTAGAAACAGAACTTCCCTGGAGGCTCGGCAAAGTGGCAGGTGGTGTGTGAGGAGGCTGACATCTTAAAGGCTCTCAGTTTACTTCGAGAGATATAAGCATGAAAGGCACTGGCTGGTCGCAATCAACAACTAGGGCCGCAGCATCAGCGCCAGGGCAGTCGCTGAGACGGAGCGATGGTGCAGTGGGTGAGGACACAGACTCCTCCAGGTTCCACCACCTATCCGCTGTGTGCTTTCTGGCAAGTTACTCAGCTTCTCTGTGCCCTCCACTGCAAACTGGGGACCACAGTACCCATCTCACAGGGCTGTTGGGATGATTAAGTGAATTAATATTTGTAAGGCACGAAGAACAGGACCTGGCACATAGTGTTTAAATAAATGAAAAAAAAATGGGAATCGAACAGGGAGAGTGTGAAAAAAGCTGACAACATCAGAATTGGTGCCTGACACTCACTCCCTGCAGCGGTGACAGTGGTGGAAGAGGGGGCGGGGCCCAGGCCCTGCCTACGAGCTGGCTAGGATGGGGTTGTGCTTCAGGGCTCCCATCGGTGCCAGGCAAATCCAGGAAAGCTGGAGACAGACACGAAGCCTGAGTCCAGCTGAGGACTGAAGGCTATGAATATAGCGCTGCTGGGTGCGAGTCCACAAAGTCCAGACCCAAAGCAGAGCTGCCCTCACTCCCTAATTGTGCGGGGGTGCTCTGCAGCTGCCCAGCTGGAGGGCGAAGTGTGCACAGGGTTCCCCTCCCTGCCTTATCGGTCCTCACTCTCTGAAGGCAGCAGGAATCCTGGCTGCTGAGGCCACAGGACTGAGGAAAGGCTGCAACCTGGCCGGTTTCCTCACCCTGTACAAGCCAGGGGCCACCGGCCTCCTCTCTCCAAGAAAAGAGGTGAGTGGGATACTCCCAGAATCTGGGGATATGGGGCTCAGAACACAGGCTGCTTTTCTGGACTCACCACTTTGGGCTTGAACGGTGGCTGGATCTCCCTGTTCTCCAGTTTTTCCCAGTCGATCCTCCGGAAGAAACCATGTTCTCTCACGTCCCTCTCCCCCTCAGGCCCGCAGCCCAGCCGCTTGGCTGGGTGTTTGGTCATCAGCTAGAAAGGAAAAGGAGAAAAAGAGAACAATGGATGTCAAATGTTTCCCAGAGACAGCGCTTTCCATTTGCCTAGCTCTGCCTACAGCCCTGACTTTGTGGGCGCCTGGATAGCATCTCAGAGAGCTGACCAAGACACTCGGTGGCTTGTACGGAGTGAAGCCAACTCACAAAAATGACATTGGCAAGTGCAGCCCTGCCTATGGTGGTTTTCAAGATAAGGGAACAGATGAACCCATGGCCAAATGGAATAAGAAGAATTTAAACAGACATCTCACACGTTATCTATTTTGGAGACACCATGCTATACATGTATCTGGTAATAAAAAAAAAAACATGCAATCACTAAAAACTGTGTGTGCTGAAAGCATCACAGTCTAGCATCACAGAGGATGCCATAATAAGCATCATATGTCTATGTATTGTCTGGGCTAAAATGTTATCAATCAAAGACTCATAAATTAGAAAAATAAATGCTATAACAAGCAAGGTGACTAGTTAATTCCGACTTGCCTATTGCAGGACACAGAGACAAACAACAGCTATGAGCTCTTTGAAGGCAGACGCCAGTTCCTCCCGACCTCAGTATCTCTCCCAAGTGCCTTGCTCTTGGATGACACGTGACAAATGCCTCACAAATGATCACACTCACCAGATACTGTTAAGGGTATATTGTACTCCATCTTACTAAGCCTGAAAATAGCTTTGTGATCTAACTCTTGACCATTCAAAACTAGACAGACAAGTCATGATCAGCAACTCTATTCCTAGAGCATTTCCTCAACCAAAGTGTGTGCGTATCTTCACCAAAACACACGCCCCAGAAGGTTCACAGCAGTTCTGCTTGTAACAGCCTCAAACCAAAGCAAGAACTATCCAAATATCCACCAGAAGTAGAACGGATAAGGAAACGATGGTGTGTTCACACGGCGGAACACTGCACAGCAATATGACAGGAGGAACTACAACCCCACACAACAATGCAGACAAAATCCTCAATCACGATATTGAGTGAAAGCAGCCAGGCCAGGAGCAACACTACAAGGTTCAGTTTGCGCAGAGTTCACAACAGGCCAAGACTAATCCATGCTGTCCAAACCTCGGGGGTAGGTTATCTTGGGGCAGGATAGTGACTGTAGATGGGACAGGAGGGGGCTTCCAGGGTGGTGGAAACACAGTTTCCTGAGCTGGGTGCAATTATACGGGTGGATTCATTTTGTGAAGATTCATTTATCAGCATATTGATGATTTGTGCCATTGCTGTATGTGTGCTATAGCTCAAGAAAAGTGCAGCAAACAAAGAACTAACTAAGTCGCACCAGGTGAGGCAGGCGACGAGAGCACACACTTTCCATGGGCCTCTGACAACATCTGGTAGTCCCCACCACAATTTTATGAAATGGATTAGAATGAAAAGTGCAGTACAGTCATTAGGTGACTGGGCCAGAGTCCCAGGAAGTATTGGGATTCCAGTCCATTCTCCCGGCCTTCACTTTCCCCACTGTGCCCTGTGTGACACCAAGCCCCAACCGTCGACGGCCAAAATGCAGTGGTGTGGGTTTGTGGTATTTCTGCCATCTCTCTTAGAAGTGTGGGGAAAGTATTTCTCCTACCAAAGCTCTTGGTCTATGATCACAAAAGGTATCCAAATCGACTTACTCCTTTGCAGATGGAAACAGCCTCCTTGGACAAGGATTTTGGATAGGAAACGTTGTGCTCCATGATAGACTGAAATAGCTCGTCCTCATCTTCACCATCAAATGGAGGCTGTTGTGGAAAAAAAGAAAGATGGGAAGGTATTTAGGCAGAGTAATTCTTTCACATGGTACCTGAAGAGCCAATTCAGCACCAAGGAACAGACCAGGTTTCTCAGCCCCCCGCAGGCTGCACAGTTAGCTCAGTGAACTTGAGGGTTTATTTGATTATCTTTAATGAGGTTGACAGTTGTGTGTTTTTCATTTTTTCCCCTCTGTCTCGTTAATTATCTTGCCCTGGGCAACCCAAACAATCTTCAGGGAAAGTGTTTTTGAGTAATGTTTTTAATGATTTGCAAATAAACTATGATTAATCCATTAATCTTGTAAGCATGTGCTAAAAATCTAATTATGATCAAGTTAGGTTACAGACGGCTTTGTAGTCAGAAGGTAGGGGTGGCCGGTAGAAAATGCCAACACTTTCATTTGGGGTGAAGGGGACTTGAGAACATGGCCTAAGAGGACGTCCCCAGTAATTCACACCACGCCTCTGACCCAACAAGGAGCTGCTTTGCTGGGGGGGCCTTCCACCTGCACAGTGGCAGTGATGGGACCTCAGCTTCCATTGGACGACTCCTCCCTCGTCCACTTTGACTGGGTTCACAGTTACCAGGCTGAGAGAGGAAGGCACGCTGGCCCCGTGGGAGCTCATGGCTTTAGAGTCAGGTGGATCTGGACCAGAATTCGAGCTCTACTAACTTCCTAGCTGGGTGTCCATAGGCAAATGACTTCGTTCTTTAAAACACAGTTCTCCAACTGGTAAGATGGGGTTTTTGGGAGTAAAGTGCCTTGTATTTTGTGTTGTACTCAATAAGTGCCCAATGAAGGCAACTTAGTGGTGCTATTATTTAAGGCAGAGCAACTTTCTTGGGAAGGGCCTTGAGAATCTTCTAGGAAGAAAGGCTGAGCTCACGATGCCCTTTGAACTTTTTCCTCCAGCATGTCTGTAGTCCTGAGGGATCCATTACTTCCCTGTCACTCTGGCGGGATGGCACAGGAGGAAAGCGTTCATGGGAAATTCCGTAATGCTTCCCTTTGGCTTTGTAACCTTGAGCTTAGCATAAGAAAGGCAGAGCAGGGCCCAGCGCTTGTACAGAATCCTTTTGTTTAATCTGGAGGTGTTCCCTTCTCGTGGGAAAGAGGAGTCAGTCACTGGCTGACATGGGCAGGTCACACAGTGATGGTGTTTGGCTTAATTTTGAACTGAGTCCTGGATCACAGGTAACTGTGCAGTAGTCAGAAGGATGCCCTTCTTATCAAACATTTTCTCCCAAGTCAGAGGCAGCCGTTGAGTCAAGCAGATCCCTCCCCTCAACCACTACCCACAAATCACCTCATCCTGTTCATCCAGCACCCGAGACCTGACCTCAGTCTCCTGCCCAGTCCTGAACGGGAGCCACGTGCCCTGAGGAAAAGATGCCAAGTCTATAAAGAGCCCCAGTGGGAGGACAGAGAGAGGCCTGGGTGTCTGGTACCACTCAACATTTTTTTGGTCTGGAAATACAAGTAAATAGGCCACTTTTTCTGTTTTAAGTGCCTGGTGTAAAGAAGGTTTAATTTGGCTGAAGCTACAGGTGAGTGAAGAGAGGTAAAATGAGCCTGCCTGTGAGGGACTCAGAGCAGGGCAGGGGCAGCTGGCCACAGCGACTTCCACCAGTAGGAATAACATGGAGACTGGGAGGCCCCCAGGGCAGCTTGGAGGGGCACCCACCAGGGGGTGCAGGCTGCTGACAGCCACCTGTGTCAGCAGGGACAGCTACCTGTGCCAGCAGGGGGACAGGTAGCTTCCATCTGTAGAGGGCAGGGCAGGCAGGCAGTGGTGGGGGAGAGCTGTGATGGAGCTACAGTGCAGGTTGGCCCTGTGTCCGCCCCACCGTATCCTCCCTGCCCAACAGCACGCAGCCCACTTCTTCTATACACCTATTATAGGTCACCCATGACATTTTCCCTCATCAGTGATCCATAAACCTGGCTGAGTTTTGGCGAAGGAGGTTTTTGTAACTAAAACAAATGTAGTGGCTGGGCGTGGTGGCTCACGCCTCTAATCCCAGCACTTTGGGAGGCCAAGGTGTGTGGATTACCTGAGGTCAGGAGTTCAAGACCAGCCTGGCCAACATGGCGAGACTTCATCTCTACTAAAAACACAAAACATTAGCCGACTGTGGTGGCACACGCCTGTAGTCCCAGCTCCTCAGGAGGCTGAGGCATGAGAATCACTTGAACCCAGGAGGCAGAAGTTGCGGTGAGCTTAGACTGCACTGCTGTACTCTAGCCTGAGAGACAGAGCAAGACTGTTTCCAAAACAAAAACATGGCGTGGTTTCTGCTCAGGGCGTGGCCTGCACCCTGCAGGGGTGCAAGGTTCCTGAACTGGCTGTGTGACACTCTCTGCAATGCAAACGTGACCTGGCGAGGAAGGGGGCAGAGGCTCTGCTTCCAGGTCACTGATTGGCACCTCACCATGTGGCCCAAGAGGGCCTCTGGTCAGGGCCAGACACATACTTTCCAAGTCTTTGTGCAAAATGAAAACGGGAGTCCCTCATTTCAAAACTACGAAGAATTTCCAGATGGCAACAGCATAGCACCAAACCAAATGCAAAGCCCTGTGCGACCATGTATGCTGCATGCCCCCGAAGCGGGCTACATGGGGTGCACCTTGTTGGGCAGCGACAAAGGTGCCAGCAAAATTCAACCAGCCTCTCTGGAGGTGCTTGAATCTTAGCTGCAGGAATGCTGCAGGGGCCAAGTCACAGACAATGCAAACCAAAGGCCTAAGAGAAACGTTCTCTAAGAAACACAGGTGGAGCTTCCCCAGGAATCTGGCTTGAGTAGGGCAGTGAGAAGCTTCTTCTCATTTGAAGACGATTAGATCAATGCAGCTGCAGCCACCCCACCTCCAAATGTGGAAGGCCAGAAATTGTTTGGGGAACATTCTGTGCAGGGCACTGGCCTACCACATCTACTCAGTTGTCTCCTGGCAAGGGAACCAGCTTTGCCAGGTGAGCTGTCCCCACATATGTTCATGTCTGAAGGCTAATGGCTGTATCAGGGATTCGATTCTATAGACCAAAGGAGGACTTTTACTGTCAAGTCTTCTTTGGGTCCCACAGAAGGCTGGATACGGACACTCCCCAAAGAATATTCCTCAGAACATTAATCCTACAGCATCTTCCTAGGTCCAAGTTTGCATCCTATACTCCTCTCTGGCAATTTGCTTTAACATTTAAATTGTAAAGGCCCTGAGAAGTCCTGCAGTGAACAAAGCTGTTTAACTCAATGTGAATTCTTAGTCCAGGGCTGGAAGGATCCTCAGAGGCCTCTTAGGCTTGTGTGGTGGAATAAGATGCTTAAGCTATAACAAAGCCATAAGATCAAACGCTCCTGTGACAGAGCCTGTGCATTCCAGCCTTGATGTGGCCCGAAGGATTAGGGATTCTCCGTCACCACAGCCCAAGGAGGGGACATATCTCTGTCCCTCACGTTTTTCACCGCTGTGAGTCTATGTTGCCCAATAAGGCAGGAGCATTGTGGGCACGAGGGGAGGAGCAGCGACAGTGACCACAGTGGCGTTCACTTCTCAGCCCCTCTCTGCACGTCAGGCGCTGTGCAGAGAGCTTGGGTGGCACTGCTCACTCAATCCGCAAATCAGTCTCAGGACCCAGGTGCTAACCCAGACATCCTGAATTTGGAGCCTGGGGCTCTTAGCCATTATGAGCAATTCTGCCTGCCCTGCTGTGAAGGGTGACATCCAGCACTGCTCCTGGTACGGGTGAAGTCAGGTGGGGGGGCGGGTACTCGGCTACAGGCCCACCCAGCATGTAAAGAGAACTCTGATGAGGGCAAGGGTGTTGCGGTAAATTTTAGAAGGCTGATTCACAGCCTACACAATGTGCAGTGATGAGTTCTGAAAATGAAGAGGTGGGGCAGCCCCGGGGGCCTGAGATGTTTCAAGTCATCCCATAGAGAGCGACCAGCCTCTGGGCTAGAGACCTGGCATGGTTTCCCAGCTCTAATGAATTGATGGGAATCAGGCTGGCTCCCTCCTTCCCAGCTGCTGGCCGATGCAGCTTCTGTGCTTCCCCAAATTCCTGCTGGCTGAAGATGGCATGAACCTGAAGAAGGTAAAAGAGGGCTGTTCTTGGGTGTAGGGGAGAGGAGTAGTTAAGTGCCTTCTCCCAGTTTTGGAATACCATGAAATCAAAGGCATCCCTTTTCCTAATCTGTTTCCTCTGTTGCAAAGATAGAGGCTATTTTTTTTAATTGTGATAAAATATATATAACACAGGCTGGGTGTGGTGGCTCACGCCTATAATCCCAGCACTTTGGGAGGTCGAGGCGGGCAGATCACAAGGTCAAGAGTTTGAGATCAGCCTGGCCAACATGGTGAAACCCCGTCTCTACTAAAAATACAAAAATTAGCTGGGCACGGTAGAGGGCGCCTGTAGTCCCTGTTACTTGGGAGACTGAGGCAGGAGAATCGCTTGAACCCAGGAGGCGGAGGTTGCAGTGAGCCGAGATTGCACCACTGCACTCCAGCCTGGGCGACAGAGTGAGACTGTCTCACAAAAACAACCAACCAAAAAAACAAAACCCCATATATGTGTGTGTGTGTGTGTATGTGTGTAACACGTATTATATAACACAAAATTTACCATCTTAACCACTTTTAAGTGCACTGCACTGAGGTATTAAGTACGTTCATGTTGTTCCATAAGCATCACCACTGGCCATCTCCAGAACTTTTTCATCTTCCCAACTGAAACTCCACTCACAAAACAGACTCCCCATTCTCCCGTCCCCTCAGCCCCTGGCAGCCACCATTCGGCTTTCTGTCGCTATGATTTGACTACTCTAGGCATCTCATATAAGTGAGGTGATACATGTCCCTGTGACTGGCTTACTTCAAGATGTAGACTATTGGTATCTTAACTGTGCCTTCGGGGATCAGTAAGGATAAGCTGGGTCCTGCTGTGGAAACAAACAACTGAGACCATCTCCAAAGCATAAGACAACACGTTTCACTTCCTGCTTATGCTACTTATACACTGGGGGTCAGAGAGGCCTCTGCTGGTTGCACTCGGGGACCCACTGGGATGGAGCAGCCACCATCACAGTCTTGCTGCAGCAAAGATTGGTGCAGCAGCTCGTCAGTGTCTTGTACCTGCACTTCCAGCCCCACCCTGGAGTACCTCCCCTCTGATCTCATTGGCCAGTGCTGGTCATATGCTGCTCCCTGACACCCCACAAATACACGAGAGAGGAAGTACAATCCTACCGTGACAGGAGGGAGGAAGACTATGAGTACCTGGTAAAATGACCAGCACATTCAGAAAAGCTCCCTGGAGCCCGTTTTATATTTTTGTTTTTTTTTTAGATGGAGTCTCACTCTGTTGCCCAGGCTGGAGTGCACTGGTGCGATCTCAGCTCACTGAAACCTCCGCCTCCCAGGTTCAAGTGATTCTCCTGCCTCAGCCTCCCGAGTGGCTGGGATTACAGGTGCACGTCACCACACCCAGCGAATTTTTTGTATTTTTAGTAGAGACGGGGTTTCACCATCTTGGCTAGGCTGGTCTTGAACTCCTGACCTCAAGTGATCTGCATGCCTTGGCCTCCCAAAGTGCTGGGATTACAGGTGTGCACCACCACGCCTAGCTTGAAGCCCTATTTTAAATGAAAATTATGTAATATGGTGGGGAAGGGAAGTCTACGAAAAAAGCATCCCCATTCCCTTTACCTGGTCACAAAAATTGCTCTCATTTTTATATAGGTTCTTATGCTTCCTTATATTATTTTCTTTTTTCTTTCTTTTTTTTTTTTTTTGAGATAGAGTCTTGCTCTGTCACCCAGGCTAGAGTGCAGTGGTGCAATCTTGGCTCACTGCAACCTTATGCCTCCCAAGTTCAAGAGATTCTCCCGCCTCAGCCTCCTGAGTAGTTGGGATTACAGGCGTGCACTAGCACGCCCAACTAATGTTTGTATTTTTAGTCGAGACAGGGTTTCACCATCTTGGCCAGGCTGGTCTACAAACTCCTGACCTTGTGATCCACCCACCTTGGACTCCCAAAGTGCTCGGATTACAGGCATGAACTACTGTGTCCAGCATCTTACATTATTTTCAAATTATGATGCAAAATTTGGAGTTTTTTTTTCACTGACTGTTGCAAATACATTTTCTTTGTTGCCACCAGTGTTCCCATGAGCTGAATGCCACCGAGGTGATGCATCATCAGGACAGATCCACTGGTCCACAGCACATTTACAATTGCTTCCAGCATGTACCCTCATCACTAACGCTACTAGAGACACCTGTGCATCTCCCTGTTTTCTTCTCTGAATCACATCCCCATAATAACTTCCCAGGTGTGGCATCCTGTAGCCTAAAAAAATGTGAACACATTTACGGCCTTTGTTAAGTCTCTCTAGGTTTAAGTCTCCCTGGAGCATGTGACAGGTAATCACTCCCTCTCAGGCCCTGGTGTTGAAGGCAAGGGAATGGTGAAAAGTTATTAATTCTATTCCTTTTCCTTTCCAGTACTGCCAGCCACTTAGCCTGGGGACCATGGGTGTAATGTGTCACTGAGGTGCTTCAGTACATGACCATTTTGGATGCCTTCTCTTGCCTCTTTCCCCCATTCCCATGGTTTTTAATTTCTACAAATCTGGACTCAATGTTCCAAGCTAAGCTACCTGCTGAAAAGTCTTGGGTTGGTGTAAACATTTTCTGAATGGGTTCTATCCCCTCTCACCCAGCTCCTTCCCACTTTAACAATATGTGATCGTGAGTTTTAAACTGACACATGAGGGATGATGGTTCAGATTTTGCAAAAAACTATTTCTAATCACAGGTGTGAGCCACCTCACTGCACTGGTGCATCTTAGCTAGGAAGTGGTCATGGAGGCCACGCTTATTTGCAAATCACAGAAACCTGGGCTGGGGGCCGGGCATGCTCCCCTGGACAATTCAGGCCGAAGCTCTGAGATGAAGTGGCGATTACTGATTCAGTAGGAGTGAAGTCAAAGCATAAATAACCCAGGGAGAAAAGGACATAAGGAGAGGGCTGGTCCCTTTATGACGATCACCAAGAACACTTCCAGGCGCAAAATGCTCATTAGAGTGCTGCGTAAACACTATTTATGCCCCAAAAGTGTTCGTATTTGTCAAGCAGTCCAGGAACTGAATAAAGACTCAGGCTGTTTATTCTTAACTGCCCCCTTGGCTGCTGACAATAAATAAAGCAAATGAGAAGAAAATGGCAATACACTATTTTTTTCCTGCTCATCTTCAGTCCTCTGCGATTAAAGAGGACAAACTTAGACCAAAACCCTGTCAACAACTTTATGATTAATCTTACTTTTCAGTAACAACGTCTATACCCTTTGCTGGGTCTCCGGGATTGCTGAAGCTTGGAGGGGCTGTGGATACTGGGTAGAGCCTTCATTATCCTTTCTGAGCGGAGTCGCAGCCTAGGAATACGTTTTAAATTTGCATTGAGTCAGAGAGAAAGATGAAGGGGCTTTGAATGAAACCACTGTGTTTGCGGCAGGTGAGGTGGAGATTTAGAGGAACAAAGGCTGTTGTTATCTGTGCCTGCCATTGTACCAGAGTGTGGGATGCCTTTAAGGAGTCTTTTTTTTTTTTTTTTGGAGACAGGGTCTCGCTCTCTCACCCAGGCTGGAGTGCAGTGATGTGATCAAGGCTCACTGCCAGCCTTGACCCCAGGGCTCAATCAATCCTTCCACCTCAGCCTCCTGAGTAGCTGGGACTACAGGCGCTTGCCACCACACCCAGCTAATTTTCGTATATTTTGTAGAAGGGATTTTGTCATGTTGCCCAGGCTGATCTCCAACTCCTGGATTCAAGTGATCCACCCCCCTTGGCCTCCCAAGTGCCCCAAAGGGATTATAAACATGAGCCACCTCGCCTGGTCTAAGATGTCATCTTTAAAGAATATCACCGTTTTCAACAGAGATTATGGAGACCGGAAGGTATGCATATAAGGCAGGCTAAGTGGCTCTGAGAAGCAGCATGGGAAATATTGGAAACAGGCCAGAAAGTTTGCAGAGCTCTTGAGAGCAGGAGCCTAGTGCTCTCCAGGGGGCGTAAGCTTAATAGGGAAACCTTTAAATAACGCCTGGAAACCACCTCAAGGCCAATTTGCAAACGAGGTCTGAGGCCCGTGTCATAGGGCTTCAAAACGCACCACAAATGGGACTTCCCTGCCAGAAAAAAGCATTCCCTGAGCTCTCCCCTAGGGAATGAAGTCCCAGAAAGGCTTGGAGAGGAGAGAAGCCAGGCAGCGGGAGGGAGGAGGACTTTCCTGCAGGCCCGGTTCTGAAACTCTTGTCTCCTGCTGGCCAAGAGTCTACTCACGTGACCTCTTGTAAAGCGCCCTCGGAAACAGATCCTGGCTTCGTTTCCGCCCAGCCTCTTTTGCTTGTTAGTGTATGCAAATATGACTGTTAATGAAAGCAGGGTTTGTTTTCTGGACTCAAGAGCTGAACATTCAAGTGGGATCAAGAAGGGGACTTGGCTTTTTGTGCCTTCATCAACAGCAGGGCTCCTAGGGGGCCTGTAATTCAGAGCCGAATTTTACTGTCAAAATTTTAAGGAAGGGGAAATTAACTTGAGGAGCAGACAACTCCTGTTTCCCCAGCTGTTGACTCACTGACGGTGACTGTGTATGAACTGCCTTTCTGTGTTTACACACAGACGTATATGGCCTAAGAGGAACGCTTTGGGGGGGGGGGGGGCACTAAATAAATAATAAACCACTCTTTTGATGTCAGTCAAGTCTTAACAGCATTGAGAAATAATGATCAAATGCAAGCTAAAGCTTTATGTCTTTCAATGTCTACAAGACTATTTCAGTATTTAGGAAATATAATGAAAGACACTAAAAGGAGAGATCATCCACAGCCTCCCATCCTAGAGACAAAGCCCCTGGTCTGGAGATGACCTTCATGTTCGCAGCCTTACAATAGGTGGCTGTTCGGCCATGAACGGGGCAGGAGAGGGCTCCCCCTGCCCACCAGGAAACTCAGGCGACCATCAGGTGATGGTCAGGTGGTTAACTGTCTCTCTAAAGTAATAACTGGTCGCAGCCAGCACCAAGGAAAGGCAGTCTCCCAATAAAGACAAACACCCGAAACTGGCGAGCAGCAGCCTCCCGGTAAGATCTCAGGAGTTGGGCGAGTGGGCTCACGCATGTGCATGAAGAGGCAACATGGTGGAGTTTCAGCGGTACACCACCTCCTAGGGACGTCTGACTGGTAAGGGAAGAATGCCCCAGCTGAGCACACGTGTAACTCCGGTAAACACACTGCACATGCCGCCCCTCCCAGGCATTAGCAGACCACTGCGCACGGACAGCCCATCCCAAGGGAAGAATCAGGGGAGAAGAGATGTAAGCCCCTGGAAGAATGCCAAGGTGTAAACCCCCAGCTCAGAAGTCCAAGAGTGCACTGGATCTCTCGAGTCGCCGGCCTGGACCTCTTCCAAATGCACTTTATTCTCTTTTGTTCCTGCTCGAATGCTTTTTCATACGCTTTCATTCTTCTCTAAAACTTGTCTTCGGCCGGGTGTGGTGGCTCAACGCCTGTAATCTCAGCACTTGGGAGGCTGAGGCGGGTGGGTCACGAGGTCAGGAGTTCAGGACCAGCCTGACTAAAAATACAAAAATTTAGTCGGGTGTGGTGGTGGGTGTCTGTAATCCCAGCCACTACGCAGGCTGAGGCAGAAAATTACTTGAACCCGGGAGGCGGAGGTTGCAGTGAGCTGAGATCGCGCCACTGCACTCCAGCCTGGGCGACAGAGCAAAACTCCGTCTCAAAACAAAACAAAACAAAACAAAAAAACTTGTCTTAGGCTCTCACTCTACCTGATGCCCTGCAGTCAAATTCTTTCTCCTGAGGGGGCAAGTAACTGAGGTTGCTGCAGCCTCATAGGGATGCACCACTGCTACCAATAGGACCCAGAGCCTCTTCCTCTCTGGCCTCAGGCCTCCTACTTTCTTCCCTCTCTAGCTCAACTCTGCTCTAGCTTCCATTTCTTAAACACGGCTGCACAATCCCCAGCCTTAGGGCCTTCACGCTGGCAGCTCCCCCTGCCTGGAATGTTTTTTCAACAGATATGCACACAGACATCCCCATACTTCCTTTAGGTCTTAACCTTATCCTCCCTGGTCATTCTAGCTAAAATTTCAACCTCCCCCAACACGATCTTCTTTCCTGCTTTATTACTTTTATTCCTAGCTTATCTCTGCTGTGTTACACATTTTCGTTATCTAACCTGTCTGCTGTCTCTCCTCCTGTAAGCTGTAAGCTTCATGAAGGTAAGGATTCTCGTCTGTTTTGTTCACCTTTATGGCTGTGCACATCATAAGCGTTCAATGAATAAATACGTGGTGAGTGAATGAAAAAATGAGCCAATGGACGTAACATGTGGGAAGGGAAGACTTTTTCCCCCAGAAACAAAGATGTCTTTGGGGGTGGCTCTGCTGCACGGCATGGCCATCTCTTTCCATTGTCTCTAAGGCTTCTGGCTATGCAGAGTCACAGATCTTGGCACTAGCACATTGAGTGCTGGGAATTATAAGAAGCTGCCCACGGCCGAATCATATGTAGTATAAGGCAGAGATCTGCGGGTGATTACCAAGCCTGCTTCCCCTGCTGAGCTCTCAGATATGCTATACTTACTGCCTCTTTGTGTCCCAGTGGGGCCAAGTGGCCAGTGGAACCTAGGCAGAAGTGATACGTGCCATTTCTAGGCCGGCCCCTAAGACATCCTATGTGACTGATCATGCTCTCAGCTGAAAGGAGGAGGAATTAGTGGAGAGATCTGAGACCCTAAAAGATGGTGGGGCTGACAGATGCGAGAAACTTGAGTCTTTGAATGACCCTGTGGGTCAGTGCCCCACCCCCACATAGGACTTTGCCAAGGATGTGTCCTATGTGGGTGTGGGGCACTGATCCACAGAGTCATTCAAGGACTCAAGTTTCTCGCATCTGTCAGCCCCACCATCTATTAGGGTCTCAGATTTCTCCATTAATTCCTCCTAATTTCAGCTGAGAGCATGAGGACAGTCACATAGGATGTCTTAGGGGCAAGGCCTAGAGGTGGCAGCTAGTACGACTCACCCTGATGACACAGATATTAAGCCATTATATTAGAAAGTGCCATGTAAGGCAATAAGGCACATGGTTATCTGGTACATGTCACATCATAAGGGAAAGCTAATTTACCTTCCTTAACTGGAAGTTCAGCCTCACTGGACTTCTGTGAAAATTACAATGAATTGCCAAAGGTGAGATAGGAGGAGATGGGGAGAATCTATTAAAATGCTTCTTCAAGGTAACTGTCTTCTTCCTTAAACACTGCTACTAGTTACACACATGGGCAGCAGCTGGGGCAATCTTTGCAGACAAACTTGAAGGGAACCATAACCCAACCCCAGTTTTAAGATACTGAAAACTTAAGAGGCCACTGCTGTCATCAACGTGCAGTTTTCTTTTTTGACACCGTGCAATGCAGTGGCACGATCTCGGCTCACTGCAGCCTCCGCCTCTGAGGCTCAAGCAACTCTCATGCCTCAACGGCCCAAGTAGCTGAGTTTGCAGACGTGCACCACCACGTTTGGCTAATTTTTGTGTTTTTAGTAGAGATGGCAGTTTCGCCATGTTGGCCAGGGTGGTCTCAAACTCCTGACCTCAGGCGATCCACCTGCCTCGGCTTCCAAAAGTGCTGGGATTACAGCCATGAGCCACAATGCCTGGCCAACATGCACATTTCATAATGTGAAACCGACACTGTCTACACTCCAGGTTGAAGCTTTCAATATGGAGTTTCTATGACCCGTGATAATTTCTGTGCATACTGAACGTGATCCACTTTGAAGGGGGAGTTTCTTCCTCTTTCGTCTGGGTCAGGGACATCACACCAACAACACCAGCCACACTAAAACGTCAGGTCCTGCTCTTGAGGCCCAACCAGAGCTGAAGTATTCACATAACACAGCAATAAACAAACATGAAAATGTAGCAAAACATTACCTGCCCGGCAAGCATTTCATACAACAGGACGCCATAGGCCCACCAGTCCACAGATTTTCCATATGGCTGATAAGCGATAATCTGTGTGAAAACAAACACATCAATTACGTCAGTGGTAAGTCCAGTAGCCTCTGTCAGAACAGGTAAGTCAAGCAGGTAGGCATTTATACACTCAGTTCATGCAGATGAGGTGCCAAGATCTGTCTTTGATGTTACAACAAGGGAAGAGGATCCTCCAAACCAGACACACC
>NW_012104299.1:172499-190806 GCF_000951045.1 Mandrillus leucophaeus
ATAAAAAGGCATAAAATGTAGTAAGCAAATATAATATCTGGAGCCAACTGCAACAAAGAAAATTGGAAACAACTGGGAAAATTAAGATACAATCTGGATGTCAGATGATACTGAGGGTTTACCATTCATTTTGTTAGGTGGCATAATGGTATGTTGACTAGTTAGAAAACATGTTTTCTAACTGGGTGTGGTGGTGTGAGTCTGGAGTCCCAGCTACTTGGGAGGCTGAGGCAGGAGGATCATTTGAGCCTAGGAGTTTAAGGCTAGCCTGCGCAACATAGCAAGACCCTGTCTCTTAAAAAGTGATAATAATATTAAAACATTTTTAAAGTGTGCTTATCAGTTAGAAATGAGTATATTTATCAGTGAAATAGATAAGAGATAAAGTATTTATGGGTGAACTGACATGATAAATTAAAAAAAACACTTTAATAAATGAGGTGGGAGAAAAACAGATGAAATGAGTTGGCAAATGCTGGCAGCTGTTGAAATTGAGTGATGAGTCTACAGGGGGCTCATTCTACACTTCCTTCTACCTTTGTGGCTATCAGAAGTACTAGAATAATTCTATAACCTCCCTTCGTGGAAGGCAATAACATGGATTTGAATTTCTAAGTATGGCAGGGCTTATTAAAACACTGGCTTCATTACCTCTCAGGTAGGCTGTGTACCTGCTGCACACAATTCCCAGACCCATGGATCACGTGCCAGGGTTCAAGGTCAAGACACACTTAACAGGTACTCAGCACAACCATTCTGCCATGTCGCTTACAACTTTTACTTTGACATGTTCTGGGATTTTTTTTTAATGGTCCAGAATGTCTAATTAAATGTCCTGGGACATAAAACTTTCTGCATGTCTGCCCACTTTCATTTCTTTAATGTATTACTAATATTTCTGCATGCAGAATAAGAAACACGAGAACCAACAGTTTGCCTAAGTGTGGGCAGCAACAAGGGTAAACAAGATTAGATCTGGCACCTTTGTAGCTCATTTCCTTGACAAGAAAATGATATAAACATAGGAACCTACAAGGAGTCTCTAATTTCTTTTACAACCTTTGTTCTCTTCTGCACATTCTTTTCTGAAAACTTGGAAAATACAAACATAAAAAACCCCAACAAATGAATCTCCAGTCTATTGCTTGGAGATGATACATCTCATTCCAGTTCCAGAAAAAATATTGCATCAAAGGAGTTGCATATTTTTATAACCTTTGGTACAATGGTAAATTGCTCTCCCAAAAGGACTGGACTGAATTTATCTCCCTGATACCAGTGTCACTATATTTTCCATTGCCAGGTAAAACCTTTCTGTTAAAAATAATCTTTTTGTGCTTTTAAAAAAAATTCCACAAGCCATGCATGCTCATTAAAAAACAATTAGAAAGAAAATGAAAAGCTAAAGAAATAAGGAAGTGGCCGGGCATGGTGGCTCACACCTGTAATCCCAGCACTTTGGGAGACCGAGGCAGGTGGATCATGAGGTCAAGAGATGGAGACCATCCTGGCCAACATGGTAAAACCCCATCTCTACTAAAAATACAAAAATTAGCTGGGCGTAGTGATGTGTGCCTGTAGTCCCAGCTGCTTGGGAGGCTGAGGCAGGAGAATTGCTTGAGCCCAGGAGGCGGAGGTTGCAGTGAGCCGAGATTGCTCACCACTGTACTCCAGTCTGGGCGACAGAGCGAGACTCCGTCTCAAAAAAAGAAATAAGGAAGTAAAATTGTTTATGATCTCACTATTCAGAAATATTAATAATGTTATGTTCATATAAAACCTTTCCATATTTTTTCTAGGTGTGATATATGTATGCATATGCATTAAAAACTGAATTATGTGCATCCGCTATTCTGTGGTCAGTTTGTTTATTTAATAATATATCATGAGTATCTTGGCAAGACCTTCAACTATTTCCGCAGGATAAATTCCTGTCAGTAGAATTGCTGGGTCAAAATAAATGCTTCTAACTCAAAAGTACAACTTTTAAATACGCATTGCTGTCCAGGCACAGTGGCTCATGCCTGTAATTCCAGCACTTTGGGAAGCCGAGGTGGGTGGATTACTTGAGGTCAGGAGTTTGAGGCCAGCCTGGCCAACATGGTGACAACCCGTTTCTACTAAAAATACAAAAAAGTTAGCTGGCCATAGTGGTGCATGCCTGTAATCCCAGCTACATGGGAGGCTGAGGCAGGAGAGTTGCTTGAACCCATGAGGCAGAGGTTGCAGTGAGCCAAGATCACGCCCACTACACTCCAGCCTGGGTGACAGAGCAAGACGCTGTCTCAAAAAAAAAAAAAAAAAAAGACACATTGCCAGGTTACTCAAAATAGTAGCACTTTTACTCCCACCAGTAAACAAGTGCCCGTTTTCTGAATTCTCAAACTCTGGCCTTAAGCATTATCCTAGTTATCTTCCCAGACATGTGCATCTTCATGTAAGCCAGCCCAGTCTTTGGCAAGGAACTCCTCAATCTCATCCACTTCACCAAGAGACCTAGGTCTACCTGCTGCTTTTTCTCTCACATTGCAACCCTCCACATCCAATACTTCCCAGATCAGCAGGAAAGTTGGAACCCTCACTCTTGCCTCAACACAGCCGCTCCCATTGCTACTGCTGCCATGGCAGACACTACCATAGAGCTAGAAACATTTAAACATGTACTTCTATCTGGATCAGAAAGAAGCTGCTATGTTAATTTTAGGACTACCTTTAAGTCTTAATAGGGCCAGTCGGGGGGCGTTGCTGATCTTGGCTGGGTGCTCACACATCTGGGAGTCAGCTAAATGCTGGCTGATCTAGGCTGGTGCCATTGTAATCACTGGGCAATTCTGTTTCCGTTTGTTTTTTGAAGTTAGAACAGAAAACAGAGCACTGCTATACCACAAAAACACAGATTGACTATATAATTTCCCAATTGCCTAGATTAAAAAATTGTGAAAAACTTAAAATTAGTAAGTGTCTGAACAAATGTTTACATGGAAGCTTTCCTACTCCAGCATTCTACGTTTAAACATCCTATCCTATTACCTACTATGGGAGACACTGCCATAGTACATTTAATAACTATTTGTTTAATGAATAATGAATATATAGATAAGTGAATGGATGAATGAATGAACAAATGAACTTACACATACTTGGATCTGTTTCTGGTCTTTCCATCTGTTTCTCTGGTAGCATTCTCTATTTCCTGCATCTGAATGGCAGAAGCTGTGCCAACTAGAAATGTATAAATCTGAGAGGAAATATAAAGTACTCCCACGAATGGAAGCATTCCACCCATGGGAAACTCTGCTTATCCAGAAAAACCAGGGGGATAATTAAATGAGTGAATGTAAATGGATTTTGTTTGAAAACTGTAGGGTGGTATGCAAACATCAAGCGCTGCTATAATTTTGATCAAATGATAAGTCTCTTCCATTTATCTTAGTGGGAAATCTTCAATTAGTCAAACTGGAAAATATCATTTAAAAAAAGAACTTCAATCAAAGGATTAACGAGCCCAACGATTTTCTTTGAAAAGGATCATAAGACCCAATGTCTTGGCTTAGGGCTGTTCTCTAAAATAATATTCTGGTTTTTTGTTTGTTTATTTGTTTTTTGTTTTTCTTTTTGAGACAGAATCTCGCTCTATCACCCAGGCTGGAGTGCAGTGGCGTGATCTCGGCTCACTGCAACCTCCGCCTTCTGGGATCAAGTGATTCTCCTGCCTCAGCCTCCCGATTAGCTGGGATTACAGGTGCCCGCCATCATGCTTGGCTAATTTTTTGTATTTTTAATAGAGATGGGGTTTCACCATGTTAGCCAGGATGGTCTCGATCTCCTGACCTCATGATCCACCTGCCTCAGCCTCCCAAAGTGCTGGGATTACAGGCATGAGCCACCATGCCCGGCCCTTTCTAAAATAATATTCTAAGAAAATGTGACAAGGTTCCACAAACATAATTATTGTTTCACACACCTTGTCCCTATCAACGGAGTTTTTGTAGAGCTGCAAATTATAAAATTAAAGAAAAACACACTCTGTGATGCTAGGTGGGAAATGTGGCTTTCCCCAAACAAAATTCGCAAGGGAGAAAAAGTTGTGCAGCAGGTCACACTGTTCTCAAGATGGTCCTGGTTGGGAGCGGGGAGGTAGAATGCTAAAGGAGAAATGCATAGGAAAAAAATAACATATTTGGAACTCAGTGGCTAGCTACAGACGTCCTTCTCTAACAGTTCAATCCAAAGCAAAGTATTAAACACAGGAAAATTAAGATCTGATTCATATTGGCTATTTGGAAATGCTTTTTTTTTTTTTTTTTTTTTTTGAGACAGTGTCTTGCTCTGTTGCCCAGGCTGGAAGGCAGTGGCATGATCATAGCTCAATGCAGCCTCAACTCCTGGGCTCAAGCAATCCTTTCACCCAGACTCCTAAATAGCTAGGACAACAGGCATGCGCCACCATACCCAGCTAATTTCTTAACAATTTTTTTGGAGAGACAGGATTTTGCTTTGTTGCATAGGCGTGTTGGATTACAGGTATGAGCCACCACGCCCGGCCTGGAAACGCCTATTTTAACTGAAATGAGTTGTCCCTTCCACAGTCCCTCAGTCTAAAAGATTAAGAACTGATGTATACACTGGATTCTCATTTCAAACTAACAAAAACATTTCCTTGAGAATAGTGGCAGTTTCTATCCATAAACCATATCTTGTCCCTGCCCAAATCTCATCTCGAATTGCAATCCCCACATGTCGGGGAAGGGCCTGGAGGGAGGTGACTGGATCATGGGGGTAGATTTCCCCTTGCTGTTCTCCATGATAGTGAGTCCTCACAAGATCTGATGGTTTAAAAGTGTATGGTGCTTCCCCCCTTGTTCTCTCTCTCCCCTGCTCTGCCATGGTAAGACATGCTTGCTTCCCCTCTGCCTTCCGCCATTATTGTAAGTTTCCTGAGACCTCCTAGACATGCTTCTTGTTAAGCCTCTTTTCTTCAGAAATTACTCAGTCTCAGGTAGTTCTTTATAGCAGTGTGAAAACGGACTAATTGCAGTGGGGGGATAATTTCACTTCAATTCCAGTGGTGTAAAACCTAGGTTAATTGTAAAGATAAACCTACCCCAGAAAGCAAACTTAAAAATGAATAGGGGACAGGTGTAGTGGCTCATGCCTGTAATCCCAGCACCTCGGGAGGCTGAGGCAAGAGGATGACCTGAGGCCAGGAATTGGAGACCAGCTTGGACCACATAGCAAGACCCTAATCTCTACCAAAAAGAAAAAGAAAAAGAAATGGCTGAGCATGGTGGTTCACGCTCGTAATCCCAGCATTTTGGGAGGCCAAGGCGGGTGGATCACTTGAGGTCAGGAGTTTGGGACCAGCGTGGCCAACATGGTGAAACTCTGTCTCTACTAAAAATACAAAAATTAGCTGTGTCCAGTGGCACATGACTATAATCCCAGCTACTCAGGAGGGTGAGGCAGGAGAATGGGAGGCAGAGTTTACAGTGAGCTGAGATCGTACCACTGTACTCCAGACGGGGCAACAGAGTGAGACTCCATCTCAAAAACAAAACAAGTCAGTGGGAAGAGTCTTAATAGGCTATCATATTGCCATATCAGAGAATAAATTAGAATCAAAGGCACAAACCCTCAGCATCAGATAGTATTCCCCAAACAGCCCATGTGCTCCCCTACGTTTCAGTTTCCTCTGCTTTGGAGCCACGTGACTAGTTCCGGCCAATGGACAGTGAGAGGAAGTGCTGTTGCCCTTTTGGGTTGAGGCAATGAAAAGCCCACTTGCCTCCTGCCACTGTGATTCTAGGGAACATGTGTTCCAGATGACTCAGCTGCAAGATGAGGAGGGTTTTTGCCTGATTTGCATCAGACTGTGTGCGAGCAGTAAGGAAATACTGGTTGTGTTAAGCCACTGAGATTTCAGGGATTGCTGTGGCAGCAAGAGTTGTCCATTCTAAAAACTTCCTTCATGTAAGCGAATCACACAATCTCAGCTTTTCTACAAATCCTGTCCTGGCCAAGTAGCAGGGCAATAGAAATTCTCCTTGGATGAGTGAAAGTCCACTTTCTGGGCACCTACTGCAGGCTGCACCCACTACACACATCTTGTATAATCTGATGAAGCAGAGTTGTTATTACAGTCCGTCCTCACTCCGTACCAGCAGTAAGTTCTTGGAAACTGATTTTAAGTAAAACAACATATAGCAGGTCCTCAAATAACGTCATTTCCCTATAATGCTGATGAGGGAGAAAAACCTAGTTTTGTTATACATCATTTCACTTGAAATCACAGTTTCCAAGAACCTATCCATAATGTTAAGTGAGGTCTTACTGTATTCTCATTTTATAAGGAGAAAACAGGCTCTGGAAGTTTAGAGACTTGCTCAAAGCCAAGCAATTAATATGTGGAACTGAATACTGACACATTTCTTTTAAAGATACAATTTTATCTTTTCAATGTATTTTCAAATACATTGATACTGGGATTAATGAAATATTAATCAAAGGGCCCTGAGGATTAAAGAGATTTAGTGGAAAGCATCAATTATTTTAAGTAACTATATTTCAAAAGCACTTGAATAAAATTTGCTCTTGTAACTATGTTAAACTATGTTTAACTTTGTTAAAGCCAGTCCCCAGCATCTGTGTATGTTCTGTTACTTGGTGTTTTTTTTTTTAGATGGAGTTTCGCTCTTGTTGCCCAGGCTGGAGTGCAGTGGTGCGATCTCGGCTCACTGCAACCTCTGCACTTAAACCTCCCAGGTTCAAGCAATTCTCCTCCCTCAGCCTCCCGAGTAGCTGGAATTACAGGTGCCCACCACCCAACCCAGCTAATTTTTGTATTTTTAGTAGAGACAGGCTTTTGCCATGTTGCCCAGGCTGGTCTCGAACTCGTGACCTCAGGTGATCCACCCGCCTTGGCCTCCCAAAGTAAGTTTGTTTTTAACAGAGGCAGGGCTGAAGCACCAGTGTTGCTGTGTGTATCAGGTAAAGGGTGAGTGAGGGCTGAACAAATCAGGTTATACTTTGTTTCCTGTCCTATATTCTACAAATACCTGAGCAGTGTTGCCAACCACATCTCTCTGCTTGGGGGATGGAAACTGATGTCCGAATTTGGAGAGCCATCAATAGGCAAGGGTGTGGGAGCCCCGTTTCCTGTCAGAAGGATTCATGAATCCTAAAGGCCATGGCCACCTGATCGGTTTTGCCTTAAGTTCTACAACAAGATGGCTCCCAGCTGGCTCTTCATTTTCTATTTCCATGGCATTAAATTCCCATGACTCCTTCTGGTAACACGCTCTCCTTCCTCCAAGGCTTACCAAAAGCAGAATGCCAAGTGCCCAGGCTCGTTTTTCTTGCGACAGCACTCATCCTCATCAGCCGCATAGAGCCCGCCTGCTCAGCCACTGGGCCAAGATTAAAAAGTCACTCTGAACACTGCAGTGACTTCAATTGTAACAATAGGATGGGATTTAGAATCTAGCCAGCGCATTTCTTCCCAGAGAAATGTGTCTCCTGTGGCATGTGTACCAGGTAACACGGGAGGTCCTGAAGATCGAAGCTACAGGTACAGGGCACAACCTCACCATTGCAAATTCATTTTTGGACTAAAGCATATCTTTCCTCAATGAGCAGCTGCAGTTAATAAGCACCCCAGTTAACCAAAGCCTCACTGTAAAAGGGAAAACAGTGTTAGAGAGCCCCACAGGAAGATAAACATTCAGATACACATGACTTAGGATGTTGGCTATACCGTCCCTATTCAGCTGCCTACAGCCACTATCCAATACAGTAGCCACTGGCCACCTGTGGCTTCTGAGCAGATGAAATGTGGCTAGTCCAAATGGAGATGCGCTGCAGCTGTAAAATCCACATCATATTTTGAAGACTTAGTATAAAAAGTGCAAAATAGCTCATTACTTTTTTTTTTTTTTAAAAGACACAGTCTTGCTCTGTTCGCCCAGCCTGGAGTGTAGTGACATGATCTCGGCTCACTGCAACCTCCGCCTCCCAGGTTCGAGCGATTCTCCCACCTCAGTCTCCCAAGTAGCTGGGATTACGGGCACCCATCATAATGCCTGGCTAATTTTTATATTTTTGTAGAGATGGGGTTTCACCATGTTGGCCAGGATGGTCTTGAACTCCTGATCTCAGGTGATCTGCCTGCCTCGGCCTCCCAAAGTGTTGGGATTACAGGTGTGAGCCACTGTGCCTAGCCTTCATTAAATGTTTTTATTCATTAATAAATTAACTTCATCTGTTTTCTTTCCAACTTGTTAAAAACTTGGCTGCTAAACGCAGTTTCGGCTTGTATTTTACTTCTGTTGGACAGTGCTGGCTGAGACCCTCTGAATTCCACTGGCTCCTATGGCCCATTCTGGTTCTCTGGCTCTCATTGGTCTAGGGAGCCAGCTTTGGGCTGAGGACCAGGCTCAGAGACTACGGAATGGATGAGGAGACTCTCTTGTCTGTCCCCTATGGGGATAGGAGCAGGTGTCTCTGGCGCTTGTGGGCCAATGCGGGCTTGCAGCCAAGCCTGGGGCTGCCTGATATCCTGAAGTCCCAGGCAAGGGGCTGAGATGGCAATCTGGTTTCCTATAATGGAGAAACTCACAAAAGGAGAGGCAGAGTTGGCAAGAAGGGCTACAGCTGCACATGGGAGGTTGAGCTGTGGCTTCAAAGACAGACCTCCAACAGGGCCACTGTCATTCAATTTCACTGCTATTTGTCATTAAGATCATTATTATTATACTTCCAAGAGCCAACTGCTTGGGGGAATGTCAGGATGTTACAAATGGCTGCCTGTCTTGTAAAAATGAGATATGAATGAGCTTTCTTCCAGCCCGGGCACAGGACCAAGGCATGAAAGGGACCAGGGGGTAGCTTCTTGTCTTGTACCAGGCCAAGGGCCTGCAGCAGCTGGAAGGATGTCGCTCCAAGGCCACCCAGCCTTCCACTCTCTACCAGGGCTTCACACTCAGATGCCTCCCAGAGAGGGTGGGACTCCAGGAGCTTTCTAACCTCTGAAAGCTCCAGCCTGGGAGAGCCTGAGGACGGTACAGGAAAGTTTTAGAAGCTACTGGCAATATTAACCGTAGCTGTAACCAACATCACCACTGTAGGCATGTGCCGAGAGCCAGGCTCTTTAGCTCTGAAGCTCACCTAATCCTCACAAGGCCCATTGCAAAGATGAGGAAATAAGGTAGAGAGAGGCAGAGTAGCTTGCCCAACATTACACAGCTCGCAAGCAGCAACGCTTGGATTAGAACCCTAGTCATCGGCTTTGGCATCCATACTGCTGACCCTTTTTCTACACTGAAGGCCTTGATCCAGGGCAGTTCCCCAGACAGCTATGGTGGGTACTTGCCCAGTTTACACGACTCCTGCTGAAAAGTGGCCCAAATGCTTAACAGGATCAAAACAGCCAAGATGCCTCCTTCACTCGGGAGCTCTTGGCTCTGAAGGCTTTTTCTTGAAGGACCCCATGGACCTATAAAGTATGTGTATGGAGATTCACTCTCCCATTCTTGGCTGCACTTGAACTGGGATTCTACTCTTCATTTTTGTGCTGTACGTACACACCAACCCCTAGAGCCCAATCTTAAATAAAAGGCCTGGCCACAAAAGCCTCTTCCCAAGCTGTCATTACAAAATAATGGCGGCCTTTATGCATAAAACACGCTCAAGTCCTTTTACTGTGTCAGGGAAACAAAGAATATCCTTTCCTTTTTTTCAAAAAACAAAAACATTTTGATGAAAAAATTATAGTTGTTTTGAAAAACATCATCCATTCCCAAGGATAGAACACAGGACACCAGAGGCACTCTTTACATGTAACATGGTCGAAGCACGGTCTGACGCGTCCAAACAGCACCATTTGGAAAGAGGACAGGCCTGAAGGTTTTCTGGGTGTTCTGATCTGACAGCTTGGATCTTCAGTTTGGTAACTGTCTCCTCTACTTGCTCCTGCGGGGCCCACAACTCCTGGAGCCTTTGTCATGTCTACTGAGACTGTCTGCCCCTCCTCAACCCAGACTTCTCCCTGACTGGGGCTGGGCCATCCACCTCTGTACCCAGCACCAGAACCTCAGGCACGGGGCAGACACAAGGTTGTGCTGAAGAACTAGTGGATCTAATCCAAGACCACTCCATAGACACCACCTACCTCTAAAGTATAAAATCAAAAGGGCTGTTAGAATTGCTGGATTGCTGAATCTGGAGGGGTGATTTAGAAAAGTGTTTTCAAGCCGGGCGCAGTGGCTCATGCCTGCAATCCCAGCACTTTGGGAGGCCAAGGCGATAGGATCACTTGAGGTCAGGAGTTTGAGACCAGCCTGGCCAACATGGTGAAACTCCGTCTCTACTAAAAATACAAAAATCAGCTGGACGTAGTGGCGGATGCCTGTGATCCCAGCTACCTGGGAGGCGGAGGCAGGAGAATCGCTTGAACCCAGGAGGTGGAGGGTGCAGTGAGACGTGACGCACTGCACTCTGGCTTGGGTAACAGAGTGAGACTCCGTCTAAAATAAATAAGTAAATAAATAAATAAGCAAATAAATAAGGTGTTTTCAGGGTTCTGAAGAGGATCCTGAGGCTCGAAGTGGCATAGTGGGTTGCTGAGGTCACGGGGCTGGTTAGCAGCAAGGCCAGGAAGAGAGACGCCTCAGGTCTCCTGACTGTGTCCTCTTTCTAAAGCATCGGAACAGAGACCAGCGTGTCATAAACAGAAAGCCCTGCAGCAGGGGAGACGTGAAACACCCCCAACTCTCAATCGAGATACTTCCTAATCAGACTCCTTTCCGATGGCACAGCCAAGCTCAGAATACAAGCGGGAAGCAGAATGGGGTGAGAGAGCTCTGAACCCAACTGCTGGAGGGCAGGAGCTGTGTGACTTTGGCTAAGTTGGTTGGCCTCTCTGAGCTTCCATGTCCTCAGCTGTGATCTTGGGATTTCAGCACCCACCTGACAAGTAGGTGGTGGTGATTAAATGGCATTATGTGTATTAAAAATGTGCTTACTACAGGTGAGCTGAATACACATAAACTTCATACTGCCTAACACTAGAAATAAGAACGGGCCTATTAGAAATAAGCAGGTGGGTGAAAGTTATTCAAGGAAATAAACTAAACTTGGTTCAGAGGGGGACAGAGGAAACATTTTGATATGACAGGTAACACTAAAAATATATGTTCAACATTCTAAAATGACTGTTGGCACCTGGAAATTCTTAAGCGACAATAAACCTTCCATTCATTCTTTCAGCAAATATTAACTTACTGTGTACCAGACATAGTAAATCAGAAGTGAATCAGGTACAGAAGAGAATCAAACAGATTTTTAAAAATCTCCCCTCAGGCGATTAAACTGATTTTTACTGGAGCAGTAAAACTCCAGGCTTCTCTGTTTTCTCATGGTATCAGAACACCCTCCTTAGTCCTCTCCTTTGCTCATTCGCACTGAGTATGACTGACTGTACATTTCTATGGGTTGGACACTCTGCTAGGTATCACAGATTACCAAACTAACTGGGAAGGCAGACAAATACACTAAGATGTGACATCCAAGATCAAGGATCTTATTATATCCATGGGAAATTATTATAATATTTGAAATCCTTGGACAAAGCGCATTAATATAAAAATAAAGAAAACTGGCCAGGCACAGTGGCTAACATTTGTAATCCCAGCACTTGGCGAGGCTGAGGTGGGCGGATTACTTGAGGTCAGGAGCTCACGACCAGCCTGGCCAACCCCATCTCTACAAAAATACAAAAATTAGCCGGGTGTGGTGGCAAGTGCCTGTAATCCCAGCTGCTCGGGAGGCTGAGGCATGAGAATTGCTTGAACCTGGGAGGTGGAGGTTGCAGTGAGCCAAGATCGTGCCACTGCACTTCATTTTGGGCAACAGAGTGAGACTCCATCTCAACAACCACCACCACCAAATAAATAAAAATAAAGAAAATTACCACAAGATTAAAAACAAAGAGTCTAGAGTCCAAACTATGTATTTCTCTTTTTTTTTTCTTTTGAGACAGAGTCTCTGTCGCCCAGGCTGGAGTGCAGTGGTGTGATCTTGGCTCACTGCAACTTCCGCTTCCTGAGTTCAAGTGATTCTTCTGCCTCAGCCTCCTGAGTAGCTGGGATTACAGGCACATGCCACCACATCCAACTAGTTTTGTATTTTTAGTAGAGACTGAATTTCATCATGTTGGCCAGGATAGTCTCAATCTCCTGACCTCGTGATACACCCACCTCGGCCTCCCAAAGTGCTGGGATTACAGGCGTGAGCGACTGTGCCCAGCCTATGTATTTTCTATTTAGACAAAAATTGTGACTCTGTGTAGAATTGGAGAAAACAGAAAATGATCTAATGGTGATTACACCAATGAAAGTGCTTTAAAATCTATTTATAGTAGCCACCTTTTCTTACCTCCCTGTAAGAATGGGAAGCCAACAACAGAACAGCCTAATTACCCCTCCCACAAAAGGCCAGAAGAGGATCAAATGAAAGCAGTGTTTGCAATTGTTTACACCGACCTCAAACAGCAGTTAGTTCCTAGTATACATGTTGGATTCAACTTGCTAATATTTTGTTGAGGATTTTTGCATCTACGTTCATGAGAGGTGTTAGTCTGTAGTTTTCTATGCTGGTGTTTGTTTATCATCCTTTAACATCCACGGGATCTGTAGTGATGCCCTCTCTTTCATTTCAGGTTATTAGTAACTTGTGCTCTCTCTTTTTCTTAATTTGACTTGAGGCTTATCGATTTTATTGATGTTTTCAAATAACTTCCTTTTGGGTTTGTTGATTTTCCCTGTTTCTTTTTTTTTTTTTAATTTTCTATTTCATTGGTTTCTGCTCTAGTTCTTCTTTTCTTTTGCTGACTGTGGATTTAATTTGCTCTTCTTTCTCTAGTTTCCTAAGATGGAAACTTAGGTGATTGATTTTAGATCTTTCTTCTTTTCTAACACATGCATTCAATACTATAAATTTCCTAAGCCCTGCTTTAATTGCACCATACATTTGGTAAGTCATATCTATGTTTTCATTTATTTAACAATATTTTAAAATTTCTTTTTAGATTGCTTCTTTGACCCACGTTATTTAGAAGGGTTCTTTAATCTTCAAGTATTTTGGAATTTTCTAGCTATCTTTCTGTTACTGATTTTTAGTTTAGGTCTATTGTGGTCTGAGAGAAGACACTGCATGGTTTCTATTATTTTCAGTTTGTTAAGGTGTGTTTTATGGCACAGAACGTGGTCTATATTGGTGAATGTTCTGTGTGAGCTTGTGAAGAATGTATGTTCATTCTGCTGTTGTTGGATGAAGTAGAGTCTACAGGACATTATTACTGAGTTCAACTCTGTCCCTACTGATTCTCTCCTTGTAGGATATGTCTATTTCTGATAGTGGGGCACTGAAGTCTCCAAATAAAATAGTGGATTCATCTATTTCTACCTGCAGTTCTATCATGTTTGGCCACGCGTATTTCAATGCTCTGCTGTTAAGTGCACACATTAACAACTGCTATGTTTTCTTGGAGACTTGACCCCTTTATCATTATGTAATGCCTTTCCATGATAACTTTCCTTGCTCTGAGGTCTGCTCTATCTGCAATTAATATAGGGATTCCTAATTACTTTGATTAGTATTAGCATGATATATCTTTTATACCCACTTACTTTTAAACTACGTGTGTCTTTATACTTAAAGTGGATTTCTTGTATAAAGTCTTGTTTTTTGATCTAGTCTGGCAATCTTTTAATTGCTGCATTTAGACCAATGACTTTGAAAGCGATTTGTGATATAACTGGATTAATCGCTGCCATATTTTTTATTGTTTTCTATTTGTGGCCCTTGTCCATTTTTTTTTGGTCTCCCACTCTTTTTCTGCTTCTTGTGGGTTTTGCGGAGCATTTTATATGATTCCATTGTTTCTTTACTTAGCATATCATATCAGTTACTTAGCATATCAGTTACTTCCTTTTTTCCTTTTCTTAGGGGTTGCCCTAGAATATGCAATATATATTTACAACTAAACCAAGTCTACTTTCAGATAACACTGTAACACTTCATGCATAGTGAAAGTAGCTTATAACAACAAAACAACCCTAATTTTTCCCTCTTGTCCCTTCTATCACTGCTCTTGTTCATTTCACTTATACATAGGATATGCACGCACACTAGAATATGTTGATATTATTTTGAAAAAACTCATGTTAGATCAAGAATACTAAAAATAAAAGTATTTTACTTTCACTTATTCCTTCTCTGATGCTCTTCCTTGTTAGTTTTTATTTCATAATCATAAACTTAACTCTGGAATCCAACTAGGCATGGAAGGGAATAAGGAAAACATGGAACCCAAAGAACTGCAGCAAGAGCACAAAGATGAGAGGCTACTGCGAGCAAATGGAGTGGAGGGGTGCTCTCCTGAGCTACGGAAGGAATGTCTGGTGGTTAAGATAGAACATGAGTCAGATTTATTAGAGTGTCCACCGTCAGCAATGATGAGTTTCTTGCTGGTCTTGGCATTCTTGGACCCAAAGTGCTCCGTGGTTTCCACGATATTCTCTTCACTTTGCCAAAGACCACATGCATGCCACTCTGCCATTCAACCACTCAGCCTTGGCAGTACAGATGAGAAACTGGGAACCATTTGTACTGGGTCTAACATTTGCCATGGACAAGATGCCAGGACCTGTATGCTTCAGGATGAAGCGCTCACCATCAAATTTCTTCCTGTAGATCAAATTTCTTTCCTGACACCAGTAAATTTTCTTGGAAATGTGATGGTGTGTGAAGTAACCACTCTGACACACAAACCCTGGCATGATTCTGTGAAAGCAAAGAGCCCTTATAACCAAATCATTTCTCTCCAGTGCTCAGAGCACAAAAGTTTTCTGCTGTCTTTGGAATGTCGTCTGCAAACAGCTTGAAAGAGATGTGGCCTCCTGTTGAAGAACACAGTGGGGCTGACCACGGCTGCGGCAGGGGGCTATGGGTGGCAGCAGCATCTGCAAAGCCTGCCCTTCCTTTCTCCATGGAGATCCAAGTTTCTGACCTATGTCAGTTTCCTTCTCTCTAAAGAACTTCTTCTGGCCAGGCGCGGTGGCTCACGCCTGTAATCCCAGCACTTTGGGAGGCCAAGGCGGGTGGATCACGAGGTCAGGAGATCGAGACCATCCTGGCTAACATGGTGAAATCCCGTCTCCACTAAAAATACAAAAAAATTAGCCGGGCCTGGTGGCAGCGCCTGTAGTCCCAGCTACTTGGGCAGCTGAGACAGGAGAATGGCGTGAACCTGGGAGGCGGAGCTTGCAGTGAGCCGAGAGGGTGCCACTGCACTCCAGCCTGGGCGACTGAGCGAGACTCCGTCTCAAAAACAAAACAAAACAAAAAAACTTCTTTTAACATTTCTTGCCAGGCTGGTCTACTGGCAACACATTTCCTTTGTTTTTGTCTGAGAAAGTCTTTATTTCTCCTTCACTTTTGAAGGACAATTTTGCAGGATACACAATTCTAGGTTCATTTTTTTTTTTCTCTCTAAAAACTTTAAATATTTCACTCTACTGTCTTTGCCCTTCTTTAGGTAACGTGTTATTTTCCCCACTCTGGGCTTCCCTTAAAATTCTTTGATTTTTGCATTTGAATACGGTATGTCTAGTTTTTTGTTTTGTTTGAGCATTTGTCCTATTTTGTGTCATCTGAGCTTCCTGGCTCTGTGATTTGGTGTCCGACATTAATTCAGGAGACATTCTCTGTCCTGACTGCTTCAAACATTCCTTGTTTCTTTCTCTCTTACGTCTCCTTCTGGTGTTCCCAGGGCACATATCTTTTGTAGTTGTCCTACAGTTCTTGGATAGTCTGTTCCATTTTTTTTTCAGTCCTTGTTTGCCATTTTGGAAGTTTTTATTGTCATATTCTCAGGCTCAGGGACCCCGGACTCAGCTGTGTCCAGTCTACAAATAAGCCCATCAAAGGCATTCTTTATTTCTGCTCCAGTATTTCTGATCTCTAGCATCTTTTCTTCCTTAGAATTTCTCTCTGCTTACACTGCCCATCTGTTCTTGCATGCTGTCTACTTTTTTCCACTAAAGCCCTTAGCAAATTAATCATAGTTTTAAAAAATTCCTGGTTATGGCCAGGCACGGTGGCTCATGCCTGTAATCCCAGCTACTTGGGAGGCTGAGGCAGGAGACTCGCTTGAACCCAGGAGGCGGAGATTGCAGTGAGCTGAGATCATGCTACTGGACTCCAGCCTGGATGACAGAGCGAGACCCCATCTCCAAAAACAAAACAAAACAAAACAAAACAAAACCACACACACACACACACACACACACACACACACACGCACCAACAAAACTGGTTATTATTCTAACATCCTTGCCACATCTGAGTCTGCATCTGATGCTTGCTTCATCTCTTCAAACTGTTTTTTTTTTTTTTGCCATTTAGTGTGCTGTAATTGTTTTCTTGAGGGCTGGACATGGCACACTGGGTGAAAGGAACTGTAGTACATGAGCCTTTAGTGATGTGGTCGTGAGGTGTGGAGAGGGGAAGTGTGCTACGGTCCGACGATGAGGTCTCTGTCTTGTGGGGAGCCCGTGCCTGTGGATTGTGACCTTCACAAGTGCTTCTTGGTCTCCCCTCTCCTCCTCTTAGGTGGGAGAGGATGGGTGGAGGGGATTGGAATCAGGTATGTCCCTTCTTCTAGGTAGGTTAGGTTCTGATAAAACCCCAGGAGCTTAAGCTCACATTAGCGTCTCCTGAGGGAAGCCCTTGTTAAGAAGAATGGGATGCTCTGGCATATTTCACAATGGTTATTACTTTTCTCCTCTCCCTGCCAGAAGCATGAGGCGATTTTTCTCCAGCATTCACTGTGAGGACCTGGCAGAACTTCCTGAAGGAAAACTCAAAAAAGGATGGAGCCCCCGTGACTGATTCTCAGACTTGTCCACACTTAGCCTCCAGCAATTTGCCAATTACAGATCAGGTTTTTGCATCCCAGCACAGGTATCCAGGGAGGTTTCTGTTCTGTTCAGTTGTAATTTTCTGTATCTGCCTGTCTGTCTAATTTTGGGGTTGGTGGTTTGCCCTGTGACCTCAGTTTTCCAATGGCTCTAGGGAGGCGAGAATTCTACCACTGAACCACCAATGCTGGTGCACTGGCCACAAAACGAACCCAGGTCTGCCACATGGGAGGCACCAATGGCTCTAGGAAGAATTGCTGATCTTCCAGTCCAGCTTTTCACTCATTAGGGTGGAATGATGACTTCTAAGCTCCTAACATGCTGGACTGGAAACCAGAAGAAGTCTGTCCTTTTTCTGTGCAGAAAAGAATTGTACAACACTGGCTTGCAAGGTACCTGGAAACAATTCAAGGCTGGGCGAGACAGCCCCGGGTGCTCAGCAAACACAAAGAACTGTAAAGGTGTTTGACTAAAAGAACAGTCTTCAATAAAATAAGCCATAAGAAAAGGCGAACACTTCACCAGTGGTGTCTCGCCGGCAAATAATGTCAGGCAGTGGGGTTCAGCGGTCTCCTGGGCTTTGGGTCAGGAAGCCAGGAGCGTGAAGGGGCCCCAGGACACCTGAATCATGTGTGATGGGGCGGTTATTAAGGAGGCGTGACTGGACTAACCTTCTGAAGGAGCCATAAATAAAACTCTGAATACGGTGCTGGGCTTTTGATCTGGCAGAAAGGCGCTCCCCACACCGTCACCCATGCGGCGCTTCTCCAAGTCTGGAATGTGCACTGGGGGGTGTGGGGTGTGACTCTCTGTGATCCTCAGAGGAGGCACTGACAATACTGGGTCAGGTGAGAGGAGGCAGCACCGTTTCAAGTCTTCATGGAATGCTTCCAAGGACGCACTCATTTGGGATGAATCTCTTTTTAGCTCTTCTGTAAGGCTAACTGATCCTGGCAGAAATTGGGAAGGTGATTGTGGAGCGACTGGCTCTCGAAAAGCGTCATCTAATTGAGTTGGGTCACCCGACCTTGGAATTGCATCCCCCGCCGCCCAACCCATGTGCTGAAGCCCTAACCCCCCAGTGTGGCTGTTCTGTAGAGCTTAGGCCTTGAAGGAGGTAACTGGGGCAGAATGAACTCATCAAGGTGGGGCCCTGAGCTGACAGGTGCAATTCCGCCCTTACCATTTCCCAAGGACCTGGAAGGGCAAGTTTGACTTAAGAATTCATGGAACCCTGAGATTCCCCTCCAGTATGTGGAGGCCTAAGAATGTAATATTGACATGGCCCACCCCACATCATCTAATCGACTTGGCCCACCCGACCTCTCCAG
>NW_012104299.1:191316-192748 GCF_000951045.1 Mandrillus leucophaeus
CCATCTCTAACATGTGGGGTGCGGGAGCCAGGACAAGAATAACTAAGACTCACATAGCCTTTATCTAAATATGAATATTACAAATCAAGCTAACAGACTGCTAAATACAGTACGCTGTCTCCTACCCCTCGACACAAGTACCTTCCTGTATTGGTTGGCTTGAGCTGCCCTTATAACACACCACAGACTGGGTGGCTTAAACAACAGAAATTTCTCTTGGGTCTGGAGGCTGGAAGTCCAGGATGAAGGTGCCAGCAGGTGGGCTTCTGGTGAGGCCTCTCTTGGTGCCATGCAGGCTGCCTCCTTCTCGCTGTGTCCTGACGTGGCTTTTATTCCGTATGCACACTCCTGTGGCCTCTTCCTCTCCCCATAAGAACACTACTCCGATCGGATCAGAGCCCTGCCTTGTTGAGTTCATTCTCCCCTAATTATCTTCTTCAATGCTTTATCTCTACAGAACAGTCACACTGGAGGTTAGGGCTTCAGCACACGGATTTGTGGGGCGGGGGCAGGGGGATGCAATTCAGTCCTTTACATGTCCCAGCAACCTGGAAGGCCAAGTTTGACTTAAGAATTCATGGACCCCTGAGATTCCACTCCAGTATGTGGAGGCCTAAGAATGTACTACTGACATGGCCCACCCGACTGCTCTTCCCAGGCCCTCCCCATCATAGCACCCCAACCTGCAAGTCTAACTGAGTCCCACAGCCCCCTGCAAACAGCTGCCCACTGACTCCTGCACTGGCCACAGGAGTGCATACGCCAGCAGGGTGGTGTTCACAGGAAGGATGGATCTTGGGAACAGGCCCTGGAAGGGAACTGCAAGCTCTGAGAACCCAGATTGTTGTCTAAAAGGGGTCGGAGAGCAGGCCCTGAATGGGCACTGGCCTGTAGACTCTAACCCTATAAGGAGAGCCCAGGCTGGGAACTGGCGGAGACAGGAGAGCCCACCAAGGCAGGGCTTGACAAACTGTAGCCTGCAGGCCAAATCCAGTCTTTGCACAGCCTGTGAGCTAAGCATGCTTTTTACATTTTGAAATGTAAAATGATTTTGGCAAGAACAGTTGCTCAATTTTGCCTCTTGGCAGAAATCTAAAATTTAGATTTAGGAAAAGCCTATTTTCTATCCAGTCCCTGGCAGAGAAAGTTTGCTCATCTCTGCTCTAAAACACAGAGCAGGGGCCCTCTTGCCTGGTCTTCACTGCCTTTGACCTGCAGAATGTGCTGGAAGTAACACAGTTCAGTTCCAGGTGTAGACTTCAGCAGCCTGTGGCTTCTGTTTTTGCCCTTTCAGTAACCAGCACCATGTCAAGAAGTTCACTGACAAATGGCTGCATGGAAAGAAGGACCAGGTAGAGGAGAAACCACGTGGCCTTGGCCAACAGCTGGAAGGTACCTTGGGCCCTCCAGCCCCAGCAGAGCCATGATAGGG
>NW_012104299.1:198838-199213 GCF_000951045.1 Mandrillus leucophaeus
GCCATGCCCAGCCAACTTCTGTAATTTCTCGTCACATCAAAGAAATCAAACACCTCTTTAGACCCTCTCTTTTCCCCCGAGATTTTCAGGAACCTCCTTAATGGTGAGCTGCACTAAGAATGTAATATTGACTATAAATCAAACGTGAATCAGAGCCACCCATGAGCACAGTCTTTAATCCAGCACTGTGCTAGGTCACACCCTCCTTCACCACTGGAGAAGCTGAGGCACAGCAAGCTCAAGTGCGGTGACCAGAGTCACACGCAGTGGGGAGGTGGCAGATGGGGCCAGGATTCATCCTGGCTCTTGCTTTCCTGTCGCGCATGGTGCCCACTCTTGTGTAAGGAGGAGCTGTGAATGGGACAAAGACATCTG
>NW_012104299.1:200988-237672 GCF_000951045.1 Mandrillus leucophaeus
GAACTCCTGGCCTCAAGTGATCCTCCCACCCCCGGCCTCCCAAAGTGCTGGGATTACAGGTGTGAGCCACCGCGTCCAGCACAACGTGATTATTGTTTTAAGCCATTATGTTCTGGGGCGATTACACATCAATAGATAATTGAAACAACTGCCAAATAATGGACAAGGCTTTCTGGATGCTCCCTCTAAGGCAGGCTAAGTCATTACGGCCAGACTCACCGAGCCCTCAAAGTTGGGCTTTGAGGAAGATGCTATGAGTATACCCTATTATACAGATGGCACCCCAAGTTCTTAAAATAGCAGTACTGTAGCCAGAGTTTATAATACAGTTTGGATCTGTGTCCCCACCCACATTTCATTTTGAAATGTAATCCCCAGTGCTGGAGGTGGGGCCTGGTGGGAGGTGACTGGCTCATGGGAGCAGTTTCTCATGAATGGTTTAGCATCATCCGCCTAGTGCTATTCTCGTGGCAGAGCTCTCATGAGATATGGTTGTTTGAAAGTGTGTAGCACCCCCCTGCTCTCTCTCTTGCTCTTGCTCCGGCTATGGAAGATGTGCCTGCTTCCCCTTCACCTTCCGCCATGATTGTAAGTTTCCTGAGGCCCCCCCAGCCATGCTTCCTGGGAGGAAGGAAGCAGCAGCCCTTGTCCCTGGTCTCTCCCTCCAAGGGTGGCAGGGGGCTAGCAGGTGCTGGGGAAAAGCTGGGCAGGAATCCCAGCTCAGCACCCACCTATAGGACCCTGCTCGTCTCAGGCCTCCTCTGGGGTCAGCAGAGAAGCTATGCAAAATGTTAATTGTGCATCAGAACAAAATAACTGCTTGTGCGGTACAGGAATAAAGTGTGAGTTAGGAGTAACTTTTGTGTCTGTAAGAGCTTTATTAGCTGGATTAAAAGATTTTCCAGAACCAGGAAGTCTCAAAGTCTAGTGGATCTCTACAGATATGATTTGGAGACAGGGCAATAAGTGATACACTGACGTGACAACTGGCTGTGGATGGCATCAGGGTGCCAGTCTGTGCTCTGAGGCTGGCAGGCCAGCATTCCGCCCCTGCCACGTGCCATCTGTGAGCCCTGGGCAGGTCCCTTCTCCTCTCCAAGTCTCCTTTACAGTGTTTGTAAAGCATGAATAATACCACTTACCTTAGAGGGCTATTGTAAGAATTAAATGTGATGACAGGCGTTAAGTGCATGGTGCATAGCAAGAAATGAACAAATGTTAGTAATCTCTCGTGATACCCACCTCCATCCTGCCATCGCCTGGGCAATGTTACAAAGAAAGAGGTGAAATAAAGCACAGAAATCTCTGACCCACTTTTACAGGATTTGAGCAAATCCCTAAATAAAGGGCTAATTAATGCATGCCGCCAAATACCAGGAGTAAAAATCTAACAGAGCATTATCCGGGCTCTGAAAGCCGGTAACGGGCCTGTTAGAGCAGCTCACTGGCACATGTGGAGTGACATGTTGTCTGGGTAGCATCGGAGCTGATGTCTGCAGGCCCTTCCTCCCAGGGTAATAGTCACTGCAGGGAAAAGTTGCTGAGTCCTGTGTTCAAAGCCACGTCTGCCTTGAACTGGGGAGGTGGGGAAAATTAACAAATCTCTGTGCCTCAGTTTCACCATCTAGGAATTAGAATTGACTTAGGATTAAACAAAATACACAAGGCGCTCAGCCCTGGTCTGGGATGTAGCAGGCATTCGCCAAGGGCAGCGAAGCCATCAGGAGCTAGTTATTTCTGGAGGAAGGATTGGAAGTGGGGGGAGGCTCAAAAGAAAGGAGTGGGCCGCATTTGTTTCATAGACCACAGTATCACAGAAGGTGCCCAGTGCTCCAGAGAAGAGGCTAAACTGATTAAACTCCAAGGCCGGGAGAATGATGAGACAGTAAAAGAGCTGCGGGCAGACAATACAATATATGAGATAATAAAACCAACATAATTCCTAGGAAAGATCTGAGAATTGCACAACTTAAAGACAACCCCAAAGGAAAGCCTGGCTTTGGCTCTTTAAATATTTCTTTGAGGAAAAGCGGCGGCTTCATCTTCTCTTGCAACGCTGGAGTCACTGGACCATGACCCTCCATAGAGGGAAACTGGCCTTTGATAGAAAGCTAGCCGCCCTTTGGTTTATCATTCTCTTTCTTTCATCAGGTGCTTTTCTTTGTCCCTGTCTGTGCTGGGCTGGGCTGGTGTGGGGCCCATGGTTCAGGAGCAGCTGATCTCAGAGGAGCCATTGCTGGCACTGATTGGCTTTTATCTCCCTATACCTCATTCTCCCCCTTTCTTCTTGGTGGCGAGTCCTAATTTATTGCCTGACTGCCTGGCTGCATGTATAACACGAGTTATTTTCTCTTTGAACCTTTACTCTTATTTTCTATTCCTCTCTACAGCCCTTTCCCCACAGGCCAGGTGAAGTCTCTAGGGGCAGCTGGGGCTGTCTCAGGGACCTGGACTGATGTCCCATCGACCTTCAGACACTCAGGTCCCCCAACCTGCTGGCTGTCTTCAGCCGATGACATGAGGTGGTGTGGCCCTTCTCTGCACTGTGTCACATATCATCAGCCCTACACCTGTGACGGCCTTGGAAGTCACCCTTCCAATCACCTGGCTAAAGAGTCCCACCCCTCTCAGTCTCCAAGCCTTCATCTCTGTCCTCTTGCGGTGTCTCCACTGCAGATTCCTAGGTGGCCACATCTAGGAGTGCTGTGTGCAGGCACCCATGCCAAGTACACACTGAGTGTCAGGCACTGCTCCAGACCCTGGGGTGGGGGCACAGCAGCCAACACCAGATGAAATTCTGCCTTTGGTGGAGCTTGGTGAGACAGACTGAAAAATCAATCCAGGAGTACATCTTTGTCCCTCCAAGGGAGACGAGTGCCATGGAAAAACAGCAGGGACAGGGGTCAGCAGTGCTGGATGGGACTGGAGGTTTGCAGGTTTAAACAGGGTCACCAGGGCAGGGGGCCTCCCCAAGGTGATGCCTGGGGTGGGTCATGCTGGGTGGAGGGAACGAGAAGAGGAACTGGCCTGAGGATGGAGGTGTCTGGCAAATTGGAGAGAGGAAAGGGAGCTAGTGCAACGGGTCTAGAGAGATCCGGAGGTGTGGATGGCAGGGGGTGGAGGTCAGGGAGGGAATGGGGGGCCCAGGTGCTAAAGGGTCTTGGGGTGCCTGTAAAGGCTTCAGCTTCTCCAGGATACCTAATTCAGAGCCCTGTGCACAGGGCCTGCCCCCACTTTCTCCCATAGTCTCTATGCTCTTTGGGACCCTGGCCCCTCAATTGTGCTCTGACAAATCCTTGACTCCCTTCCTGCCCCACTCACTCGTTCCCAGTACCTTGAGGGTCACTTCTAGGAGGCTCAGCTGCCTCCCCTGGACAGCCCCCAGTCCTGAGCACTCCCTTTTCTCCCCCTACCAGGCCTGCTGAGCCTTGCCTGGGAGTTATCGTCGATGTGCACCCTGCCCCAGGCTTTCCCGGCTCTGGGGTCTCTGCTCTCTCATCATGCTCCCTGTGGACCTCCTTCCAAACCATCTCCCACGTGCAGGGCTGCAGCAGCCCTTCCTGATGTCACCCTCTGAAGATGCAGACCGGCCAGGGAGGGGTTTCAGCTTTCCTGCCACCATGAGGTCTCCTGTGTGCCCTTCACCTTCCTCCTGAAGCTGAGGGGGAAAGGTGTCCTTACCATGGTCAGCCTTCCTTCCATTTACCACAGATGTCCTCAAAGGAGGGTCCTCTGCCGATGCTCACACTCACCCCATCCCAGCGTCGTTACCGACACTGCTCTCTCAGGGATCATTGGCTCCCTGTGGCTAGATCTTCTGCCCAACCCATCCCTGTCTGCTGGACCTCTCGGTCCCTGGCCACCCTGAATTCATGAACAGTTGCCTTCCTTGGGGTCCAAGAATGAGACCACTGTCTAGTGCTTCCCCTCTCTGGACATCCCTTGGTCTTTTTACCTCCCATCTTTAATATGCTCCCCTCAAATATTAATAAGACTCTTGACCTCAGGAAGAGAGGTCACAGGTGATAGCCCATTGGCTGAATTTCACCTGTATACACATGTTAAAAAACATATGTTAGGGCCAACTTGGAACAATTAGGTGTATTTTACATAAAAATGCAGGAATCTGGCTGCTGTCCCAGGCATCACTGAGCTGGCATTCCTGTAGGGCGGGAACGCAAAAGCTGTGACCCCAGGATGGCTCTCCAGCTCTCTGGACCCATGCAGTCCCCGGTCCTCCCAGGAGTATATCCATCTGCTAACAGGCAGCTGGCTGCAGGGCAGGAAACCATGTCTGCAAGCTTCTTCCCTGGAAATTTCAGCGGTGTTGGAGGCACCATCTGTTACTGCCGAGAATACTGCCCTCTCCACCTCTTGAAATCCACTGCCCTCCTGGGCTGCAGTCACTGATTTCCAGCTGCCTCCAGCTCCAAGGCCCTCCTCCCAGCTCTCCTCTGGGCTCCTCTTTCTGGCCCGGCACCCCCAGGCATGGACAGCACCCAGCACTCAGGGGGCACCCTGAACATGCCAACAGATCAGCTCTCCTCTGGGCTTCTCTTTCTGGCCCAGCACCCCCAGGCATGGAACAGCACCCAGCACTCAGGGGGCACCCTAAACATGCCAACAGATCAATGCCCATGTGCTGGGGAGGGGCTTACGTGTGGCTGGATCCCCCTTGGTTTCTAAGGGATCTCCCTGGGGTTAACAGCCGGAATGCAATTCAGCGTCACTCACTGCATCTCTGATGACTCAGGTCCCTGATTCCCGTTGAGATGAGTGAGCGGCCAAGAAAACATGGCCCGAACTGAGCGCTCACTTTTACCTGCTTTTTCTCCCGTTATCTCTGGAGACAATGCAACAGGTAGAAAGAATGTATGTGCTCCTGTCAGAACGTCTCGGATCCAAATCCCATCTTTGCTCTTACCAGCTGTGTGACCTTGGGCAAGTCACTGAACTTCTCCTCATGCATGAAATGTGGCAAGTCAGAAGTGCTCGGGGGGGCTGGTGCAGAGCAGTCAGTGCATCAGGGGTGGTGTCCTTTGTGTGTGGTCTAACGTAGCAGCCGCCATAGCAATGCTGTGAGGAAGACTCTACGTGGCACATTTGAAAAAGCTTCACTTCAGCGCCAGGCACAGTGGCTCAGGCCTGTAATTCTAGCACTTTGGGAGGCCAAGGCAGGAGGAGCCCAGGAAACTGAGACCAGCCTGGGCAATACAGTGAGACCCCTGTCCCTACAAAGAATTTTCTAAAATTAGCAGGCATGGTGGCACATGCTCATAGTCCCAGTTACTCAAGACGCTGAGGTGGAAGCATCACTTGAGCCCAGAAGATTGAGACTGCAGGAAGCTATGATTGCCACTGCACTCCAGCCTGGACGACAGAGCAAAACTCTGTCTTTGTTTTTGAGGCAGAGTCCTGCTCTGTCGCTCAGGCTGGAGTGCAGTGGCACTATCTCAGCTCACTGCAAGCTCCGCCTCCCGGGTTCACACCATTCTCCTGCCTCAGCCTCCCGAGTAGCTGGGACTACAGGCGCCCACCACCACGTCTGATTAATTTTTTGTATTTTTAGTAGAGATGGGGGTTTCACAATGTTAACCAGGATGGTCTCGATCTCCTGACCTTGTTATCCTCCCGCCTCGGCCTCCCAAAGTGTGAGCCACCGCGCCCGGCCAAAACTGTCTTTAAAAAAATAAAATTAATAGAACAAAATTATATAAAATAAATAAAATGAAAAGCTTTGCTCTCACTGCAGCAGGGGGTTCTCGGGAAACAGGCCAGCAGCAGACACTCTTCCTGCTGCTTCTCTTTCTTCCAGGAGAGCGTGCGCAATGCTAGTGTCTGGAGTCTGATTCTTGGCTGCTGGGAGCTACTTGACTTGTGACTGGATCTCACACGTCTAAAATAACTAACTTTCAGAGACGGATTAAATCCCAATCAAGCCTTTGCTCGGCCTGCTCAAGGACTCTCATTCACCCCGAAGTATTCTTTCTATGTCAAAGCGAAGAAGACCCTCTGTCAGCTTTAGGAATCATTTTCTGATGAGTGCTCCTTCTGTGGGTGTCCATTTCAACTTCAAACTCTCATCTGTCAGTGACGTTTTCCACCTCAGTTTGGCTTCGCTGGCTCGGGAGATGCTACAGTATTAATCGATTTCAAGGTTTTTGAACAAATAGCCATAAATACTTAAGCCTCCGCTTTGCCTATTAAGGAAAATGCCATGCGAGATAATGATTTTGTCTCTGCCTGACAGGAGTATTTGCACAGAGGACAGGATTATTTTAACCTTTCCACACATTCTGAAACCTTGAACCTATTTGATCTTTCTCTATACTGTAAGTATCCGTGTGGCCAAATATGACAAATTACTGAACACTCAGGAGGAAAAAATGCTAGCAAAGCTGGAACAGGCTAGGCACAGGTGGTGGCATATACCTGTAGTACCAGCAACCCAGGGACTGAGGCAGGAGGATGCCCTGAGCCCAGGAGGTTGAGGCTGCAGTGAGCTGTGGCACTCCAGCCTGGGCAACAGAGTGAGGTTCTGTCTTAAAAAAAAAAAAAAAAATAATCCTAGCACTTTGGGAAGCCGAGGCAGGTAGATCACCTGAGGTCAGGAGTTCAAGACCAGCCTGGCCAACATGGTGAAACCCTGTTTCTACTACCAATACAAAAATTAGCCAGGCTTGGTGCCTGTAATCCCAGCTACTCAGGAAGCTGAGGCAGGAGAATCGCTTGACCTGGGAGGTGGAGGTTGCCGTGAGCTGAGATCACGCCACTGCACTCCAGCCTGGGCAATAGAGCAAGACTCCATCACACTCACACACACACACACACACACACACACACACGCCAACAAAAAAGGTGAAACAACCTAAAGTGATTATTGATTGATTCTCCAAAGCAGTGGTGCCTGATGTTTTCAATGAAAGCCAACTGGAATCCACATATAGATTTTTGTTCCTGCTGGTCAGTATGATGTCACTTCTTATAAACTGAAAGCACTTGGAGGGCAAGGGCCATCTGATGTATTTTTGTATCCCTTGTGGCACCACACTTAAAGACAGAAAGCACGCAGAGTGCTGTCTGGACACGTGACTCACTCAAAGTTTCCAGTAGTTTAGTGTAGTGAGCAGTGCAAAGGTTTAGAGGTGACCTGGGCTTGCAATCGAAGCCTAATTCTGGCATTTCTCAGTAACATGGCCTTAGACACGTTACTCACCACCTCTGTCACCTCATTTGAAACACAGGTCTGATGTTACCTCCCTGTGGGGCTTGTCATGAGGATTAAATGAGAGAAAGTTTATTTTATTTATTTATTTTTTTTGAAACGGAGTCTCACTCTGTTGCCCAGGCTGGAGTGCAGTGGCACAATCTCAGTTCACTGAAACCTCCACCTCCCAGGTTCAAGCGATTCTCCTGCCTTAGCCTCCTGGGCAGCTGGGATTACAGATGCCTGCCATCACGCCCAGCCAATTTTTGTATTTTTTAGTAGAGACGGGGTTTCACTATGTTGGCCAGGCTGGTCTCGAACTTCCACCTCAATTGATCTATCTGCCTCGGACTCCCAAAGCACTGGGATTACAGGAGTGAGCCACTGCACCCAGCCAAGAGAAGGTTTATCATGTGCCTGGCACACGGTAGACAATAGAAGGTAGTCACTTCCTCTATTATTGCTTGAACAGTAGATGTAAGGAGGGGAATGAAGGCTTCAGATGTGAAAGTATCTAGAGTGAGAGCAGAGTATTCTGTGTACGAAGATGCCTGAAGTTACCAAGACATGCCAGAAGTGTGTTTAGGTGTCCCTGTTGGGGACGGTGAGAAGGTTCTCCAACACATAACCAGTTTGATAGACTAAGTCCCCTCTCCCCTACAGATGTCCACATCCTCATCCCTGGAACCTGTGAATATATTACCTTTATGCGGTAAAAAGGATTTTGCAGAGGTAAATGAAGGATCTTGAGGTAGGGAGAGGATCCTGGATTATCCAGGTGGGCCCCATATAATCCCAAAGATCCTTGTAGGAGAAGAGGGAGGCTGGAGAGTTGTAGTCGGAAAAGACAGAGATTGGAAGATGCTACATTGCATGGAGGAGGAAAGAAGGCACGAGCCAAGGAATGCAGGTGGCCTCTTGAAATTGGAAAAGGCATGGATGGCAACAGGTTCTCCCCTAAAGCTTCCAGAGGAAACCAACCCTGCCCACGCTTTGACTTCAGCCCAGTGAGGCCGATTTTGGACTCTGATCTCCAGAACCACAACATAAATCTGAGTTATTTTAAACCGTTGAGTTTGTGGTTATCTGTTACAGTGGCAACAGGAACTCATACCGTGAATGATACCGAAACGCGACAATGAAAAAAGACAAGACACTCAAACGGACAAATCTTAATGATATGGAAAATTTCATCTCTGCCAGACACCGCTGCTCCTGGTGTTATGAGATAGCTGAGGTGTTACTGAACACAAGGAGTTATTTGTCGGAACAGGAGAGACCTGGTCTTAATAGAGATGAGGTTCAATGTCACCTTTATTCCTAAAAATGCTGCCATTCCCCATTACTAAGCTTTTACAGCATCTGCTAAATTGTTAAATGAAGCCTGAATGTCTCATAATCACAGCCTGCTTAATACCTGTCATCTAGTAACAGGCTTTGGAATAAATACTACATCAAGAGGTTGTATTTCTAACAGTACCCTGTCTATTCATATCTGAAAAATAAGACTACTTAATTTCACCTCGTGTCTGGAAGTGCTAACAAGGGAGTTCTTTTAGGGGAAAATCCCAGTAAGTTATCCAGTAAGATCACATATCACCCCTCGCCATGCGATTCAGAATTTAAATTTCTAAATGAAGTCTACGTGTCCACAGTCTTGAAATATCATAAAAGTAAAAGGTCTTCACAAAGGAATAAAAAGCAGCTTCCCTTTTGGAATAATGACTATGGAGCGTCTACGAGATGCAAAATGTTGTATTAGGCACTTTGATCCACACAGCAATTCTACAAGGAGGATATTATCCCCAATGTGCTGCTGAAGAAACGGGGTTCAGAGACGTTAAGTAACTCACCCGAGTCCCCACAGCCTGTAAATAACTGATTCCAGATTGAAGCTCACACTGGTCTGACTTCTGAGCTTGTGGGTGCCTTTTTCACTGTCCCTACTGTCTCTGAGATAAATGCATGGGGTAATCTGTTGAATACATGTGAGACCGGCTGCCAGCAGCTCATCTGAGGGCTGTATGAAGAGCTGAAGCCGGCTCAGCTTTGGATGCGTTGGTCTCCACCATGCTGGGGTTCAGATGGGAAGAAACTGTGGCATCCACAGGACCGTGTGTGGATGGAAAGTTGGCTCTACAGTGACAACCAATTCTATCATTGGCATGTGGGATGTTTCATAAAACAGGAAAAAAAAATCCTCAGTAAGTGTTGTAACAAAAGCAGAGCACCCGGGCCGCTGCTGTCAAGATACAAGTCCCAGAACCATTTTGCTTAGAACCACACTGATACGTTCTTCCTAGACCAGACAACATGCAGTTTAGAACAGTCATCACTCCGATGCTGCTAAAACGCCATCACTGCAACCACCTTCTCACCCCGCTTTTCACGCAGAGTATTTTCACAATCAATTCCCTCCACTCAACAGCGTTGTCTTTTGCGGGGGAAGGGCTGGGGGGACAGAGTCTCGCTATGCAATGCAGTGCAATGGCGTGATCTCAGCTCACTGCAACCTCCGCCTCCTGGGTTCAAGCAATTCTCCTGCCTCAGCCTCCTAAGTAGCTAGGATTACAGGCATGCACCACCATGCCCAGCTAATTTTTTGTATTTTTAGTAGAGACAGGGTTTCACCATGTTGGCCAGGCTGGTCTTGCACTACTGACCTCATGATCCACCCACCTCGGCCTCCCAAAATGCTGGGATTATAGGCATGAGCCACCACGCCCGGCCAACAGTGTTTCTTAAATGATTTTGACCATGACCATGTAAGAAATGCAATTTCCCAAGCAACTGGTTCACATGGAGCAAATAATAGTTCCAGGAAGCAAGACACAACCTTACTATGTGCAATGGGCTCTCCTCTTTCCTCTATTTTAGTCTATTTTGTCCAGTTTATCCATTTAGTGGTCATGACCATGCAATGACTTCATGATTCGCCAGTGACCCCATATCCCATGAGAGGACTGTGTTTACAGCTTGGGAGTCCCGGTCTAGAAGACGAGCACCGGAGTTCCTACCTCTGGGGCGATGTAATCTGGAGTCCCACAGAAGGTCCTGGTCGTGACTCCATCCATCATGTGTTCCTTGCACATCCCAAAGTCAGCAATTTTGATATGTCCTTCTGAATCCAACATGACGTTATCTAACTTCAGATCCCTGCAAGGAACCAGGTTAAATCAGAGTCCTTCCCATGACATAACATGGTTTGCTTTGGAACTGGTGAAATAGAAGGATATTTGAATACCTGTCAGCTCAATGGCAATATTAACTATAAGTCCCCGGAGAGCAGTTATCAGGAGTTGTTACTGTGTGTTGATATCTTCAGAGACTAATATTGTGCCTGGGCTATGGCAGGTGCTTAAATGCATACTGAATGGATGACTAAACGACTGGACTAGTGATTCCCAATCTTGCCTGTGTCTGTGACTCTAGAGAGTCCAATTGAGCACATCTGGGGAAATCTCAATCATTTGATTTATTCATGTCCCACACAGGGGGTCTGACACACGACCAGGTTTGCAAAATCACGGGTTTAGAACCACCTCACTGGGTCATACACATGTCCCTTCCATTCTGCCTGTGCCATATATCCTTCTAATTATGCTTCAATTAATACTGGAAGAAATTCTTCCTTCTTTGGCACCAGACTTTCAGCGCAGCTACTAACAGGAAGAATTTAATTCAACAGATTTCTTTCCTTGCCTCTCCCCAGTTCCCTGTGTTCTCCTTCTGCTGAACATCTGTAGCAGGAATTCAGTTTCCATTGCTCCCTGACCTCCATTCCAAGGACAAGGCAGTGGAAGGAGCTGTCAATGGAGAGAAAAATGTGTTTTCTTGTGGAAAAAGTAGAAAAAAGATATAAAATCTTTGAGGTCTAGAAATCAGAAGGAGGCTCTGATTTGCTTCCAGGGTGAGGAGGAAGGTGGGTCCCAGCAGGTCTCTGTTCCTCCTAGGGGGTTATCAACTCTGCATCTTAAGTCGCCATTCCAGAGTGACATGCCCACAGAAGCCCTGCTAACCTCTCTGCTGAGCTGCTGGTAGGAGGGCTTCAATACACACCTATAAATGATTCCTCTTTTATGAAGAAAGAACAATCCGATGGAAATCTCTGCCGCATAGAATCTGCAAAAGAAAACAGGCTTCAGGTTTCTCGCTTGCTTCTTTAGATGCCTATATACTTTTCATTCTCAAGTTCAAGCATCAAAGAGAGAAAAGAATGTTGGACCCAGAGGCTTTCAGAGACCAGCATCGCCTTCACGTGTTCTTCCAATCCCCAGTCCTCCTTCCATCACTTCGTCCTCCAGTTCATCCGTGAATGAGACAGCTAATAAAACCAATGAGGCCGGCTTCTTATTTTCGCATGGGGAAGGTGGCCAAGTAGCTTATTGCCTGCAGAGTAATTTCTAATACAATCATTTAAAGAATGGATACCAGTTGGACTATTCTATGTCAGGAGTATGGCAGAGTAGAGAAAATTTCCATTTTCCTATTCACTGACAGAATACACTGGTGTTTGAAAGTATAATACAATTACTCCCTGGAAGGCAAAGTATAGTGGGTGATGAACTCTTTAGCTAGTGTTTTCATTCCTTCCAAGTGTTGGAATAAATGAGACACACATCATGATTCATATCTGAGTTTACTCTTTTAAATAATTCATAATAAAAAGCAGTAACTACCATCACTTCAAAATTGTTAATAGCTTAATAGCTGAAACTCAGATTACAAGGGGGCGAATATTTAAAAATCTGCATAGCATTCAGGAGTCTCTGAAGTCCAAGAAGCCACAAGACTGTGCCTGTGCTAATATCACATGCAGAAGGCTCAAAGTAAGCACATGTGTCTACACCAGCAGAGAAAAAAAAATCTCTAATGACAAGACCAAACCCTTAACGAGGGGCCACCTCTGAAGGCTAGAAGAGTACAGGAAGGGGGAGGGTGAAGAGATGGGATTACTACAGGTGATCTTTACATTATTTTTCATGCTTTTCTAAACTTTTCTGCAACACAAATAATATAATGAAAGGATATTGGACCAGACACCTTTACAGTACTTCATAACATAGGGTGACTCTGTGCTATCTGCTGTTTGTAGTCCTGTGTGACCAGGCTTTATTTTACAATCTGAGTATTTTAAGGCTTTATAACTACAACATCAGACAGAAGAAAAGGACAGGCATTTCTGAAAACTGAAAAGGAACAATAAGGGCAGAAAAATCTCCCTTCACACTTTTAAAGCTTGCAACCAAAGATTTCCCTATTCTGCCTTCAGTTAATCTTCCCTAGGGTGGATAATCCCTCGCAGGCCAAAAATTCTTCCAATGTATCTCTTAGATGGCACAGCAGCCAGAATCCTATTAACAGTTGCTGACTTCATTCATCAGGGTACATGCCCATGAGGCCTCCTCACTGGGGAACTAAACTCGCCCTTTGTTTAGGCTTACTCCGCTGGTGTTTCCTGAGACCTCCTGGCCCCTGAGAGGTGAGATGATGTTTCCAGCACCAAAGTCCCAGTTCCCCACACCCCTCAGATGAATCTCTCATCTTCACCTGGAGCCCACGTCTTCCTCCTGTGCTGCCAACTCCCGCATCCCGTCACGCAAGGTGCGTTCCAATAAAACATTCTTAACTGAGCTCATGAATCTACCCCCAAACCACCTCCTCCTTGGTGGCTGCCCCCACCCAAGCCTAAAATGGGGTCTCACTGGAAGAGGTTTCTCTCTTCTCTCCTCCACAGTAAGTTCTGCTTTTCTTCCTCCAGGATGTTTTTCAAAGACACTTATTCCTCTTTGGCTCCAAGGTCAAGCCCTAACTACAGCTCCATTCCTTCTCATCTATAAAGGGTCCCACCAGCGCCTGCACAGGCCTCTACATTCCCATTCATGCTTCCTTCTTCCCCCAGACAGAGAGCTCTGCAAAAACTGAATCTGACGGTGCAAGCCCCACTGCAGTGCCTTCCCTCTTCCGTCCTCCGCAGCCAGGCTCCTTACCAGGCTCTTCACCCAGAGCCCCACCTACCAGGCTCCCCCCAACTCCCCCACCCTCAAATAATCTCAGAGCATCTCCCACACCTGAAGAGCTGCAAGGCTGCTTCCCTGGACTTGCTTCTGCCTCTGCTCACACCTCTTCCTGGAAGGCTCTTCCCCCACCTGAGCTAGGCATTTCCTGGGGACGCACTTCCCTCTCCCCCTGATTTTTAGGGGCTTGTGTGGTATCCTGTGCCAGTCTCTAAAGTTACAGCAACGCACTATTAATTGTTAGGTGACTTTTCCGACTCCAGGGCAGAGGGTGAACTCCCTCCGGAAAGGGAGCACCTCGTTCCTTTCATACCCCCAGTGCCTGGTGCAGAGCAGGTGTGTGATAACCATTTGTTCAATAGATAAGAATGACTCCGTCAATGAGGGTGGATCTGGGTGATGAGGGGACACGGCACCATCTCCAGTTTACTGGAAATATTGGAAATAGAATAAACTGCTCCTTAGGAATCATCTTAGATGGATCCTACCAGTGTATCTGCCCCCGCCTCCCATGTTTAGGCTTATTCAACCTAAAACTGGGCAGAATCCCACTTTCCCATTTCATCCAGCAGAAGTTCCCAGCTGAGGCTGGGCATGGTGGCTCACTCATGCCTGCAATCCCAGCACTATGGGAGGCCGAGATGGGTAGACAGTTTGAGCTCAGGAGTTCGGGACCAGCCTGGGCAAGATGGTGAAACCCCATCTCTACCAAAAACACAGAAATTTAGCCAGGCATGGTGGTGCGCACCTGTAGTCCCAGTACTCAGGAGGCTGAGGTGGGAGAATCACCTGAGCCCGGGAGGCGAAGGATACAGTGGGCCGAGGTCGCGCCACTGCACTCCAGCCTGGGTGACAGAGTGAGACCTCCATCTCAAGGGGAAAAAAAAAAAAAAAGTAAGTTTCCAGTTGGTAGAACTTGGTTGCTCAAATTAAGGAACTTTAAAAATAATACTCACACTGCTTGTGGTTCCTTAAATTTTCCTACTTGCTGAATGTGGTACATGAGGTCCCCACCGTTGACATATTCCATGACGAAGTACAGCCGATCCTGCAGACCAAGGTTCAACATGTGAGCAGGGCTCCTCCCCAGCCAAGCGGCTTCCTTTACTCTTCACAGGTTGTGTTTTGCTTTCTCATTAGTTAAATGGGGACTGCACGGGCAGATCTGCTCAGTTTAGAGCTCTTTAACGTTTTTCCCAAAGAAAGAGTAAGTAATAAACCCTACTGCATGAGGGCCTTGGGAAGTATAAAGTCATTACATAACCCTGAAATAATGGCTCTCCATCAATGTGTCTGTGCCTTCCTATTACATATGCTCTCTATTATAGTAATGGCCTCAAACATTCTTCCCTATTTTCCTATCCACATAATAAATTTCTAAGTAAGGGATGGTGTGAGGAATCCACATAAGGCAATTATTTCATTTTAACTAGTGCTTCTCCATGGTCCAAATGTTTAAAACCTGGTTTGCGGTGTCTGGGAGGCGTGCCATTCTAATGTAATATTGTGTTTAAATGACTATTCCTGAAATCACATCTCTTAGGCTTAGGATTACACATGCTCAATGATACTGGACATGGGACAGGGGGCTCTAAATGGAGAGGCTAATCAAATGTTCTTTTGCATCTGAAATATGCCCCAACACTGTTTTTCTATTTTCTCTGTCACTGGTAGGTTAAGTGTTGGCCCCATGATTGGCATGTATCATAGACCCAAATAAATCTGCATATTCATGAGGACATCATGCTGCGACAGACAGGGAGACGGAGGGGTTTAACAGTGAAATAATGACCTCTGCTCTCTGCTAGAAAACATCCCCATTTCACAGAGGCTATTAAACATTAAAGTGCTGCACAGGGAGAAAAAAATGATGAAGCTGTGCTAATAGCCAGGAAGCAGCCCTGGGAGCCCCAATCTCTAGTTTTCCTGTTATGAACTTTAATTTCATCTTCATGTCTTTGTTTTGTAGCTTTCCAGAGCTTAATCAGGGTAACCAGGGTTACAGGCTCTGGGCTGGGATTCAGAGCTGCGGTTGTCTCTTCCGAGCATGCTGCTCCCTCGTCTCTCCCTGGTGTGACTTGATTCAGAGTCAGTGGGAATGACTGGGAGCAGGAAGCTCATCCAGCCGCCAGCGCTAGGCTGACACGTAGTGGCCGGTGCCGGAGTCCACAGCCGCTGCTGCACACCTAGGGGCTCCGTGTGGCTGCAAAGCCATTTTGAGACTCTAAAGCCCAAAAGCACCAAGAGGCTTCTCCCAAGAGTTTTCAAAGAGGCGTAAGACAGAAAGTCGATCTCTGATCAATGGGCAGTTGAAAATAGTAATAATCGCATCAATTATAGCTACTGATTACGGAGTCATATTTAAAATGGACAGCCTCTGAGGAGTGGAAAGACCAGCTCTGGCAACATCTTACTATGGTGCCATCTAAACATCTCTGTTTCTTGCAGGCCACTTGCAAACCCTGCAACGGACAGATGAGTGCTCTGGAATGTTCTTTTTTGTCCTCTATTTAGTTTTACTTTATGACAGAGCTCAGCAAACTTTTTCCATAAAGGGCCAGACAGTATGTAGGTTAATACTTTAGGCTGTGAGGGTCTCTTGCCGTGACTCAACGCTGCCTTCATGGTTCAAAAGCAGCTGTAGATGACAGACACAGGAAGGAGTGTGGCGATGTCCCAAAACTGCTGTTTATGGATGCTGAAATGTGAATGTCACGATATATGACTCTTTGGATTTCCTTGTTGTGACCTTTCCTAAACTCAGGGGCCATAGAGAACAGACCACAGTTTGCCAGTCCCTGTTGTGTGCCACTGAACAAGAACATGCTCTCTTACAAAATCAAATCTCCTTATGCTCCAATGCCACGTTTGGCAGCTGAACCAGTGGTTTTAAAAAGCCAAGACTGTGGCCGGGTGAGGTGGCTCATGCCTGTAATTCCAACACTTTGGGAGGCTGAGGCGGGTGGATCACCTGAGGTCAGAGGTTCAAGACCGGCCTGGCCAACATGGTGAAACCCTGTCTCTACTAAAAATACAAAAATGAGCCGGGCGTGGTGGCACGAGCCTGTAATCCCAGCTACCAGAGAGGCTGAGGCAGGAGAATCGCTTGAGCCTGGGAGGTGGAGGATGCAGTGAGCAGAGATCGCACCACTGCACTCCAGCCTGGGCAACAGAGTGAGACTCCATTACAAAAAAAAAAGCCAAGACCGTGAGTTATTTTTTTTTGTTTTTGTATCCCCAAGTCTTAGCACAGTACCAGGCATGAAGAAAACCTTTCATGGAAATGTTTGCTGAATTAAGGCGAGGCGCAGTGACTCACACCTGTAATCCCAGCACTTTAGGAGGCCAACGTACGGGGATTGCTTGAGCTCAGGAGTTCAAGACCAGCCTGGGCAACATGGCAAAACCCTGTCTCTACTAAAAATACAAAAATCAGCTGAGTGTGGTGGTGTACATCTGTGGTCCCAATAACTTGGCAGGCTGAGGCAGGAGGATCGCCTAAGCCTGGGAAGTTGAGACTGCAGTGGGCCGTGACTGCGCCACTGCACTCTAGCCTGAGCAAGAGAGCAAGATCCTGTCTCAAAACAAAGAAAAGAGAGAAAGAAATGTTTGCTCAATTAAATGACATGAATGCCAAGCAGAGGCCATCACAGAAAAGGCATGCCCCATATCTACCAGAGAGACAGGTGGGAGGTGGTCCCCAGCCACCTCTGCTTGACATCACATCACACCTTTCTCCAGCCTTCTCCAAAGGAACAAGGATGCTAAGAAGCTTTGGGCTGAGGCACAGCCCTGAGAGCTGGGTGCTGCATCACAGAAGTACACTCCAGGGTCCTTACCACTGTCTGGAAGCAGGAGTGCAGCTGCGTCAAGAACGGGGGTTTGTCAAGCAGGGCCAAGACTCGTTTTTCTACCATGGTGCACTCCACGTCGTCATCCTGAATCACCACATCCTTCTTCAGGATTTTGATTGCATACAGTTCTTCTGTGCCCTTCCTGTCGGCAAGCATCACCTGAGAACACGTCAAGAACAACCTGAACACTTGTAAGCACACATCTTGGGGGTGGAGGGAAGGAACCAGGCCAGGTGATGGCTCAGTGACAGTTTGTGCACCTCTGTCAATGAGGGATATAATAATATTAAACTTTATGTGCAAATTTGGAAATTCTACACATCACTACAAATTCAGTCCCTTCAGCATTTGCGTAACTTCAACCCTGCCAAGATTTGTAAATGGTATAGGACACGGCCGCATGATGGCACTGTTTTGGCTACGAAAATCAATACTCAACATTCTGTATCAGGATTCGTCTGGAATTATGCCCATTTTTCAGGAGTATCCTTAGAGTGAAAACTGACTGACATTTATAATCCCACAAGTCAAGAGCCTAGGCTGGAAATTAGTTCCTGGGTCTATCAAGAAATGTAGGGTCACAGAAACCAACTGGAGACGCAGGCAAATTGCTGAAGACCCCATGCCAGGATCTCTTATGATTGTATTTGTTTACTACAAGTTCACGTTTAATTTTTAGTTGTGAAAACTATTCATCAACCAGCATTTCTGAGCATCCCCTCTGTTCCGAACACTGAGAAATAGTAACACGCAGTGAACCCACTATAGCTTTTTGGATGCAGTTGTTTTTAAGGAAGTAGAAACCAGGTGAGGACTGTGCACTCTGATCCGAGAGACCAAACAGATGCCTCTTTATCAACTAAGATGGACCCTAATGTCAGAGGCGTTTGAACCAGAGCGACTCCATCTTGAATAAGGGATGGGAAAAATAAGGCTGAGATCTGCTGGGCCGCATCCCCAGGAGGTCAGGCATTCTTAGTCTCAGGATGAGATAGGAGGTCAGCAGGGCTGGTATCACAAGACACAGGTCAGAAAGACCCTGCTGATAAAACAGGATGCAGTAAAGAAACGGGCCAAAATGCACCAAATCCAAGATGGCGATGAAAATAACCTCTGGCTACCCTCACTGCTCATTATATGCATTATTAGCATGCGAAAAGACACTCCCACCCGCGCCCTGGCAGTTTACAAATGCCATGGCAATGCCCGGAAGTTACCTTATATAGTCTAAAAGATGGAGGAACCCTCAGTTCTGGGAATTCCCGTCCCCTTTCCCAGAAAACTCATGAATAATAAAACCCTTGTTTAGCATATGATCAAGAAATACCTGTAAGTATACTCAGTGAAGCAGCCCATGCTGCTGCTCTGCCTGTGGAGTAGCTGTTCTTTCGTTTCTTTACTTCTCTAACAAACTGACTTTCGCTTTATTCTATGGACTCGCTCTGAATTCTTTCTTGCTTGAGGTCCAAGAACCTTCCTCTTGGGGTCTGGATCAGGACCCCTTTCTGGTAACACTAAAGTTAAGGAAACAGTTATCTATGGGTTGTGAGGGTTCAGGGCCCAGCTGGCATGGCAAATTTTTAAATCCCTACAGCTACAAGATAAACCACTCTTGCTAAATTCCTCAGTAGTAGGAGCTACCAGGCCCCTCCTAACTCTGATTGACAACCCAGATCACTATGACTCAGACTGGACAGAGGACTGGCCTTACAAACATTCTTTTCTATAATGCATCTGCAGGCCTTAAGCCAGTTTCAGCAGCTTGCAGAGCCTGCACACGAACTGTTTTTGTGGCCTGTGGTTCACCTTTTGATCTAAAAAGCCAAATTCCACCTTTTTAAATTTTTTTTTTTTTTGAGACAGAGTCTCGCTCTGTACCCCAGGCTGGAGTGCAGTGGCGTGATCTTGGCTCACTGCAAGCTCTGCCTCCCGGATTCATGCCATTCTCCTGCCTCAGCCTCCCGGGTAGCTGGGACTACAGGCCCTGCCAACATGCCCAGCTAATTTGTTGTATTTTTAGTAGAGATGGGGTTTCACCGTGTTAGCCAGGATGCTCCCAATCTCCTGACCTTGTGATCTGCCCATCTCAGCCTCCCAAAGTGCTGGGATTACAGGAGTGAGCCACTGTGCCCAGCCCTTAAATTTTTTTTTTTGAGATGGAGTCTCCCTCTGTTGCCCAGGCTGGAGTGCAGAGGCATAATCTTGGCTCACTGCAACTTCCACCTCCCAGGTTCCAGTGATTCTCCTGCCTCAGTTTCCCGAGTAGCTGGGATCACAGGTGCACACCACCATGTCCAGCTAATTTTTGTATTTTTAGTAGAGACAGGCTTTCACCATTTTGGCCAGGCTGGTCTCAAACTCCTGACCTCAAGTGGTCCGCCTGCCTTGGCCTCCCAAAGTGCTGGAATTACAGGCATGAGCCACCGTGCCTAGGCAAATTCCACCTCATTTTAATGCTAAGTCCCCACACCAAAGTGAACATGAGATGCATGTTACATATATGTTCATCCGTTGTACCTGTGCTAGGCTTCCCTCACAGATATGTATAGCTTTCCCCCCAAACCTGTTGAATATGGATGACTCTACTGTGTAACATGGACCCTGTGAGGCATAAAACCCAACCTGCCCTTTCTCTCGTCAAAGAGACGGCACCTTCATTTCACACCACAGACTTTCTTTTCCGGGTTTGCAAACTGATATCACCAATAAACCTCTCCTTTCTACCATTTTGCCATCCTGGTGGTCTTCTGGACGACTGTACAAATCATGGGGAAATCTTTTTTTGAGACGGAGTCTCGCTCTGTCTCCCAGGCTGGTGCAATCTCAGCTCACTGCAAGCTCCCCCTCCCGGGTTCATGCCATTCTCCGGCCTCAGCCTCCCAAGCAGCTGGGACTACAGGTGCCCGCCACCACACCTGGCTAATTTTTTGTATTTTTAGTAGAGACGGGGTTTCACCGTATTAGCCAGGATGGTCTCGATCTCCTGACTTCGAATCACAGGGAAATCTAATGTGCTGTTCTGGAAACTGCGGGGAGAACAAAATTGATTCAACATTCTCTGCAGAAGCCCCTCCCATTTGCAGATGACTGTCCTCTTACCTTTCCAAAACTCCCCTTCCCCAGCACCATGAGGAAATTGAAGTCGGTGAGTTTCACTCGGTCCAGGTTGTTGGAAGGTTGTTTCCTGTCTTCAGAGGGACTGATGACTTTGTTGCCAGCAGGGCCAAGCTTGGCTTTCTAAATAACAAGCACAAATGGGAAACGTGTGGGTCGTTTTTCTGGGGAAACAGTGACAGAAACCACTGCATTGTAACTGAGTTTGATGTTTGCTTGGAGGTGGGATGGGGTGAGAAAAGGAACTAAGGGTGAGGATTGAGTATCTGTTCAGATATCAGTGGCTACACTCACCCTACAGGGAAAGTCTGCAAAGTAGCAGAAAACTGCTCTCCCTATCAAGAGACAACTCTTTACATAGTCAGCCTAGAACTGATGCGTGGGGATCCGTGTAGGGCTGGTTGGTTGTAATTCTAGTATGTAAAAGTTGACTTCTTGGGAAAAACAGTGCTTCGGGTCCATTAACATAATAAAGGAAATAAACTGTGTACGCATGCTTTTCGTATTTGTAGATTTTCCAATTTAAAATTAATCTGCATAAAGGAAAACTTGTACCCACACCAAAAGGGAGGAAAATGTTCTCTGGAGAGGAACTGCTTAAAATGGCAAAGCCATTCGGATGATTCATTGCTATTTTCAAATGCACAGTAAGAACAGGGGTTGGGTTTTTTTTTTTTTTTTCTTTAAATCAAGAGTTGAACTCACAAAAAGACATGGTGATGTGCATAAGAAGAGATCCCAGCACTTTGGGAGGCCAAGGCAGGTGGATCACCTGAGGTCTGGGGTTTGAGACCAGCCTGGCCAACATGGTGAAACCCCATCTCTACCAAAAATACAAAAATCAGCTGGGCATGGTGGTGCGTGCCTGTAATCCCAGCTACTTGGGAGGCTGAGGCAGGAGAACTGCTTGAACCAGAGGGGTGGAGGTTGCAGTGAGCTGAGATTGCACCATTGCATTCCAGTCTGGGAGACAGAGCGAGACTCTATCTCAAAAAAACAAACAAAAATAAAAATAAAAATAAGCGCAAGGCACCCTTTGTGCCTGAAGAATATCTGGTCACTGCCTGGCGGGCGAGCTACCAAAGGAGTTTTTAGAAGCTCTAGCAGGAGCCTTGCCCTCACGACTCTCACCAGGGCCTCAGAGTCCATGTCAAAGGCAAAAGGTAAAAGGGCTCAGCAGAAAAAAGAAGGTAAGTAAACCCACGGGAAGTCTCACTGTCGCCGAAGGAGCCCTGGAGAAGCCTGGAGTGGGCCGAGTCTCCCAGCACAAGACTCTGAATTTTGAACATCTGCCTGATGGGGAGGAGCTGGTTGTAAGAAGCCTCGGCTGCTGGCAGGTTCAGGACCCTGGCCCCTGGCTAGACCTCCACAGCCATATCCCTGAGCCCTAGGGCAATGATTCTTGCCTTGGATACATTCTTTTTTTTTTTTTTTTTTTGACACAGAGTTGTGCTCTTGTTGCCCAGGCTGGAGCGCAGTGCAGTGGCATGATCTCGGCTCCAAGCGATTCTCCTGCCTCAGCCTCTTGAGTAGCTGGGAGTCGCCAACACGCCCGGCTAATTTTTTTGTATTTTTAGTAGGGACGGGGTTTTGCCATGTTGGGCAGCCTGGTCTCAAACTCCCAACCTCAGGTGATGTGCCCACCTCGGCTTCCCAAAGTGTTGGGATTACAGGTGTGAGCCACCACGTCCAGCCCATTCTTAATGGAAGGGTGCACCTCCCTCCCTAGTGCAGCAGACCTGAGCTCTGGAGCTCTTGCCAGAAACTCACTCAAGTCAACACCTTGGTGGTTACCAAGATGATGGTGAAGGAGGTAAGGAAGGCACTCAAGGGGCTTTACTATGGACCAGCAGCAGAGAAGGCTTCTGAGGAGTCATCCATCGTCCCTCCTGGAGCATCACCATGCCTTCATCCTACACGTACTGATTGAGCCCCCTTGTGCTCTCCTGGGGAGCCTCTGCATTTGCTGGAGGAGACCCTGCTGACACAGGAATTCAGCAGGACTGGTTTCACAAGATACAGGTCACAAAGAACCCCTAATAGAACAGTATGTGGTGAAGAAGCCAGTCAAAACCCGCCAAAACCAACAAGGCAATGAAAGCAACGTCAGGTCTCCTGGCTGCTCGGCATATGCTAATTATAACACATTGGCATGCTGTAGGAAATGCCCGCCGGCACCAAGACAGTTTACAAATGTCATGGCAACATGTGGAAGTTACCCTACATGGTATGAAAGGGGAATCCTCAGTTCCAGGAATTCCCTACCCCTTTCCCAGAAAACTCATGAATAATCCACCCCTCATTTAGCATTTGATCAAGAAATAACCACAAAAACAGCCAACCAGCAGCCTTCAGGGCTGGTCTTCCTATGGAGTAGCCACCCTGTTACTCCTTTGCTTTCACTTTACTCTGTAGGCTTGCTCTTGAATTCCTTCCTGCCCAAAGCCAAGAACCTATGTGACCTCTTAGGCTGAACCCCAATTTTGGGGTTCACCCTGTGACAGCCAGCTGTGTCTAGATTCCCAACCCTAACAGTACTCAGCATAGGACATGCACTCAGCTCTCTAGTTGAACAAATACAGAACTGAAGCCCAAATGTGCTTATCAGATGCTGTGCTGTTGGGTGATGCTTTTCTCTGATAAGAATAACTTGCTCGTGGCCAGGTACGGTGGCTGGCTCACGCCTGTAATCCCAGCACTTTGGGAGGCCGAGGAGGGTGGATCATGAGGTCAGGAGTTCAAGACCAGCTTGGCCAACATGGTGAAATCCCATCTCTACTAAAAAAACACAAAAATTAGCTGGGCATGGTGGCACGTGCCTGTAATCCTAGCTACTCGGGAGGCTGAGGCAGGAGAATTGCTTGAACCCGGGAGGTAGAGGTTGCAGTGAGCGAGATTGTGCCACTGTACTCCAGCCTGAGCTACAGAGTGAGACTCAGTCTCAAAAAAAAAAAAAAAAAAAAAAAAAAAGAATAACTCGCTCGTTCAGGGATCAAGTCTCAGGGCTTGCATACATGCTTTGGTGAGTTGAGTGCCCCCATTTGACTAGACCAGAGACATTAAAACATAAGGGAGAGATGGCCCTGACATTTTTGCTTCCAGACACCTGTGACTTTGGGGCCACTGGAAACGTAGAAGGCCCATAAAGATAAAACATGAATTGCAATGCTACACACACTGGCCTGCCCACTTTGGCAGGGCCAACCCAGTCCTCTAAACACTGGCCCCAGCAATGATTCTAAGTTGAGAAACTTCCTCGGCTGTGTCCTAATTTAATTTTTTATTTTTAATTTTTTGAGATGGAGTTTCGCTCTTGTTGCCCAGGCTGGAGTGCAGTGGTGCGACCTCAGCTTACTGCAACCTCTGCCTCCTGGGTTCAAGTGATTCTCCTGCCTCAGCCTCCTGAGTAGCTGGGATTACAGGCGCGCACCACCAAGCCAAGCTAATTTTTTTGTATTTTTAGTAGAGATGGGGTTTTGCTGTGTTGGCCAGGCTGGTTTCAAACTCCTGATCCATCCGCCTTGGCCTCCCAAAGTGCTGGTATTACAGGTGTGAGCCACCGCACCTCACTGGCTGTGTCTAAATTTAAAAGAATAGATAGGAAGTGCAAATTTGAGATGAGAATACCGACCGTGCCACCCTGCTCTGCTCTTCTGACTTAGAATAAGAAAAAAGTTATCAGAAAGAGGCACAGATTAATTGTATTTTCTCAGGATTCACAATAACATCTGAAAACACCCAAACACTGACTTGCTGATCTGAGGTGCTTGAAACAGGGGAAAACCACTTTCACCTGGGTGAAGCTGCTATTCATATTACCAACAAATGCCCCGCTTCCAACTGTAGCACGTGGTTCTACCCAGCTATGCTGGACTCCTTTGACATTCCCAGTCATTCCTCCTTCCTCCTTTGACACTTCACCACCACAGTCAGGGGAAGTGGGCTGATGCAGTGATGAGCCTCCAGATATGCAGGGGGGCTTTTTACACACACTGCCATCTACCGCCTCGATGCAGACATAACCTAACGACGGCCTTGTGAGTTTCATGTTATGATCTCAGTCTGGTTATAAGCATGAGACATTCCCCACAGTCAGGCTAAAGGCTGACAAAAACATTTTTACATTCAATTACTTCTGAACTTATTTGCAATATGACCTTGGCTTCGGGTCTCAAATCAATCACCAGGTTTGAGAGGAGCATCCACAAAGGAGACACCTGCTCCCACAAGGTGGAGCTGGGCAGAGGATGCCACAGGCTTCCTGCTCTGCCTGGGCAGATTCTTTTCAGCTGGAAGCAGAGCTGAGTTTCTGGAGGTTGGTAGAGCAGGCAGCTGGTTGGGAAGTAGACAGACGGGGTGTGAGGTCCAGGGCAGGCTGACCACATCCATATCAGAGAGCTGGCTTCTCAGTGGCCTGGTCCGGAGGGTCAGAATGGATTTCTCCCCAGCCCAAGCCAGCCCTGAGATCAGAGCAGACCCAGCATCTTCACGCCCTTGCTCCTACCAAGAGCAGCACTTCTGTTTCCACTACAGCACACACTTCCTGAGCCATCTCCACGCTGCCACCTGCAGGCCTTGCTGCCAAAGGACACACAGCCATCCAATGCTGACTTTTTGAAAGCAGTTCTTTTACGGTAGGAAACTGCACGGTATGGCAACCTCAGCGGTCTGGGCCTGGCTTTGAGCAAGTCCCACTTGCAATCTGGGTCTAATCCATGCTGGGGTTGAGGGAGACAGCCAGTGGATATCCAAGCGGCTATGTCAGTGGGGGCAGGGGATGCCTGAGGGCAGGGAGACAAGCAACCATATAGGACTTCCAGGTGGGCAGGGGCGCCAGGGCTGAGGATCAGATGCAGCGCGAGGCTTGACCTCCAGACCTCCGGTCAGCACCTCCTCTGTCTTCCTGAAGACCCAGCCCTCCCTGGCCTGCCGTTTCTCCTCCACCCCTAGCCTGGCTGACCTCTCCCACTCCTTCAGGTCCCAGCGCAACTGCTATTTCTTCAAGGAAACTGAGACAGGAATAATACAGGGTGGTAGCAGGAGAATAGAAAATTCCAGGCAGCAGTTTCACGGGACTAGCAAAAAAAAAAAAAAAAGTTGAAATAATTGCATAAGCTAGGAGCCCACGAGACCCTAAAAATCAGGATGTGGGCCAAGCTGGCTAAGACCAACTGGACCCCACATGGTGCTGGATTTGACCCAGTTTCACCTGAGACCTCAATGTCCGCTCATTAACATCCTCAATCCTCTACCTACCAGTGCCATGACCGTTCCAGGAACACCAATATTTAGTGTAAAAACGGGTGGCACCACGTTTCTGAGAAATCTCCACCTTTCCCCAGGAATCTTCAGGAATCTTCCACCCCTTAAAGAAACCCATAAAGGTAGCAGGCCCCAAACCCCCTTGCAAGTAACTCTCTCTGGAGTGCGCCTGCCTTTCCCTTTCTCAAGTGTATACTGTTCACTTTGCAATGAATCTCCGTATTTTCACTATTTTCTGACTCATCCTTCCCGTGGCAATATCAAGAGCCTGGACACCGGCTGAGGTCGAGGTCCCACCAGTGTTTGGGGACCTCCCCTAGCCCACCAACATCAAAACCCCTCCCCAAAGATGTCCTGTTGCTCTCGCAGGCGGACTACTGCTAAAATGACAGTGGGAGCCAGGCACGGTGGGCCACGCTTGTAATCCCAGCACTTTGGGAGGCCAAGGCACGTGGATCACTTGAGGTCAGGAGTTCAAGACCAGCTGGCCAACATGGTGAAACCCCGTCTCTACCAAAAAATACAAAAATTAGCAGGTGTGGTAGTGGGCGCCTGTAGTCCCAGCTACTTGGGAGGCTGAGGTGAGAGAATCACTTAAACCCACCCAGGAGGAGAAGGCTGCAGTAAGCCAAGATCGCGCCACTGCCCTCCAGCCTGGGTGACAGTGAGACCCTGTCTCAAAAACAAAAACAAACAAAAAAACAAAAAACAAACAAAAACAGTGGTCCTGTCCTAGATTCACTGGCTTCCCACACAACACAGAGAAAAAGGCCAAGCGCTTTGATGGCTGAGGAGACTCGCTCTGCTCTGTCTCGTGGCTTATTTCCCACCACTGCCTCCGCCTTGGTCCCAGCCGTGCCAGCCTGCTGCAAGCTCGCAGCCGCCTCCTGCCTCGGGATGCCAGCTCCGCCCTTCCCTCTTCTGCTGTTCAGTCACCTCCATGTGACTCCTGAAACCCCAACACTCCTTCCTTCTCCCTGATAGCTTTCTTTCCAGAACCTGCTGCCACCTGACTGCAAGTCTGGGAGGGGAGGGGCCTTGCCATTCTGTTCACCTTCAAAGTTCAGCTCAAGCACCTCCTTTTGGTTTATCTGGAATTTCCAACCTGCAGCAGACAGGGCCCCACCCATATCCCCTGAGCTTTCCATTCCGCACAGCTGTGAACACCTGAGGGTTCCATTCAGGCCACTCCTGCAGAGGGAGCCCAAGGCGCCCAAGTTATGGCCCTTTCAACCAACTATGGCCCTCCACCAGCCTGGAACAGGAAGCCTGTTTCAGAATGTTCCCCCAGCTTACAGATGCACTGAGCTCCAGCTGCCCACAGTGGTCACCAGCTTGAGAACATACCATTGGCTGGGTCCTCCCCTTCCCTAGCTCCCATCTTTACTCCCCACCCATGTCTCCTGGGATCCCTTCTGGAATGAACTTCGCAAAACCCTGGGGCTGTGTCAGCTTCTGGGGAACCTAACACACATTTCCTCTTCTTGGACTTTTTTTTTTTTTTTTTCTAGACAGGGTCTCGCTCTGTCGCCCATGCTGCAGTGCAGTGGCATGAGCACGGCTCACTGCAACCTTAACCTCCTGGGCTCAAGTGATCCTCCCATCTCAGCCTCCTGAGTAGCTGGGACTACAAGCATACATCACCACACTCGGCTTTTTTTTTTTTTTTTTTTTGTAGACACGGGGTTTCGCCCTATTGCCCAGGTTGGTCTCAAATTCCTGAGCTCAAGTGATCCGCCCATCTCAGCCTCGCAAAGTGCTGGGATTATAGGTGTGAGCCACCACACCCAGCCTCTTGGATTTATTGATCTGTTTTCCTCACTAGCCTGTGAGATCCTAGGAGGTAAGGACCAAGTCTTGCTCAAGTTTGTATCTTGAGACCAAGCACTGTATCAGGCACATAAATTCAAAACTCAGAGTTCTCTCTCTCATTCATTCACATTTGTGCTCATTAAGCACTAAGACTGACAGCACTGACAGAGGCTAACTTGTAGCCAGTACTAGTTGGCCAGATGACGAACTAACACAAAAAGGCAGCTGGTGGTATCAGGTGAGTTGATGCAGACAAGCAGCCCTGGACTCTGCATTTGCACCTTCATATACAATCTGAACTCTTTCTCTCAAGCAATCACTGTTTACGCTGGGACAGCCACAGAGAAGTGCTGGGAGGGCTCTCCTGCCTTTAGGGTGGTTGGCCACACGATGACCCTCCCCAGAGGCCACAGGAGACGAGTTAGCGAGGCCAGCAAGCTGGAACCATGCCCTTGGAAGGGTGTCTCTGAAGGGCTATTCCTCTGCTGAGAAGTCTGGCTTGCCCAAGATCCAGCTGGGATCTCTGGCTCAAGAGCAACAGTGAGCCCTGAGCTGACCATTTCTTTCTCTGAGCTTTCTGATGGGTTGTTTGGCAACTGGTCTCCCAGCAGAATTAAGAGACCTGCCCTTCCTGGCTTCCATATTGTTGACATAACTCTAGTTGTCATGACTGTAATTCAGACTTCACCAGGAGTGCACATAAAATCAATATATGTCCAGGGATAAAGCTGAAGCCAACAGCCTAACTGCAGAGAGTTCAGAAAACCTGAGGAAGCAGAAGAATAAGCGTGCTGGCATCCTTTACTCCAGCAATGCAAACACGGTCCAACACGGCCAGATGCTCTGCTGAGGGCCTGGGCAAATGGAAAATTCTGAATGCAGAGGTTGAAATGCAGAAACGCATAATGTCTCCTGAAGATGAATGAATGCTCAGAGCAGAGCATGCACTGGGCTGCTGACCTCGAGCAGATATTAACTCCTTAGAAACACTCCTGCTGATGTGTCCCAAATCTTGAGTCCACCTCACTCATTTCCAAGTTAGGTAAAGAAAGCGGTGGGGGATGAGGCTCTGAGCAGCCGTCAACAGGCTGGAGCCCCCCAGGACTCTCAGTACTGCCATCTTCTTGTGAAACTGTCTTCCACCCTCGCACCAGGAGGAATCCCCTTTCAGCTCTGATGATGTCTGTCCAGTTCTTCAGAGAACAGAGAGAGGCAGCTGAGAGTGGAGGGTTTGCATCCTGCCTGTACCAGACACGGTTGGGATAAGCTCCTTCACCATGCTAAGCCTCTGGCCCTCCATTTGTAGGATGGGATGATCCTAACGGTGTTTTTCTCACTGGACTCCCGTGAGGAGTAAATGTGAGGATGCTAGGGATGGTGCCTGGTACCCAGTGACTGCTCAATGCCTCGTGCCTCTTATTATTTTTTCCTATTCACCTCTGTTTTCTCAAGAGGGCCCAGTGGCATCCCAGCACAAAGCTATGACTCAGGACACATCTCTTGTTACATTCACGGGTCTCTGTGTGAGACTTCAGCTTATTCACCCATTTATCCCACAAACATCTGTGTGTCTGACGTGCCCCAGACATGGTGCCAGGGGCTGGGGAAACTAAGGCCAATAAGAAGTAGCCTCTCCTCTGAAGAACATGTAGTCCAAAGGTACTGTGGTCTATGTAGTCCAAAGGTACTGTGGTCTATGTCACCACTGCCCAAAGTGTGGTCCTGAGACCAGCAGCGTCAGCTAGAGGTTTGGGAGAAATGCAGACTCTTGGCCCCACCCCAGATCTAGTAAGTCCAAACACGCATTTTAAACAAAATCTTTGGGTGTCTCCTGTGCACATTTAAGATTGAGAAATGCTGACCTAAGACAGTGGGGACATTTCTCCAAGTTCCAACATCCCTCTCAAATTCACTGGTCTTTGAGACTCTTTCCATCATTGACAATCTTCAATTATTATATAAAGCCAGTGGATAACTCTGGAAAGAGCCCTGAACTTGGATTCCACAGAGCTCGGATCAAATCTTAATCTCACCCATTTTTGCTGTGTGACTTTGGACGAATGAGACTGCCTCTCTGAGCCCCGGGTTCCTTATCTGTAATACAGTATTAAGAAGACTGTGTCCCTGGGCTATCTCGCTGGACTGCACTTAAGGTGAAATAAGGTATCTTTTGCAAAAGGACTCTAGTGTAGCACCTCATGCTTTATTCCCTCCACCCTGGTCGTCATCTTTTTTTTTTTTTTTTTTTTTTTTTGAGATGGAGTTTCACTCTGTCCACCAGGCTGTAGTGGCGCGATCTCGGCTCACTGCAACCTCCACCTCCCAGTTCAAGCAATTCTCCTGCCTCAGCCACCCGAATAGCTGGGATTACAGGTGCACGCCACCACGCCTGGCTAATTTTTGTAGTAGAGACGGGTTTTACCACGTTGGCTAGGCTGGTCTTGAACTCTTGACCTCAAGTGATCCACCTGCCTCAGCCTCCAAAAGTGCTGGGATTACAGGCGTGAGCCACCGCGCCCAGCCTCACTCTGGTCTTCTTTGCTTTGACCCAGAAAGGAGACAAAGTGCAGGAGACTGCACTTTCCTTCAAGCTCTTGGCATGCACCTGCTCCGTGACTGCAGACTGAAGGCTTCTGGGATTCAAGGAGGAACTGAATGCTGCCCGGGCTAGGGTTCTGTGGGCTCACAGACCAGAAACCCTGTGACCTGCAGAGATGTGTGAGGCTACAAATGGGCTTTGCAGGAGCTTATGACCTGTTGTGAGGTTGAGGCACATCCCCATGGGCTCCCACACCCTCCTAAGGGTGGCAGGAGAGGCAATGGGTATTGGCTCTAGATGTCCACCCTGATTTCCGGAAAGCCTATGGAAGCCCTCTAAGGGGCTGGGTTAAGACTGCAGCAGGAAAAGACCCTGACTTAATAAAATGGCACAAATTTTTAAAAGGGAATGAAAATGGGAATCATAATACATAATGTTGTAAATGGAATGAAGTGACACTAAATGCAGAAGCTGTAGCATGTTCTTTTTTTCAAAATGGGACTAAAGCACCTCACAGTTATTGGCTATGATTCAACAGCCCACAATCCAGGATTTTTACGTTACTCAACAAATCGCATATTCGCATTTGGTGAAGTTTGGCATTGTGATGCCACTTGGGTGACCAGGCTAGGCTGTGAGACCAGGCAGTGTTCCTTCCTCATTTGAAAATTTACTGATGACTGACATGTGTCTCACTTTATACCACAGATACATTCTTGAAAAGTCACAATAGTTTGCAGTCATTGAAGCTATTAACCATTCAAAGGGCTCCTGTGGTGGCATTCTGTAAAGCAAATCACACAAAGTGAATCTGAATATTGCAAACCCAAATTCGCCTGCGTGGGGGTTATGGTACATGCGTAAAAACATCAGTGTCTGAAGCTGTCCATCTGTAATGTGAGAAGCTCTCCACATTCAGCTCCCTATTAGGGGGTTTTTCAAATTAAAATTGAGAGGTGGTTGCGACAAATGACTTACATTGTATATCTATGAGGGGCTGGATGGTTAAAAGTTTGCAGCTGCTGAGCTGTGACAGCCTGACCCACCTTAACAGCAATTCCAAAGGGTTTAATTTAATACCATAGATACTCTGCTGTGTTTGAATTTTATATAATGAATATACACTATGTGGAAAAACAGACAGACCATAAAAATAGAAATTTCTGACCTCTAATACAATAGCCCTCTGCCCAGAAATTCTTACAAGGCATGCTGATTTATCTCCAGTATGAATATAGGTCCAAAGATTCATCTATAGTTAAGAATCAGAATCTGAACCATAACTCCAGGGCTCCCAGTGGGTCCATTTTATAATCATAGAACTTCTGGGCAGCCCTCTGAAGTACTGTTTAATGTCTAATTGTCAGAGGTGTTCAAACCAGAGCTACTCCCTCTTGAATAGTGGCTGGGTAAAATGAGGCTGAGACCTGCTGGGCTGCATTTGTGCTTCCGGGAGGTCAGGCATTCTTAATCACAGGATGAAACAGGAGGTCAGCAGGACTGTTCTCAGAAGGTACAGGCCACAAAGACCCTGCTGATAAAACAGGATGCAGTAATGAAGCCGGCCAAAACCTGCCAAAATCAAGATGGCGAGGAAAGTGACCTCTGGCCTCCTTGCTTCTCATTATGTTAATTATAATACATTAACATGCTAAAAGACACTCCCACTAGCACCATGACAGTCTATAAATGCCATGGTAACATCCAGCGGTTATCCTAGATGGTCTAAAAAGGGAAGGAACCCTCAGTGCTGGGAATTGCCTGCCCCTTTCCCAGAAAACTCATGAATAATCCATACCTTTTTAAGCCTGTGATCAAGAAATAACCATAAAAATAGCCAACCAGCAGCCCTTGGGGGTTGCTCTGCCTATGGAGTAGCCGTTCTTTTATTCCTTTACTTTCTTAGTAAACTTGTTTTCACTTTACTCTGTGGACTTGCCCCAAACTCTTTCTTCCATGAAATCCAAGAACGCTGTCTTGGGGTCTGGGTCGGGACTTCTTTCCAGTAACATAACCACATTTCACTGTCAATGTGTTCATTCTCACCTATTTTGTAAATATGTCTTCAAAAATACATGATCTCTTAGCATTCTTGAAAACAAGGCTTCGATTAATATACTTATCAAAGACAGTTGCAATGTGTGGAGAGATGAACTTGACAACAGAAGCTTCTTTCTACATCTAAGATTCCACGGACAGACAGGCCAGCGATGACCAACCTTAGGAACAAATGAATAATTGTGGATTTCTCCTACCATTTTTGGTGCAATGATGAAAGTCCTCTGTATTCACAGTTCATCTGAACAACATTGGCAAAACACCACCGATGGTGATTCATTGCTGTTCCATGTAACAGGGCATGGTTAACAGAAATAGCCATGCAATATATAACCAAGGATGTCCAGCACAGCATCACACCTCTAAGGTAATGCCTTTACCTGCACCCACTGAAATGTGAGTTAAGAGAGATCAAGTGTTTCGGAAGCAGAAAGTCACAAAGGAACTGAGGGTTTTCACGGTATCATTAGTGGAATAGGGTCTGTGTATTTCTAACAAGCTCCAAGTCATGATATCTATTATCTTCTACTCGGTAACGGGGCAACAGGTTAAGATGATGCTACTTAACGGGCATGATAGCCTCCTGGGTTGCACAGTTAGAGTAAATAAAATGTCCTCTGTTCTCTGGTTTAATACTTCATCTGCTGGGACACGTCAAGCACGCTGCCACCTGAGGTCCTTTGCAGTTGGGCGCTTCCTCTGACCCAGATAGGCACAGGACTCCCTTCTATCTCTTGTGACATTGTCCCTGGACCAGCTTCTGCGGTGCATACTCCCTCCCTCTCTTCTCATTACCGATTCTATATTTCTCTACTTGTTTGTTACCTTTTTCAGCCACTGGGATGAGCACGGACAGCTTGTCTGTTTTGTTCCCTGGCACAGCTCCAGTGCCTACGATGGTGTCTGGGCATGGTGGTCCTCAAATATTTGCAGAAGCAATGAGTAGAGTATATGGGGGAGGCAGCTTTTCATATAACATTTTGAAGAGGCAGAAATGTTGCTTTAAAATAATTTCTACAGCAAGCCTGCCTCTTGTTATAAAAGTATACCCGCTCATTTTAAAAATTTAACAGGCATGGATAAGTCAGAAAAAAAGAGAAGAAAATTTAAAACATCTATAATTTTTAAATTTATTTTTATTTATTTTTGAGACGGAGTCTCGCTCTGTCGTTCAGGCTGGAGTGCAGTGGTGTGATCTCAGCTCACTGCAAGCACTGCCTCCTGGGTTCAAGCGATTCTCATGCCTCAGCCTCCTGAGTAGCTGGGATTACAGGCACATGTCACCGTGCCTGGCTGATTTTTATATTTTTAGCAGAGACGGGGTTTTACCATGTTGACCAGGCTGGTCTTGAAGTCCTGACCTCAAGTGATCTGGCCTCCCAAAGTGCTGGGATTGCAGGTGTGAGCCACCACAGCTGGCCTAAAACATTTATAATTTTATACTCACTTTGGCAGCATATTATACTAAAATCCTATAATTTTATCACCCAGAGGTAATCATTAATAACATTTTGGTGGACATTCTCCTAATCCTTTCTTTTCATGATTTCCTATGTGATACGGACAGAATCAGATTGTTTGTAACCTGCTTCTCCCCTTTTCTTATTGTGAACTTCTGGTTATAAGCACTCTGCTGCCACATGATTTGAGTGACTGCATCATATCGCAGTACATGGCTCTACTGTAGATGATGTAACCATTCCTTACTGTTAGACACCTAGGTTGTTCCCAGTTCTGTTTTCAATAACATGCAGATGAACAATTTTGTGGTCCCAATCTGTATGCATCCTTGAAGTCCCCAGGATAGATTCCTGAATGTGAAATTGGCGGGGGATCCCCAGCAATTTCAGAATAAATGAAAATTACTTGTTTGTGTCCTTTTTGGGGAGGTCACAAACAAGTTCCCTTGTGCCCAACTGCACAAGGACAGGCATTTTAATCTCACCATGAAAAGTCGAAGAGAAGAGGAAGAAGCCCAGAGTTAAGGCAGCCTAATTCCTGAAGGAAGGCTCTTGGTTTCTTTTGCGTTGTGTGTCTAAATTCATGGTTGGAATTTCTAACTGTACTTCTTTCTCAGATCGGGCTGTGTATATGTGTTTTATGTCCAGATGTCAAAACAAAAACACATCTTTCCTTCCACAATATAGAAAGTGGTCTTGGAAGGTGCTATGGTTTGAATGTGTGTCCCTCAAATTCACATGTTGAAATCCTTAGCCCTAAGTGATGGTATCAGGAGGCAGGGTCTTTGGAAGGTGACTAGGTCATAAGGGTGGATCCCTCGTAAATGGGATTAGGGCCCTTATAAAAGAGGCCTCAGAGGCTGGGTGTGACCCCAGGCTCATGCCTCCAACCCCAGCACTTTTGAAAGGCTGAGGCAGAAAGATAGCTTGAGGCCAGGAGTTTGAGAACAGCCTCGTCAACATAGTGAGACCCCATCTCTACAAAAAATAATTTAAAAAATTAGCCAGGCACAGTGGTGTGCACCTGTAGTCCTAGCTACTCAGGAGGCTGAAGCGGGAGGATTGCTTGAGCCCAGGAATTCGAGGCTGCAGTGAACAGTGATTGTGCCACTGCACTCCTATCAGAATGAGATCCTGTCTCTAAACAATAAAAACTTTAATAAAAAGAGGACTGAGAGGCTCCTCATCCCTTCTACCATATGTGGGCAAAGCCAGAAGATGCCATCTGTGAATCAGAAAGTGAGCCTTCACCAGACACCTCACCTGCCTTGATCTTAGACTTCCCAGAATTCAGAACTAAGAGACATAAACATATGCAGTTTGTAAGCCACACAGTTTATGGTATTTTGCTATAGCAGCCCGAGTGGACTAAGACAGAAGGGGAGCTTAACAGTGATCCTTAGTCAGTCCCCCAAGCCACCCCACTTCCTTCTGACGGCATTTTTCTGCTTGCACAATCTGATCTGTAAGTGCAACCTGGAAATAAGGGCCTGGGTGATTCCTCCCACACAACTGGGTCAACACCTGCCACTTGGAGTTTTCTCCCAGAGGCGGGAATCACAGGTGACCAGCAAATCACAGACGTGCGTCATTCCTTCTCCTGCTGGCAACCGCAGCGAGGGCCTCAGAACCAGACGGGTCTGAGGGTCTGGTTCTGGGGAGAAGGGTCCCTGGGGAGTCTGACCTGCCTAGGATGCAGATGAAGATGCTGAGGTCTAGGAGCTAACTTCACTACAGTCGCTTCGTGGCAGTGCTAGGGGAGGAAGAGAAGGATGCTGCTGTTCCCTACAGAGGCCCTGAAACTGGATGCTGGATCATGCCGTATATTTCCCTGTGCTAAGGGTTGCCCCATCTGGGCTGTAATCATTGACTAACAGCAGGAGGATGATAGAGCTTTTAGAATTCAAAAGAAACTTAGGGATAGTCTCATCAAGGCTGCCCATGTTACAGATGAGGAGAATGAGCCCAGGAGGCACTGTGATATGTCTAAATCAGTTTTCCATCCTGAGCTCTGAATCCAGAACTCTGGTCTTTGAATCTAGCGCTCTTCCTCCTACATCGAGGGTGAGCAAACTTTTTCTGTAAAGGTCCAGGTAGTAAATATTTGTGGCTTTGTGTGCCAAATGCTGTCTTTGTCGTAACTCTCAAATTCTGCCATTATAGCTTGAAAGCTACAAAAGTGAGTAAAGGAGGGAAGCTGTGTTCCAATAAAGCCTTAATGGTGAGAACAGGCAGCAGCTGCGGTCTGGGCTGTGGACTGCAGTTTGATGACCCTTGCTGTGTATTGTGCAGGTTCTCAAATCATTCATCCTCATTTGCAGTTAAGATTTCAATACAATGTCTGTATCTCCTTAATCTATCAGAACAGTGACAATTAAGAATCTCAAGAGCACTAGAATTAAATCACTATTCAGGCTCTTCCACAATGCTTGCTATGCCGGGCAGCACAGGAAAAGGAAATTTTGCAGCCAAACAATGGTGGTGAATGAAGTATGTATTCAGCAGAGCAAAATTTAAGGGCAACACATTCAATCGTTTTCTTAACGAGAAATATTTTCACAGACACACCCACTTCGGCTGTTGCCACGGTTAAAATAAATTCACAGGCAGCGAGAGGGCCTCCGTTGTCATGGCAACCGAGCCATACTCCAAGGAGAAACGTGGGACCCTGATGTGTTGGCACTTTGCCAGATGTGGAAACTGCAAAGTGCTTGGTTCTTTTCATACCACATAATATTCACCTCTAGTATCCTGGGGTGTGATTTTCTTTACAGCCAACCAATTTTTTTCCCTGTTTCCCAGATTTGTCTGTTGATAATTGACACATCTGTTAGGATGGCTAATCTTGATGGTGCACCCCTTGTCTCACCTGCTGAACACCTCCTGGAAAGGCGGTTTGCCCTTGTACCACGTTCTCCCCAACCGTTAAATCTCCAGGCTTACATGAGGATTCCCCACCAACAACCTTAAGTTTTTCCATGTGCAAAAATGTTTTTCTCCCACCAGGGAGCTAATGGCACACTTGCATCTGATGCCCGGCTTAGAGGAAGGCCCAGAGCACACTGATGCAGCCATGACATTGCATTGTTCAAGACCTTTGAGCGCTTAATAATTTTTGGAAACCTATTCCTTTTCCTGCTACGAATGTTCCCCTTGGGAATTAACACCACGCTGGCTTTATGGGTTGGCTGTGGCAGGGTCAAGAATCACATGAACTCAGAAACATCATCAAAGTAAATAGTTTCTCAGACTGTCAGCAACATGGCCTCGAACTGGAGATTTCTCTGGTGCTAAAAAAAGCCGGGAAGAGGCTGGGTGCGGTGGCTCACGCCTGTAATCCCAGCACTTTGGGAGGCCGAGG
>NW_012104299.1:238272-258297 GCF_000951045.1 Mandrillus leucophaeus
GCCCGGCCTAAAACCCTTGACTTCTTTGCAGCACACTGAAGACCCTCTAAAGCCAAGAAGCAATTGGGAGCACAAGGTACTGATCTCATCTTTATGTCCACTAAAATGTAAAGACATCCAGGGAAAAGTTCATTGCTATTTGTTGTGTGCAGGCATCATGGAATCTTTCATTTGCAAATCTTTACTGCCCTCTTGTGGTATTCAGTTTCGGAAGCAACTGCACTTTGGGATCTTTTAGCAGAAATCCACCTAAGGTTCACTAGTCTGCCATACAGAGAGAGGTAAAGTCCCAATAAATAGGGCAAGACGGCACGAACAAGACACAAAATTGTATCTACGCAGATGCAAAAAACTGTACCCTTTATAGTAGATGACCTGAATCACTAATGTAAGTGCCGGGACTTTGCAAAATGCCAACGGAACTATAGAATGCCAATGGAACTATAGATGCCAAAAGTGGGTTTTAGGATCTCTGGGTGCTCTATTTCTAGAAAACAAAGATCCAAACAGTTGTAGGCCTTTCTGTGTCTCCCAAATCTTTCCAAACCCTTGACTGGGTGCAGATTCTGCAAGCCACAGATCCAAGACAGGGCCTGGGGGGAGAGGAGGCAGTGAGGGCTGCAGGGGACCCTGGAGTAGTCCAAGGGAGCCACTGTGTTTGTCTCAGAAACAAAGAACGACCTGGAAAATAGTGAGAAGTAATGACAGTCACACGAGGGCAGGGTTCAATGACAAAGCCACTTCTGGGAAAATCCAATTGGAGCTAAGCGAGCACAGAACAGTAGCTCCTGAAGTCAATAAAAACCAGTAACAAAAAACACACCCAAGCTATAACTGGCAATAAAGCCCAGTTCCCCGAGGAAGAAGGTTCCAGAGCCTTCCCTCCATGGCTGTGCAGCTGCTGTAGAAAAGGAAAACAGGATGACTGGGCATCCTCACAGAGCAAACCAAACCAAACCAAACCAAACATCCTATCCCTGAAATGCCGGATAATGCTGCTCAACTACTCAACGGAAAATTTTTCTAAAATGTCCCTGACAGGAGCAAGCAATTGGAAAGCACGGCTGACTGTCATTAAATTTAGCACAATATTTCCATAATCATTGATTTCATCCTACCCTGACTGAGCCTTTTTAATCCACACCAGTTTTTAAAACCGAGGGGCCTCATTATAGCTCAATGGGACACCTGCTTCCAAGGCTAGCAGCAGCTGCACTGTTCTGGGCTATTCTCCGGGCCCTCTGTGTCAGGCAGCTCACAGGCGACCTTGGGGGCGCTCAGGAGGGTGACAAGCGTGGGATCTGGGGTCTGCCAGCAGTGGTCTGGGACAGCAGTAAAGGCACTGCTCACTTCTCTGAGGCCTGTTTCTTCATCTGGAAAATGGGTCAACACTCCCTCGTCCTGCAGGCCTGGGAGCCCTCCCATCCTGCAGTGGTGAGGGAGTGATCAGAGCTCGGGGCTGGTGGCTGCTGCCGTTCTGAGTAGTCTTGCTCCAGCCATCGCCTGCTGCCAGGTGGCAGCGTCAGAAGACAAATTCGCATTCCAGGAAGGGGAAGAGATGAGGCAGTGGAACAGGGAGACTTCTCCTGAAAACACAGGGGCTTCCCAGCTGCCCTCAGGGGACTTGGACAGGACTGAGGAGCTGGTCTCCAGCAGAAGGGGCTGCCTGAGGGCAAGGTGGAGGTAGGTGTTTCCTGTCTCCAACGGTGAGCACAGGCCTGAGGGCACAAGGGCAGCTGAGGTCAAGAGACTTTTCCCTTTACACATGGTATTTGCACCCTAGCACTCTGGCCCCTGCATGAGGTCTGGTAGCTTGAGGGGCGTGGACTCACAAGGGGGCATTCTCCCCGAGGGAAGAAGTGGTGGCGGGGAACATGGCTGGGATGCAAGCAGAGGCCTCACACTGGAGAGAAGTGTGTGATCGGATCACTTGACCACCACAGGAGATACTCCTGGGATCTCCCAGCTGTGACTGCTGGGCTTTGGAAGTGAACAGAGGTTTTATGTCAATGGGCCAGGAAAGAGCCAGGGAGTCTAAATTAATACAATTATTGTGACCCTAAGGGTATCCACAGGCTGTGAGGGCCTGGGAGAATGTAGTCACAAAAGGAATACCCCTAGTAAGAGCTGAGACTACAGCTGTGTCCTGCCTGCCCCCACCCAAGCCACCAGCTTTGAGCAGACCTGGCTGCCCACCCATGACCACTGGTAACTCACGGACAGGGCCCTTCCTGCGTAATTCTTTGCAGCCTGTCAACAGAGAGAACCAGTGACTGGCGGCCAGCCTCAGATGGAGTGTTGACAAGTCTATTTTCAGAAAAAGCCACAAGGTAAAGATTAGCTCATGACCAAGCCAAGGAAGCCACTTTGAAGAGAGGTGTGAGCAAGCGGTGGTACGCTATTATCACTGCCTGGGTCAGGCTGAATTTCCAACATGCGGGTGACATTTTCTTTCTCAGGTAGAGTAGCCTGTTTCTTGTCCTCATAACAAAACCACACAGGAAACATCAAAAATGAGCACCAACACAAAGCATGTCAGAAAAGAGACTTTGTTGACTTGACACTTCTCATCCCTATTCTTAAATGAATGCAAGATGGCCTTGCTTCACTGCTGCAGGTGGGAGTAGGGTGGGGTACAGGGGGCACGTTCCTACCTGATGGGTTATTTGTACCTAATGTACAACTGGGGTCTCCCAACCTGGGGTTCAGGAGTGGTTTAGAAAGCACAATGAGGCCGGGTGCGGTGGCTCACGACTGTAATCCCAGTACTGTGGGAGGCCGAGGTGGGCGGATCACAAGGTCAGGAGTTCAAGACCAGCCTGGCCAATATGGTGAAACCCCTTTCTCTCCAAAAAAAAAAAAAAAAAAAAGATTGGCCGGGCATGGTGGCGTGCACCTGTAGTCCCAGCTACTTGGGAGGCTGAGGCAGGAGAATTGCTTGAACCTGTGAGGTGGGGGTTGCAGTGAGCCGAGATTGCACCACTGCACTCCAGCCTGGGTGAAAGAGAGACTCCATCTCAAAAAAAAAAAAAAAAAAAAAAAAGGACAATGAAGGGTTCACATTAACTTGGCAATGGCTTTTTGGAAACCAGCAATGCACAGTGACACCTCCATTAGGGAAAACTCAGTCATTCATAATTCCTGGGGATGGAAGGTAGAGAAAAGGCTGAGAGTAATGACTGCAGCAAACACAAATCTAGCCAGGCACTGCTCTAGGCACTTTCCGTACTTACTCATTTAATCCTCCCAACATCCCTAGGAGGTTGATCCTTTTACCATTTCCATTTTAGACTTGGAGAAACTGAGGCAAGAGAGGTAAGCTGAGTGGCCCCAGGCTATACAGCCATGAAATGGTGGAGCTAGGATTTGAACCCTTGAACCCAGGCAGTGTGGCACTTCCTCGCCACACCCTGTTGCTTTCTTGGAATGACGAGGTGACAGCCACGTTGCCCAGCAGGTGGAAGAAGAGGGATAGCCCTTAAGGAGAAGAGGACAGGGACAGCCCCTCATTAGAGACAGGAGGAACCAGGCAGGAACCCAGGGAGGTGAAAGCCTCACCCTAACTCTTTCTTCTTATTTTTCTCCCCTCTCATTAGTCCCCTTTTCAGCCACATCTGAGTTTTACACCAGCACCCAGCTTTCCGACATGCTGGGAAACTAAGCCCTGTGATTCACATGTTTCTTTGGAATAACAAAGTTTTCAACATAATAACAAGGATACAAACAGCGCTCAGGCACGTCAGGCCACACAGGTGGGAGAGGTTTGGGTCCCAATTAGGGTTCCAGGACCCAAGTACGAGTTCCTTCCATCAGAGTGGAGGTGTTCCTCTGAAGTAGCAGGGGTGCAATGAGAGGGGTTTACTTGGTTTTTAAACAGGAACTGTTTCCACCTGTGATCAAGGGGTGCCTCTCTCCTCTGAGAATGCTGGAGGGTTTTTCTCCACGGGAAGAAGTTGCACAGAGGCTCAGTGTATTCAGGTGTGGCTGACCTCTGGCGCTGTGTATCCAAAGTCAACACTCTGCATTGAATCACAGGGCAGGGTTTTCAAACACAGACAAGGGCGGGGTGCGGGGGGCAGTAACAGAAGCCTTGAAAGGCAGTTTTCACACAGAGTATTTACCACACTCTGCAAGACTTACGAAACCTCAAGGAGTATTTTTTTTCTCATTTCCAGTATCTCTAGGTCACAAACCTCCTGTGGTTCCTCTAACACACACATCTGCAGGGTCAGATACAAGTTCTAGAGATGAGAAACTCTAAAAACATTACTTATTAGATGATATTTTTTTTTTTTGGTATGGAGTCTTGCTCTGTCACCCAGGCTGGAGTGCAGTGGCGCAATCTTGGCTCACGGCAAGCTCCAGCTCCCGGGTTCACACCATTCTCCTGCCTCAGCCTCCTGAGTAGCTGAGACTACAGGTGTCCACCACCACACCCGGCTAATTTTTTTGTATTTTTAGTAGAGACGGGGTTTCACCATGTTAGCCAGGATGGTCTCCATCTCCTGACCTTGTGATCCACTTGCCTCGGCCTCCCAAAGTGCTGAGACTACAGGTATGAGCCACCACGCCTGGCCTTAGATGCTTTCTTTAGGGCAGTGTTTTTGAGAGAGTATTATATGTTGATTCCAGCTTGTGATGGGGGAGTAGGGTTTAATCCTTTGCAAATCCTTCACTCGAGCATTTGAGGGTTTAAATTTTCCAGTTTGTTCCAATATGAGCATGAAAGCACTGCAACAATCTCGGGCTGATTTTAATTACGAACACAGGCAATACGCTGAGAGCACAGCTGGTGTGTGGCCCTAACCAGCTTCCCAGAAGAGAGCGGCGCTATCAGAAATGACAATAATAGACCAGGTTTTTAAAATCATTTACATGCAAGTTGCAAAATTCCCCCTCCATAGTCTGGGGATAGAATGGTTGATTAGGTTGCAACAATTGAGTTGAGAAAACATCAAAAAATGAGAAAAAACGAAATAAGATTGAGAAGGATTAAGCCAGGCATTAAGAACATCAGAACAATTAGAGGATTTCAGCCTATGATATATTACACTACATCGTCCATATGAACACACTCATGTAGTGTAAATACACCATACTGATTGCATGCTAATGCAGATGTATGCCTATAAAACTGAAAATGAGTCTTAACTCATATGTGATTGAAAGATATGTTAACAGAAAGAAAGAAAAATGAGTTGTCCATTTAAAGATGCACTCTTTCTGTTCATTGGATGCTTTCAATACAGACTTGAACTTTAATCACTGATAGGTTTTGATATTTGCTTGGTAAAATTTTATTTATTTATTTATTTATTTATTTATTTATTTATTTATTTACTTACTTATTTACTTTTGAGACGGAGTATCACTCTGTCGCCCAGGCTAGAGTGCAATGGCACGGTCTCAGCTCACTGCAACCTCCGCCTCCCAGGTTCAAGCGATTCTCCTACCTCAGCCTCCCGAGTAGCTGGGATTACAGGCACCTGCCATCATGCCTGGCTAATTTTTGTATTTATTTATTTATTTTTTTGGAAGAGACAGGGTTTCACCATGTTGGGCAGGCTGGTCTTGAACACCTGACCTCAGGTGATCCACCTGCCTTGGCCTCCCAAAGTGCTGGGATTATAGGTGTGAGCCACTGTGCCTGCAGGTAAAATTTTAAACTAACCTAATCTGAAGAGGAGGGCAGACTAGTCTATTCTCTGGGTGATTAAGACATGACGTTTTTTCTCACGGGAGGGTCATGGCTGCTTGGAGGGGAGCACACAGACTAAAACACAAGTAGGTGTGAGATTCAAGCTACCAGAACACGCAGTGCATCCTTAAGGGTGGAGAGCATGGCTGCAGGCTGAGGCCTGGGAGCCACAAAAACCGAGGCAAGTGTTTTTGTGGAAGAAAAGTGGACAAGGAGAGAGCGGAGGAAGAACTACCTTTAAGAAGCGGACATGACAGCCCTGTAAAAGATAGGAGAAGGAGAAAAACTGCCAGGTTAGTAGGAGAAAGGCTACACACAGGAAATGCTACACACAATTAGCAGCGCGAGAAAACGAGATTGAGTACAATACAGCACAGGTTCCAGTTACGATGCAGGCAGGCACAGCGGACCGATGGTGACCCCGAGACACAGCACCAGGGCCAGGAGAGAAGGCGCAGAGAACCTTCCAGTGCCCTCTGCTCTGCAGGCACCCCAGGTGCAGGTCCCATTTGGCCCTTGGAGCGGTAGAAAGTAACTCTTCCTTGTTTGAGTAGTGAAAGGCCTAGAATCAAGCTTTGTGAGGACAGGACCCTTCTCTCTTCATTGTGGCATTTCCGTGTCTGAACATGGTCTCACATCAAACAGCTCCACTACATTCAGGGATGTGTTTTGCTATCGGCCAGTTCACACAGTGGGGTCCTGGAGTATTTGGTGAATCGACTCGCTTGAGGTAGCACATAGCTAGGTGCCCAGTAATGTTATATACAGATTGCTATTTTTCAATAAATGATGATGAAACCAAAACCGCTTACCATGAAACTATTAGTAACAAGATTTTATTTTTTCTTGATGATTCAGAAGGCTCTTCAGTATCTTGAAGTGCCCGAGATGACTGACGAAACATAAGCTGGTGGGACAGCGAGTTAACCAAGCCCCGGTTGACTGAATGCCACACAACCAGGGTTTGCTTTTCTTTTTACTTTCAACTTCCACCGAAAAAGAAAAAGCAAAACAAAACAAACAAACAAACAAACAAACAAACAAAACACCTATCTTGACTGGATAACTTTCCTTTTTCAAGTACTAAAGTGAGAAAAATAAGTTGAAATCATCTCATAAGAGGCCGGGTGCAGCGGCTCAGACCTGTAATCCCAGCACTTTGGGAGGCCGAGGCAGGTGGATCACTTGAGGACAGGAGTTTGAGACCAGCCTGGTCAACATGGTGAAACCTCATCTCTACTAAAAATACAAAATTAGCCAGATGTGGTGGCTCACACCTGTAGTCCCAGCTACTTGGGAGGCTGAGGCAGGAGAATCGCTTGAACCCGGGACCGAAGGTTGCAATGAGCTGAGACTGCATTACTATACTCCAACCTTGGCAACAAGAAAAAAAAAAAAAGAATCATCTCAAAAGAGACGCCTCTACAAGGATTCATGAAGGTGAACTTCTCTCCAAGGATTCATGGGGATAATCCCCCAACTTCATATGCAGCAGGAGGTGGCTTCTGGGAGAGAATTTGAGAGGGATCAGATCAGATGATCAGATTTCTGAACCAAAATCCCACAGCCTGAATGGGTCATCACAGCCCTGAACCTGAACAGAGGAGATCAGAGGCAAACCGATTCTACATGCTTGGTAAGACTTTGTCTACTAAAGTGAGAAACTAGTCAAATTACGAGTTTTCATCTCTTTTACCAGGTAGGGGTTATCTTCTATTCCATGTTATCATTATGGGCCTGTAAAAGTCAGTAATCACAAATCCATTTACGATTGTTCCTAAAATAGGCTATTTTGTTCTAATCCCAAAAGCTCTATTTTAGGATAGCGATCTTAATCCACATCAAGATTAAAGGGAACTAACAACAGCAACAAAAACACCCTTACTGGAATCGTGGTATTGGACAGAACCTTAAAGGAAATTTAATCTGGCATTTCTTCTGCATCTTTCTCATAGTGTTGCCTGATCTCTGCTTAGATATCTGTAGGCATAGGGTACCCTGTAGTGAGTAGCTGGAATGCCCTGAGAAGTACATGGCATGACTTTAGGAGGTTCCTACCTCCAACTGCCATCTGTAATAGGTCACCTGCTTCTTTCTACAGGGAGACAAAAAACATTTAGCAGAGATGCCTTGAGACAATTGGTATGTGGCTTCACAGCCTTCCGGCAGCCACTGGGTAGTTATTCTTAGACTCAAATGGACCTAGAAAGAACTCTAAGGCTGTTTCACACTCGAACAGGACAAACCATCCCAAATCTCCTCTGGGGGCAGGGGGGAATCAAAGGAAAGGCTGAAGTGACCCAGCCCAGATATGCGTAGTACCTTTTGCTCTACACATGTGCAAGAGCTCCCAGGGACTCCTTCCCGGAACACACACCTGGATGCTGGGAAGCGAGATGAGGAAACAAAACACCTCTGCTCAAGGTGAAAGTGGCAAATGGCAGGAAGCTGCACTAGTGCCAAATGTTAACCACTTGGTTTTCAATGAACTGCTGAAGACACGACAGCCACTGAGTTCCCTGAATTCCTGAACAAGGAGATCTATGACTCCACTTGGTTGGCCTGATGAACTGGCCAACCAGTTGTACACATGATGATGAAGTACCACCACCATGTGTAAATCAAGGCAACAGTCCTAATGGGCAAAGAGGCCTCATCCATGAAAACAAACTAAAACCAAAAGACAGCACCATGAGTACCTCGGCCACAGGTTCCTGGATCCCACCTGGGGAGCTGTGATTCTGAATTCTCTGAGGCCTCTGCGGTCCTAGCTGCCTGTAAAAGGCAAGTTGCATCAGGCAAGCCATAATCTTTTCAGCAGTGAGGTTAGCATCTCAAGAGCTGGAGATACTGCTACGTGGACAAAGAACTGACTTGTGGCCTAGGTCAGATTCCCGCTGATCTAGGCTAGCTACCGTCTAGGAGACAGAGCGTAAGCTTCTTTCCACTATGAGGGTCAGGGTCGTTTCTGGAAAGTGAAGATGAGGTACAAGGTCTCATATCCCTTAGTATTACTCCACAATGTTCCCAAGAGCAAGGTTCTGTCTCTAGCCCCAGGGACAGTGCTTGACACAGAGTAGATGGAGCATCCACCAGTTAGAAATGTCCAGAATGACTGATTTCTGGAATCATAAAATGTATGGGAAAGAAACTGGTCCATCTTCAAGAGCAACCAGATTTGTCACACATGTGAGTTTTACATAACTCCTAGAGGAAGAAAGGGAGGTTCCCGTGGTTCTAAAATGACCTTTCCCCTGAAGGCCTCCAACCAGCCTCATAAAGATGTTGACTCAGACATCCTCCTCTGGGCTGTCAAAAAAAGTGCAGGCGAAGGGTGGAGTACTCATGGGCCTGATGTTTAGACTTCAAAGCATTCAGAGGAGGGCCTGAGGTTCTTACTCTGGAATCAGGAAGGTGGCACGTCTTACAGGTGTGTCTGACAAGTGAGCAGCCTTTAGACTGCACAGTCAGGGCAATTTTAAGAGGCTGGAGAACCACGTAAAGGGACGCATAGGATCTGAAAAGCCTGGGACTGACGGAAGTGGAGGAGAAGGGAGGGTCTTTCCAACGAACACAAGCACGGGCTGAGATGCATTAACGAGCATGGTGGCTGCATGGAGAGGAGTCAGAAAAGGGGTGTCACAGGGAAGGGACAGGGTATGAGACAGAAGCATCAACTCACACAGGAGGTCTGGGTCCTGCACTAACTAGCTTTGAGCACACTCCTTTTTGCTTTTGTTTTCCCATCAACAAACATGATCCTAAACATCTCTCCCAGTCTGAATACCCTAATATTCCATTAACCCAGAGGTCACAAACTTTTTCTGTAAAGGACCAGAAGGCACACATTTAGGCTTTGAGGCCCATACAGTCTCTTTTGCCGGGACTCAACTCTGCCGAGGTAGCAAAGGAGCAGCCACAGACAAGACACGAATGAGTGAATGTGGTTGTGTTAATAAAACTCTATTTATGGGCACCAGATTTTGAATGTCATCAAATTTTCATGTCTCGCAAATATCCTTCTTTTTTCCAACCACTTAAAAATACTGAAATCACTTTTTTTTTTTTTTTTGAGATGGAGTCTCGCTCTGTCACCCAGACTGGAGTGCAGTGGCGCGATCTTGGCTCACTGGGTCACTCCATCTCCTGGGTTCATGCCATTCTCCTGCCTCAGCCTCCAGGTGGGACTACAGGTGCCCACCACTAGGCCTGGCTTTTTTTTTTTTTTTGTTATTTTTAGTAGACAGGGTTTCACCATGTTAACCAGGATGGTCTCAATCGCCTGACCTTGTGATCCACCTGATCCCTACTCTATTTAATATGTATACTGGGGGTGATGAAGTCTATCCTTGCTGTCTTCACGACCACAGGAAACTGAATTTGTTTACTCATCAGTCAACAGGTTTGATCTTCTTGACCAGCATTTCTCAAACTTTAATGGGCTCAGGAATCACCTGGGGATCTTGTTAAAATAATATTCTGACTGGGTCAGAGGCTGGGCTGGGCTCTGAGACTCTGCCTTTTTAACCAGCTCCCATACTTGGAGGTGCAAGATCTAGAGCTCGGGCTGCTCGCCACTTCCTCTTTCAGGACGCCCAGGGAGTTCAGAACCCTTGCGATTTACCGCTCCAGGGACGTGCAATCTTCATTCTCCGTAGGGCAGGTTTTTCGGGGAAAACAACAAACAGCATTATGTTTGGTCTCACCCTTATTCTAAGTCTCTTAATTTTATTTTAAGGGGCTTTAATTTCCTCTTAGGTGCTTGAGACACAGTCATGAAGACTTGTGCCAATGCTTAGCTGCCATGTTCATGTAGTGCTAGCGGACACTGGCTCTGCCTTCCCGCCTTCTAGCTCCTGGAAGTGAAGGGTGGTACCGTTGGTACCTGCTTATCCCTGTGGGTGTCAGGGCCTGGGAACGTTTGCATAGCTGCTTCTAACATTGAATATCAGGCTTGCGTGATATTAACTAATATTTCTTTTTTTTTGAGACAGAGTCTCACTCGTCGCCCAGGCTGGAGTGCAGTGGCGCAATCTTGGCTTAATGCAAGCTCCACCTCCCGGGTTCACGCCATTCTCCTGCCTCAGACTCCCGAGTAGCTGGGACTACAGGCGCCCGCCACCACGCCCAGTTAATGTTTTGTATTTTTAGTAGAGATGGGGTTTCACCGTGTTAGCCAGGATGGTCTCGATCTCCTGACCTTGTGATCCGCCTGCCTCGGCCTCCCAAAGTGCTGGGATTACAGGCATGAGCCACCGGGCCCAGCCGATATTAACTAATATTTCTTCAACCAGCAACATCCACCCACAAGGCCATCCCGGGTAACTACAAGACACAGGGCTTTTATGTTGTTTCAGGAATTCATTAGACAGACAACTAGAATGCACAATCTTTTTTGGTTTCCCAACAAAATTATTTCCTCCAGAAAAATTAAACTGAAAGCATGCTGCCAACACTCTAATATAAATACATGCACCCTCCCTTACAGACTCATGAGAAATTCTGTACAGTTGCATTCAGAGGCTGTCTTGCTTCGAGTTTGCTCAGTTGAATGCCAGGTTCACCTCTGTTGACAGTGATCTAATGAGTGAAAATGATTTCTACTACTAACCTGTCTCCTATAGCAGTTTAAGACTTTGCTTCTAAGACAAAGCTGAAGGACAAACCTTAAAATCTCTTTCAACTGCTGCGCATTTTACAGATTTTTTTCCCCCTTAACATCACACAGTTAAGAAAGTAATTAAGTAAGCTATTTAGGGACAAAAAAGCAGGAGCATATTGGGGCACATAGATTTTTTGTTTTGTGTCTAAAAGGTCATCTGAAAGCACTCTGGTTTCCACAGTAACCGTGGCAGGGCTGATCAGATCAACAAATAGCTACAATTTATCTGAGGGTCTCAGTGAACTGTGTTTTGTGGGTTTTTTCCCCAACTGGAAAAGAGCATTCTGAATTAGATAAAGTCTTCAAAGACAATGGAGGCTCTGGGAAAATCTAATTCTGATAAAAGAGAAAAATGCTTGCTTGCTCTTTCCACATATCACCTAGCAACAGAGTCTCATCTTTGTTGATTTAAGTACCTTAATTATAGTTTAATTGGATCATATTAATTTGTTAATTAGTAAGAAGGATAATCTCAAAATATTTCCTTTGAATAAGTAAAAACAGATACACATTTGATTTTTCAGGCAATCTGAATCCAGGGTGATACTTCCTGTAGTATCCGGACTTACAATCCTCACGAAACAGCTCATTCACGATCGCCAATTTTCTTTTGGCTTGGACCTTCGTATAGTTCTGAATGGTCACAAATACAAGAACTGTGAAGACACACACATATTTCTCTGCATGAGACTTAAGTCATCCCAATATTACTGGGGGGTCTAGTTTGGACAGAAGCCATTGTTAAACTAGCTTGAGACTATTTTTTTGCTCCATGTGTTAACAAATAATAGAGTTAGTAGAATATGTATGTACAGATAACTATAAGCCTTAATATATGTAATAGTACACTAACTTAACTCTAAAGCTATAATAAAGGTACAAATTAAAATTGAGCAAAGTGTTATACCCACATTTCCAAATAACAGCACTAATTTACGGGACAGAAGACGATGTTTAAGTGAAACCAAATCCATAGTGGTGGTGTTAATAGTGAGGATTTTAAATTCAAGCCCAGTTCTGAACTTAACCTATTCCTGTTTTTTTTTTTTAAACTTTGCTGAGATTATACACGTAGAAAAACGCTTTATATGTAGTCAGGCACTACATAATGACATTTTGGTCAACGATGGACTGCATAAATGATGGTGGTCCCACAAGATTATCATGGAGATGAAAATTTCCTATTTCTTATTACTGTAACATTGTTGCACAACACATTACATGTTTGTGGTGATGCTGGTGTAAACAAAGCTACTGTACTGCCAGTCATAGAAAAATGTAGCACATTCAATTATGTATAGTACATCATAGCTGATAATAAATGACTATATAACTGGTTTATGTATTCACTATACTATATTTTTATTGTTATCTTAGAGTATGTTTTTTCCATTTTTTTTTTTTTTTCTTGAGACGGAGTCCCAGTCTGTCACCCAGGCTGAAGTGCAATGGCATGATCTTGGCTCACTGCAACCTCCACCTCCCGGGTTCAAGTGATTGCACTGCCTCAGCCTCCCAAGTAGCTGGGACTACAAGCTCTCACCACCATGTCTGGCTAATTTTTCTATTTTTAGTGGAGATGGGGTTTCACTATGTTGCCCCGGCTGGTCTTGAACTCCTGACCTCAGGTGATCCACCCGCCTTGACCTGGCAAACTTGCTGGAATTACAGGCGTGAGCCACCACATCAGGCCTTACTTTTTCTACTTATTAAAACAAAGGTTAACTATAAGACAGCTTTAGGTAGAGCCTTCAGGAGGTATTCCAGAAGGCATTGTTATCAGAGGTGATGACAGCTCCATGTATATTACTGCCCCTGAAGACCTTCCAGTGGGACAAGATGCAGAGGTGGAGGACAGCCATACGGATGATCCTGACCCTGTGTAGGGTCAAAAAAAATTTTTTTTAATAGAAAAAAATTAAAAAATTTTAAATTAATTTTAAATTAAATTTAAATTAATTTAAAAATTTTAAATAGACTGATAGAATAAGGAGATAAAAATATTTTTGTATGGCTGCACAATGTATTTGTGTTTTACATGCTATTTAAGTGTTATGAGTCAAAACATGTTTTAAAAGTTTATAAAGTAAAATAATTACTGTAGGCTAAGGTTATTACTGAAGAAAGAAGATTTTAAAAATAAATACAGTGTAGCCTAAGTGTTGTGGTGGCATACAGTATTGCTCTAGGCCTTCACATTCACTCACCACTTACTCACTTACCGAGTAACTTCTAGTCCTGCAACCTCCACTCAGGGTAAGTGCCCTACACTGGTGTACCACTTTTTTTCTTTTATATTGTATTTTTACTATACCTTTTCTATGTTTAGATACACAAATAGTTAGCATTGTGTTACAACTGCCTACAGCAGTCAGCATCTGTACAGGTTTATAGCTTAGAAGCAATAGGTTACACTGTATAGCCTAGGTGTGGAATAGGTTATACCATCTAAGCTTGTGTAATACACTCTCTGTTTGCATGATGAAATCTCTTAGTGACACATTTTCAGAAGGCATTCCTGTATAGAGGCATGACTAACAAAATGGTATTAATAATTGTTTAAGGTATACAATGTGATGTTTTGTGTACATATCCATTGTGAAATGATTACTAGAATCAAACTAATTAACATATCCGTCACCTCACAGTTACCACTGTGTGTGTGTGTGTGTGTGTGTGTGTGTGGTGAGAATCTTTAAGATCTACTCACTTAGCGAATTTCTAGTATAAAAACACATTATTATTATTATTGGTCACCATGCTGTACATTAGCTCTCCGGAACTTGTTTATCTTAAAGCTGAAAGTTTGTATTTGACCAGCATCTCCTCATTTCTCTGACACCCCGCTCAACCCATGGTAACCACACTTCTATTCTGTTTCTGTGAGGTTGACTTTCTTAGATTCCAAATATATGGGAAAACATGCACTATTTGTGTTTCTGTGTCTGGTTTATTTCACTTAGCATAATGTCCTCCAGGTTCATCCATGTGTTACAAATGGTCCTTTTTAAAGTCTCAATCATATATATATACACACACACACACACGTGTGTATATATAATTGAGGCTTTATATGTAGATATATGTGTGTGTGTATATATGAATATACACACACAATGAGATATATATGTGACAGACATCTTCTTCATTCATTCATCTATTAATGAATGGATTGTTTCCACATCTTGGCTATTGTGAATAATGCTGCAAGGATCTTGGGAGCACAAGTTATCTCTTCTGGGACAGTGATTTTTTTTTTTTTTTTTTGGGACGGAGTCTTACTCTGTCGCCCAGGCTGGAGTCCAGTGGCGCAATCTCGGCTCACTGCAAGCTCCGCCTCCCGGGTTCCCGCCATTCTCCTGCCTCAGCCTCCCCAGTAGCTGGGACTACAGGCGCCCGACACCACGCCTGGCTAATTTTTTGTATTTTTAGTAGAGACGGGGTTTCACCATGTTAGCCAGGATGATGGTCTCGATCTCCTGACCTTGTGATTGGCCCGCCTCGGCCTCCCAAAGTGCTGGGATTATAGGCATGAGCCACCGCGCCTGACCGAGACAGTGATTTTTATTTCCTTTGGATATATACCCAGAATTCGGACTGCTGGGTCATATGGTAGCTTTATTTTCAAGTATTTAAGAGACCTCCATACTGTCTTTCTATAACTGATATGCCAATTGACATTCCCACCAAAAGCCTATATAATTTTCTCCACGTCCTCAATAACACTTATCTTTTGACTTTTTGATAACTGCCATCCTAACAGGTCTGCAGTGATACCTCATGACAAATTCGACAATTTTGACTTAAATTTCCCTGATAAGCAATGTTAAGCACATTTTCCTTTACCTGTTGGCCATCTGTATGTCCTATGTTGCAAAATGTGTATTTGGGTCTTTTGCCCATTTTAAAATCTGTGGGTTTTCTTTATTTTTGCCTTTGAGTTGTATTATATGAGTTCCTTATGTATCCTGGATATTAAACCCTTACTGGATATATGGTTTGCAAATATTTTCTCCTATTCCACAGGTTGCCTTTTAATTTTGTTGCTTGTTTCCTTTGCTGTGCAGAAACTTTTTAGTTTGATGTAGTCCCACTTGTTTATTTTCGCTTTTGTTGTCAGTGCTTTTGGTGTCATATCCAAAAAATCATTGTCAAGACCAATGTCATGAAGCTTTCTCCTCAAGTATGTTTTCTTCTAGTTCTACAGTTTCAGGTTTTACATATTTAAGTCTTTAGTCCATTGTGAATTGATATTTCTATATGTTATGAAATATTTGCGTATGCTATGAGATGCATCTATCTAATTTCATTGTTTGGTATGTGGATACCCGGTTTTCCCAACACCTTTTATTCAAGAGACTATCCTTTCTCCATTCTGTATCCTTGATGCCTTTGTCAAAGATAGCTGATCACATATGTGTGGGGTTTATTTCTGGGCCTTCTATTCTGTTCTGTTGGTTTGTATGTTTGTTTCTATGCCAGTATCATACTGTTTTGATTATTATAGGTTTGTAATATAATTTGGATCAGAAAGTGTGATACCTCCGCTTTGTTCTTCTTGCTCCAGATTACTTTAGTTACTCAGGGTCTTTGTGGCTTCACACAAATTTAGGGATTATTTTTTCCTCTGTGGAAAAAAAATTATACTAATAATTGGTATTTTAATAAGGATTACATATAATCTGTAGATCACTTTGGGTAGTAAACACATTTTGACAATATTAATTTTTCCAATCCAGTAACAGGGGACATCTTTCCATTTATTTGGGTATTCTTATTTCTTTCATCAGTGTTTTATATTTTTCAGTGTACAGATATTTCACCTCCTTGGCTAAATTTATTCTTAAGTATTTTTTGTTTTTGATGCTATTGTAAATATAATTGTTTTCTTACATTGTTTTGAATAGTTCATTGTTAGCATAGAGAAACACAACTGATTTTTGTATTTTGATTTTGTATCCTGCAACTTTCTGAATTTGTTTATTAGTTCTAACAGTTCTTTGGTGGTGTCTTTAAGGTCTTCCATATATATGATCATGTCATCTGCAGACAGACTATTTCACTTCTTCCTTTCTGATTTAGATGCCTTTTCTTTTTCTTGCCTAGGTGCACTGGTAGAACTTCCAGTACTATGCTGAATAGAAGTGGAGAGAATAAGTATCCTCATCTTGTTCGTGATCTGAAAAGAAGAACTTTCAGCTTCTTACCATTGAGTAGGATGTGAACTGTGGGCTTGTCATAAATGGCTATTACTATGTTGAGGTACATTCCTTTATACCTAATTTGTTAAGAATTTTTATTTTGAAAGGAAGTTAAATTTTGTCAAATCCTTTTTCTGCATCTATTAAAATAATGATATAATTTTTATCCTTCATTCTATTAACGTTGTGTATCACATTGATTACATTAAACCATCCTTGCATCACAGGAATAAATCCCACCTGATCACAGTGTATCATCCTTTTAATGTGATGGTGAATTTGGTTTGATAGTATTTTGTTGAGAATTTTTGCATTTCTGTTCGTTGGAAATATTGGCCTTTAATTTTATTTTCTTGTTGTGTCCTTGTCTGGATTTGGTATCAGGGCCATGCTGGCCCCATAAAATGAACTCAGGCATGTTCTTTCCCTTTCAGTGTTTTGGAAGAGTTTGAGAAGGACTGGTATTAATTCTTATTTAAATGTTTGGTAGAGGCTGGGCACAGTGGCCCAGCAAAAGGAGAATAAGGCTTGAGGCTAGTTCAGTTGAGGCCAGGAGTTTGAGACCAGCCTGGGTAACACATCAAGATCTCATCCCTACAAATTAGCTGGGTGTGGTGGTGCATGCCTGTAGTCTTGGCTATTTAGGAGGCTGAGGCAGGAGGAAGGCTTGAGCCCAGGAGTTTGAGCTGCAGTGAGCTACGTTTGTGCTACAGCACTGTAGCCTGCGCAACAGAGTGAGACCCTGTCTCTTAAAAAGTGTTTGGTAGCATTCACTAGTGAAGCCATTAGGTATTGGGCTTTTCTTTCCTGGGAGATCTTTGATAACTGGTTCCACCTCCTTACTCATTATTGGCCTACTCAGATTTTCTGTTTCTTTATGATTCAGTCTTGGTAGGTTGTATGTTTCTAGAAATTTATTCCTATCTTCTGGGTTATCCAATTTGTTGGTGTGTAACAGTTCATAGTAGTCTCCTATGACCTTATGTATTTCTGTGGTATCAGTCGTAATGTCTCCTTCATTTCTGATTTATTGGTCTTCTCTCTTTTTTCTTAGTCTAGCTAAAGGTTTATCAATTTTGTTTATGTTTTCAAAAAATCAACTCTTAGTTTTGTTAATCTTCTCCTTTTTTTGAGAGAGAGTCTAGTTACGCTGCCCAGGCTGCAGTGCAGTGGCTATTTACAGGCACAATCGAAGCTGCTCCACAGCCTCAAATTCCTGAGCTCAAGCTATCCTCCTGCCTCAGCCCTCTAAGTAGCTGGGACTACAGGCACATGCCACTGTGCCTGGCTTGCTTATCTTTTCTACTGTCCATATCTTTCTCCAAACTTGGGAAGTTTGCAGTCAATTTTTTTTCTTTAAGACAGTCTTACTCTGTCACCTAGGCTGGAGTGCAGTGGTATAATCTCAGTTCACTGCAATCTCTGCCTCCCAGGTTCAAGTGATTCCTGTGCCTCAGCCTCCCGAGTACTGGGACTACAGGCATGTACCACTATACTTAATATTATTTTTTGTATTTTTGGTAGACATGGGGTTTTGCTATTGTTGCCCAGGCTGGTCTCGAACTCCTGGCCTCAAGTGATCCACCTGCCTCAGTCTCCCCAAAGTGCTGGGATTAGAGGCATGAACTACCACACCTGGGCCATCATTTGTTTATATAAACTTTCTGCTCCTTTCTCTTTTTCTCTTCTAGAATTTCCACAATGCAAATGTCGGCCCTTTTGATGTTGTTCCATCAATCCCATAGGCTTTCTTCATTCCTTTTCATTTTTTTCTGTTTTCTTCTGACTTGGTAATTTTAAATGACCTGTCTTTAAGTTCATGGATTCTTTCTTCTGCTTGATCAAATCTGCTGTTGCTACTCTCTATTGAATTTTTCATTTCATTCATTGTATTCTTCATCTCCAGAACTTCTGTTTGGTTCTTTTTAAAAACGATTTATAATCTTTTTATTGAGTTCTTGTTTTTCTGATTTTGTTGTCTGTATCCTCCTGTAGCTCTCTGAGCTTCCCTAAAACAATTAAATTCTTTGTCAGGTCATTTTTAGATCTCCCTTTTTTAGTGGTTGCTTACTGGAATACTGTGTTCCTTTGTGAAGTCATGGCTTAACTTTTCATGTTCCTTGAAGTGTTGTCCTTTGAAGTCTTGTTCCTTCAAATGCTGTCTTCACATTTGAAGGAGGCAGTCACCTCCTCCTCATTCCTTATTGACTGGCATCAGGAGAGAAATGCCTTCACCAGGCAGCCTGTCTATGGATAATGAGACTCTCTTAATCCTTTTCTATGGATGCACCTGCTCTACATTTCTTTTTCCCTCTTGAGGGCTAACTCTTGACACTGTATGCCTTCTTTCAATCCTGCAAAGCTAGGTTAGGTGCTAGAATGATGTACTGAAATACTCAAGTACCTTCTCCCAATCCCACAGAGTTGAGCTGGCTGTCTGCATATGCTTGCATTCACTGTCCATGGGGGCACACTTAGGGAGCCAGTGTGGGGGTGGGGGGTGAGGTGTGCAGAGTTTGGGAACAGTAGATGAGGTGTCTCAAGCAGCTCGTGGTTGGGCTTCCTGATGGAGTCCATAGAACAGTTCAGAGGGTCAGCAGCTTCTCTTTCCTGCTCTGGGCCTCTCCCAATCTCTCAGTCATGCTGATTATCTCAGCAAGCTGGGCGAGGTGAGAAAGAAGTGGGGCTCTTGGGCAGTGTTCTGGATGGCTGGGGGAGCTGGGTGCTTACTTACAATGCTCTCACTTTCCCTCTTAGGAGGAATTACAGGTGAGGGAGTCTCTCTTGGCTCTGAGCAGTGCTGCCTTGGGGGAGAGGTAATGCAGATAAGGTAAAACTAGTTCTTCCTACCCTCTTCAATGTGTTTATTTGTGGATGTTTTTCCTCCAACAGTGTGCTAAAACTTCTCTGCTGGCCTCCCAGACTCCTACAAAGATACTCTTGTCCATAGGTAGTTGTCAAAATTGATGTGTCTACAGGGGAATGATGGTGAAAGCTCCTATTCCACCACTGTGCTGACATCTAGCTTTAGATTCTGTTGTGATAGTGTGGCTCTAGACGATTTCCAAGATAAGGCGAAATGTAGCTATTGACTTTTTAGAATTTATGATTCAGCTGACAATGTGCTTCAAATCACAAGAGGTAGACAGACTGGGTTCCTCTGGGATGACTTGTCTAATGGGTAGAAGAATTTCCAAGGCTTTCTCAACTCTCTGAGGAGACAGGCTAGGTATGAGGACAGTAGTCTACGACTGGGAAAAATCAGACTAATTATGAGGGGGTTGACTTGAGGTTCTAAGGCAGAGCACAGATGCTTATGGCTGAGTCAGGCTAACGTGGCATTAGCAACCTGGGAGCAGGTACAAAAGGCAGGTCCCTCAGATGCCAAAGCCCTCGATCAGGTGTGCACTCGAGTTCAAACAACCTTCACCAGCCTCCTGGGTGCCAGATGTCAGGAGAAAGTG
>NW_012104299.1:258347-261649 GCF_000951045.1 Mandrillus leucophaeus
GTTCTGGATGGCTGGGGGAGCTGGGTGCTTACTTACAATGCTCTCACTTTCCCTCTTAGGAGGAATTACAGGTGAGGGAGTCTCTCTTGGCTCTGAGCAGTGCTGCCTTGGGGGAGAGGTAATGCAGATAAGGTAAAACTAGTTCTTCCTACCCTCTTCAATGTGTTTATTTGTGGATGTTTTTCCTCCAACAGTGTGCTAAAACTTCTCTGCTGGCCTCCCAGACTCCTACAAAGATACTCTTGTCCATAGGTAGTTGTCAAAATTGATGTGTCTACAGGGGAATGATGGTGAAAGCTCCTATTCCACCACTGTGCTGACATCTAGCTTTAGATTCTGTTGTGATAGTGTGGCTCTAGACGATTTCCAAGATAAGGCGAAATGTAGCTATTGACTTTTTAGAATTTATGATTCAGCTGACAATGTGCTTCAAATCACAAGAGGTAGACAGACTGGGTTCCTCTGGGATGACTTGTCTAATGGGTAGAAGAATTTCCAAGGCTTTCTCAACTCTCTGAGGAGACAGGCTAGGTATGAGGACAGTAGTCTACGACTGGGAAAAATCAGACTAATTATGAGGGGGTTGACTTGAGGTTCTAAGGCAGAGCACAGATGCTTATGGCTGAGTCAGGCTAACGTGGCATTAGCAACCTGGGAGCAGGTACAAAAGGCAGGTCCCTCAGATGCCAAAGCCCTCGATCAGGTGTGCACTCGAGTTCAAACAACCTTCACCAGCCTCCTGGGTGCCAGATGTCAGGAGAAAGTGAGTGAAAGCAGAGATGAACTGGGAAGCCTGACTGCTGAAAACGTCATCAAGATAGAAGTATTCGGGTTCAGCCTCAGGTGCTAAGAAACTATAAATGTTGGAATAACCAATCCACTGGTCTGTTCTCAGAAATAAGTCCTTGATAACAATTTCTAATGCTCAAAACAGGGTTCTAAGAATGCTCTTACCTCTTGATAGCACCTCATTTGCACATATAAATAACTTTCCATAAATATAAGTCAAAATCAAATTTGGGCAAATCGTGTCTATTGCATATAATTAGCAAACATTTATTGGGCACTTACTCTATGCCAGGTACTAGTCTAAGCAACTTACATAAGTGAACTGAGTAAATCCTCACAGCAGTCCTATGCAGCAGGCTCTATTATTATCTTCACTTCATAAACAAGGAAAACAAAGGTCAGAGAGTATAAGGAACTTATCCAAGATCAGCTGGGAAGTAGCAGAGCGGGGATATGAAACTATGGCTGTTTTAAATTGCATATTCCTTCTAGGAAAATACCATGCTCAAACATTGAGTAATGTGTCCCAGGTCATACAACTGGGATGTAAAAGGTGCAGGATTTGAACCTAGAAGTCTGGGTCCAACACTGAGGCTTCTAATCACTATGCAATACCACTTCTCGTATGAAAGTAATATACCATGCCCCGCACAGAAACTGCCTAGCATCTGACCATCACACAACGGGCATTGCCATGATTTCCCCTGCTTTCATCACTGCTGTATCAACATCACAACTCCTGTTCCCCAGGAAGGGACAGGGTGGGAACTGGTCCTCAAAACCGCACTTCATTTTTCACACTTGGCTATAAATTTCTTTCTTTATAAGAACTTTAAAAGTATCTCCCTTCAGAGAGCTCACACAAGCTTCAAGGGACACTGCAATTTAAAAAAACTCATCTTGTTTTCTTGGGTACTGATACTCAAAATAGTAATACGTGATATATTATCCATCAGCTTTCTGATGGGACATCATTTTTCATTATATTCTGACAACAGAAATATCCCATCGCAGACGAAGCCCCAGGTGTGCTGCCTCTTAGCTGTCTTCGTTCTACTACAAGTGTCTTTTTGGTTTTTTTTAATATTAGATGTTTAACTTGCTCTGGAATAGAGCAATGGTGTATAGAGAGAGCAATGGTGTGCAGCAAAAGTTACGGTTACAATAAGAAGAGGAAAAGGTCAAAGTGCTTTTAGCTTCTTATTTTGCTCTATTTTTAAAATGATGAACAAAATAACAAATGACAAAAACAATAAAAAGCCTGGACAATTGAGCAGAATTGAATGGTGTAGGCTCATTTAAGGAAAGCTGCTTGACTTTTTAATATTAGAATCTCCATTAACTGTTAACAGCACATGGAGTAGACAAGCAACCCCACAGGTAGAAATGAGTTCAATGAAAGTCCATTCCCAGCTAAAAGCCATCAAAATGCAAATTAAAAGTAGTCATTGTGATACTGGAGCAAAATGAGCAAATGTGTGTTTTGTTCTGTGAAACCTGAAGCATGGAGAAGGGAGATGTGGTCTCTTCACCATTTGTCCTGAAGGGCCCTCAGCCCCAGGTCCATGGCTGGGGTTATTTGCCCTTCTGGCTTGATTTCTCTTGAGGTTGCAGGATTGGGGAAGAAGGTCTTAGACAAAGTAAACAGCTCTAGGGAAGAGGGGCCAAGCTTAGGAGAAAGGCTCTGCACAGCAGGAAGAGGGGTTGAGGAAACGAAGGAATGTAACTCTGGGGATAGGAAGTGGCTGGATCCCAGACAGGCCTAGAAACTGCTCCCAGAACTCCCTTCCCCTCACCTTTACCCTTCCCCTACCTCTCAGCCCATTTTCTTGATTCTAGGACAACTCCAAGACTCTGAAGGTAGATGTAGCCCAAACAGGCTCACGGAAAGAAACAACTGATGGATAAACATGAAACAAAAATACTAAGCTTACTAATGAAATGCAAATGACAATAAGAACTTCTGGAACTGTTTTAAAAGAGGGAAAGATGTGGCTAGAAGATACCTTTTTTTTTTTTTTAAAACCATTGGAAATGTGAATGTAGCATGTAACTCCCTGGGTACAGCTCAAGATGTGAACGATTCAGATCCCAGATTTTGTAAAAGATCAGAGAGCAACATTACATCAGCAAAAGTACTGGACCTTCACGTGAATCCAATCAGTAGTCAATCAACTGTGACGTTTCTGTTGTTAACTTAATCACTTCTCTAATGAATTACTAGCTGCAACAACCATTATGATTACACTTGTATTGATTCTTGGTGTGATTTACATCAATTTTTTTTTTTTTGAGATGGAGTCTTGCTCTGTTGCCTAGGCTAGATTGCAGTGGCGCGATCTCAGCTCACTGCAGCCTCCACCTCCTGGGTTCAAGCAATTCTCTGCCTCAGTCTCCCGAGTAGCTGGGATTACAGGTGCCCACCACTATGCCTGGCTAATTTTTTGTATTTTTAGTAGAGACGGGGTTTCACCATCTTGGCCAGGCTGGTCTTGAACTCCTGACCTCGTGAT
>NW_012104299.1:261699-265000 GCF_000951045.1 Mandrillus leucophaeus
ATTCCCAGCTAAAAGCCATCAAAATGCAAATTAAAAGTAGTCATTGTGATACTGGAGCAAAATGAGCAAATGTGTGTTTTGTTCTGTGAAACCTGAAGCATGGAGAAGGGAGATGTGGTCTCTCCACCATTTGTCCTGAAGGGCCCTCAGCCCCAGGTCCATGGCTGGGGTTATTTGCCCTTCTGGCTTGATTTCTCTTGAGGTTGCAGGATTGGGGAAGAAGGTCTTAGACAAAGTAAACAGCTCTAGGGAAGAGGGGCCAAGCTTAGGAGAAAGGCTCTGCACAGCAGGAAGAGGGGTTGAGGAAACGAAGGAATGTAACTCTGGGGATAGGAAGTGGCTGGATCCCAGACAGGCCTAGAAACTGCTCCCAGAACTCCCTTCCCCTCACCTTTACCCTTCCCCTACCTCTCAGCCCATTTTCTTGATTCTAGGACAACTCCAAGACTCTGAAGGTAGATGTAGCCCAAACAGGCTCACGGAAAGAAACAACTGATGGATAAACATGAAACAAAAATACTAAGCTTACTAATGAAATGCAAATGACAATAAGAACTTCTGGAACTGTTTTAAAAGAGGGAAAGATGTGGCTAGAAGATACCTTTTTTTTTTTTTTAAAACCATTGGAAATGTGAATGTAGCATGTAACTCCCTGGGTACAGCTCAAGATGTGAACGATTCAGATCCCAGATTTTGTAAAAGATCAGAGAGCAACATTACATCAGCAAAAGTACTGGACCTTCACGTGAATCCAATCAGTAGTCAATCAACTGTGACGTTTCTGTTGTTAACTTAATCACTTCTCTAATGAATTACTAGCTGCAACAACCATTATGATTACACTTGTATTGATTCTTGGTGTGATTTACATCAATTTTTTTTTTTTTGAGATGGAGTCTTGCTCTGTTGCCTAGGCTAGATTGCAGTGGCGCGATCTCAGCTCACTGCAGCCTCCACCTCCTGGGTTCAAGCAATTCTCTGCCTCAGTCTCCCGAGTAGCTGGGATTACAGGTGCCCACCACTATGCCTGGCTAATTTTTTGTATTTTTAGTAGAGACGGGGTTTCACCATCTTGGCCAGGCTGGTCTTGAACTCCTGACCTCGTGATCCACCACCTTGGCCTCCCAAAGTGCGGGGATTACAGGCGTGAGCCCCCGTGCCCAGCCAAATCATCTTTCATATGTGCTCACTTTTCAGTTTGTAATCGAGACCCAGCATCAAACTATTGAATGGAGAAGGGTCAGTGCAAGCTGACTTCTCACTGTGGTGTTATATTCACTGCCCTGCCAACAGCTAATATCCGATCGCATCAGGATATTATTTCTATTTATAACTAATAGAAAAACAGAACTAGTTATCCTGACCTGTTTTTTTCCATTTACAGTTAAGTACGCCAATGCACAGAGAGGTCACATAATAAATAAGTGACAAAACTAGGATTTGATTCTAGAGCCTATGGGCTCAACCAGAAGTTGGCAAACTCTGGCCCTTGGGCCAAGTCTGGTCTGCTGTTTTTGTAAGTAACTTGTTATCGGAATACACCAACACTCATTTGTTTATGTATTTGTGCTCTTTTGAGCTGCAACGGCAGAGTTGAGTGTTATACCAGACACTGCATGGCCCACAAAGCCTAAAGTATTTATTCTCTATGTACAGAAGAAGTTTGCTGAGCAGAGCTAACCCATCCTCTGCACTGCCTCTAATGCAAGGTGGACCTTTTCCCAACTCTGGCCGTGAGCCTGATCACAGGGAGCAGAGACCAAGGAGTGAGAGGAAAGAACAGGAATCTCATTTGTCCTCAATAGTGCCCGGAGATTCAGGGGAATCACTGGCCAGCACAGGGGATATAAGCTCCCTGCTTTGTTCCCAAAGATTTTTGCAGCAGGGCCCACAGGTACAGAACGTAAGCTCCACAGAAAGCAGGAACTGTCTGCTTAGCCCACGGTTGGCACCTTACTTTAACCAACGGAAAAATGCATTATTTATGTTTGTGAATCAGGGACCATGTGTACTTTACTTGATGACAAACATGGAACAGATTAAAGGCCCACAGACACACTGTCCATGAATATCGCAATCAAGGTTCTGGCTTGTTTTGTCTTGTAGGAGAATGAACGGCTCTAGCAGGATCTGTACTAGCGACGAAGGTCATCTCCAGCCACCCTGGAATATTCCTTGGCTCCTAAGAGCTCCACTCACCACTCACTGATCAATCTGTTTGCCAAGATTTGAGAACCAACCATTTAAATTGCAAAAATGTTCCATCTAATTATCGAATGAATACTAACGCAGTGGCAGAGTTGTAAATGCTCATTTGGTTTCTCTTTCATCCAACGGAATGACTTTTGATTTCTGGAGAAGGATTCGAAAACTGCATGGAGGGAACCCTTTTTAGAAAACAGAGCTGGACATGGAAGGATAAGGACAGACTGGACACTGTGTGATGCCACTGAGTGATGCCTGTTCCCAGCAGGACGAACCCTCATGTGTGTTTCAACCAATACAGATTCATCATTGAACTTAACAAAAATATCTTACTCAGCTGAATCAAACTGTTACTGGAGGGTGGCAAAATATCTATGAAAGAGTGGGTAGGGAAGAAAAGACTAATGTGATGGAAAGCAAGTTAGAAAGGCAGTTATTTGGCGAGAAAGGGCCCAGAGAGGGGAGCCTGGAGACACTGAGAAGCACTCACGCTACAGACTGAGAAGGAGGAAACGGGGTGGGGGCTCAAAGAGGTGCTTCAAATTGGACCTGATGCCAACTGGCACCCTGTTTGCAAAGCCTGGCTGCCGCCCAGAACTGCTCAAATGTGGATGCCAGCCTTTCTGCCCTGGTGCATCCCTTCCCAGTAACTTGGCACTGGGGAAGTCTTGCAACTCTCACATTTATAGACCTCAACAAAACACCATTATGTGATTGAACCCCTGCCTAAAATCAGATCTGAATATGCATTTTTAAAATGAAGCATGGCAGCTGTCATAAAATTCTCAGCATCTTTTTGATGCCATCCTCTAGTGGCTTTCTGCCCAGTCTCTCACAGTTGTTTTTTTCTTTTAAATGCTCTAAGCAAATGAGCTAATGTAATTCAAGTAAAATCTAGGAACTATAAGCAAGCTGAAAGGTATTTAAAGCAAAGGCTAGAATGCAGTTCATGCAGATGCTTCAGGCATAGCCCTCAGTAGGCTGAAGAGCAGAGCCTCCACCCCATGCAACTCTGCTGACGCCACCTCTCCCCAGGATGCTGCACAGCCTCGGGCTGGCGCTCCTGCCAAGTCCACAGCCCTCTCAGGAGGAGGAA
>NW_012104299.1:265050-297121 GCF_000951045.1 Mandrillus leucophaeus
GGAATATTCCTTGGCTCCTAAGAGCTCCACTCACCACTCACTGATCAATCTGTTTGCCAAGATTTGAGAACCAACCATTTAAATTGCAAAAATGTTCCATCTAATTATCGAATGAATACTAACGCAGTGGCAGAGTTGTAAATGCTCATTTGGTTTCTCTTTCATCCAACGGAATGACTTTTGATTTCTGGAGAAGGATTCGAAAACTGCATGGAGGGAACCCTTTTTAGAAAACAGAGCTGGACATGGAAGGATAAGGACAGACTGGACACTGTGTGATGCCACTGAGTGATGCCTGTTCCCAGCAGGACGAACCCTCATGTGTGTTTCAACCAATACAGATTCATCATTGAACTTAACAAAAATATCTTACTCAGCTGAATCAAACTGTTACTGGAGGGTGGCAAAATATCTATGAAAGAGTGGGTAGGGAAGAAAAGACTAATGTGATGGAAAGCAAGTTAGAAAGGCAGTTATTTGGCGAGAAAGGGCCCAGAGAGGGGAGCCTGGAGACACTGAGAAGCACTCACGCTACAGACTGAGAAGGAGGAAACGGGGTGGGGGCTCAAAGAGGTGCTTCAAATTGGACCTGATGCCAACTGGCACCCTGTTTGCAAAGCCTGGCTGCCGCCCAGAACTGCTCAAATGTGGATGCCAGCCTTTCTGCCCTGGTGCATCCCTTCCCAGTAACTTGGCACTGGGGAAGTCTTGCAACTCTCACATTTATAGACCTCAACAAAACACCATTATGTGATTGAACCCCTGCCTAAAATCAGATCTGAATATGCATTTTTAAAATGAAGCATGGCAGCTGTCATAAAATTCTCAGCATCTTTTTGATGCCATCCTCTAGTGGCTTTCTGCCCAGTCTCTCACAGTTGTTTTTTTCTTTTAAATGCTCTAAGCAAATGAGCTAATGTAATTCAAGTAAAATCTAGGAACTATAAGCAAGCTGAAAGGTATTTAAAGCAAAGGCTAGAATGCAGTTCATGCAGATGCTTCAGGCATAGCCCTCAGTAGGCTGAAGAGCAGAGCCTCCACCCCATGCAACTCTGCTGACGCCACCTCTCCCCAGGATGCTGCACAGCCTCGGGCTGGCGCTCCTGCCAAGTCCACAGCCCTCTCAGGAGGAGGAATAGTGACCAGCAACGCACCCGGGGCCTCTGACCAGCCTCCCAAGAGAAATGCTTCGCGTTTGCTCAGGGCCTCTGGCCTGTATTTTGTTTTTGTTTGTTTGGAACTCTGACCTTTATAAAAAGCTGAACTCACTGCCCAGAAAAACAGGAGGTTTACTCACCAGGAAGCCACGACAATGAAGCACAAAGAGTGGGTCAATATTTCTCCAGCAGCAAAGCTAAGTCTCAGACATTACTGTGAGGAACCCCATGGGGAACGCCCGTGCTGTTCCTCCCTCGAATGCATTCTTTCTGCGCCAGCAGCCCCTGACCCAGTGACTGTTCGTGATCAACACCACGGCATAATGTTCAGTAAGGAAGGTTCTTTCTGGCTCCTCAGGTTCCTCCCCTGCCTGAGACAGCTGAGGAATGCTGGCACTCAGTCCTGAAACTCTCTCTAGAAGGATCCATCCGTCACAGAGGTGGTGTGACATCAGGGATGGGGCTCAAGAAGGTGGTCCTCTCTAGTACCCCGGGTCTGCATCTTCAGCTGCAGGGTAGGGGTGGAAACAGATAATGAAGCAAGGGAAGAAATACAAATTGAAAAAGAGCTATGCCTGGCATAGTCATTTGAACCTGCCTAAAAACCCTGACTTTCATCTTTGTACTTGAATTCCTCTAAATATCATAAGGCCTCTTTGAAAAGAATCTCATTCTTTTCTATGGATAGACAAATAGTAGATACACAGATACACACACATATTTATATTTATACATATTCTAATATATATAACTATACAAATAATTTTTTAAAATTATTTTTTCTCTCCTCTATTTTTGAAGAGCAGAGACTGCCAGCTGGTTCTGACTGGTTGGATCCTGCTGGTGTCTAAAGCAATAGATGCACATTTGACCTACACAGAGTTCTAAGATTTTGTTTGTTTTCTTGAGTCAGGGTCTCACTCTGTTGCCCAGGCTGGAGTACAGTGGCATGAACTCGGCTCACTGCAACTTCCGCCTCCCAGGTTTAAGCAATTCTCATGCCTCAGCCTCTGGAGTAGCTGGGAGTACAAGCGCATGCCACCAAACCCAGCTAATTTTTGTATTTTTAGTAGAGATAGGGTTTCGACATGTTGGCCAGTCTTGAACTCCTGACCTCAAGTGATCTGCCTGCCTCAACCTCCCAAAGTACTGGGATTACAGGAGTGAGACACTGCACCTGGCCTGGTTCTAAGTTTTAACATTAGAACTCTGTCAACATTAAGATAAATCAGAATGTATCACATAAAAACCTGGATTTCTGTCTTCTCTTGAAGAAGGAAGATCCGGCAACACAGGCCTGGACTCGCGTGTGAGAAACATCAAGTCGGGCAGGGTAGCAGTAGCTGCCACCTGCAGACAGGGCTCAAGCTTACCAGCTTACCCCAGTCTCCACCACTCCCTACTGCCTCAATCCTGAGGCCTACTGTTCACTGCCATTTATCACCTGTGAATCATTTCACTCATTCATGCTCCCAAGGACATCTAACCAGAGCCCCTGCCATTTAGTATTTGCCACCAACATAGACTTTAACCAAACATCAGTTTAACAAAGTAATTTGAACAACTGCATGTTTTACATCCTTTGGGATTCATTCTCTCTGGATAAGACCTATATGTTTCTTTTGCAGGGTGCATGAAGGAGGTTTATTATCCTCCCAAGACCACTCTTCCCCACCCCCCAGATCTGTCTGTTTCTTAGAGAACAACAGAAGAAGGAGAACAGGAGCAATAGCATCCCTTTAGTGTCAACATTTCAGTAACAGTTCAGCACCTATACACATGTGTGCGTGTGCACGTGTATTGCTCTAGAGTGGGGAAATTCTGGGGAATTCTAATGAGTCTGAAGAAGAGAAAGATTCACAAAGGAATTAACCAGTCACACAGACTGAAAAGGCTACTCTACGAGTCCCTCCAACAGCCAAAATGAAGCGTGATGAGAGAAGCAGAAAAATATTAGAAGTTGTGACCTTAAAACATAAGGAAGGTGCTTAGAGAAAAGAACTGTTTACTAAAAGCTGAGATATCTGGTAAAGGAACAGGAGAAGGGAGAGAGAGGAGAAGAAAAGAGAAGTAAGGAGCAGAGGAGGAGAAGAAAAAAGACCAGGGAATCCGGGACAGAGGCAAACAAAAATACCAAGAGGAAGAAGAGAAGGAGGTGGCCTTTGCTGAACACTTGGAATATAGATAAAAAAGGATCACACACAAAGGCATATTTGTTTAAGCTGGTCTTTCAGAACAAAATTAGGAACCTTGTACTTTCTGTAGGGGGAAAAAAAAAGTCTCAGATGACAGCCTGATTACACACAAATGAGCTCCCAAGGAAAGGCCAAAATGACTTCCTCCTTTTCAGAAGAGCACAAGTCCTCCTTTGTAAGAACAATCCTGCCCCTCAGAGGCTGCTTCTCTCCCCAGTGATGTGCAAATCGATCTCTTATGCAAGAATCAACCATGCTTTCATTTCTGGGATATTTCCAGTTTCCATTTTCTAAGTGATAAGAGTCATAAAAAGTCAACAGCTTGCAAAGGAAAGGGAGTGAACAACATTTATGTTTTTAAATAAAGAAAAAGATCATTAACATTTAGATTACTTTTTTGCCTTTCGAAAATGTGACCACACTATCTCGGCTGTTCCTGAAGTCAGGCTTTCTACAGGAAAGGTGTTTCCAGGCATTTTGTTATCCTCACCTCGAATTTCTGCCTGAGTTCCATGTTTCCTTCTTCGTCCCCTTCTGGAATGGGTACATTGTAGTACTCACCTTCTTCTTGGTTAAGCAACTTGTACCTTTCAAAGACAGGAGAAAAAGAGTTACCACCGCAAGTTTAGCAAGCCTTCTCCTGAACCTCTAGTCAAGCTGTTTTGTGAAATGCATCCTATGGAGAGGCTACAGCTAGAGAAGTAGACATTTGACTTTTTTAAATTTTTATATTTTTGAGACAGGGTAGCTCTGTTGCCCAGGCTGGAGGGCAGTGGTGAATCACGACTCACAGCAGCCTCAACCTCCTGGGCTCAAGCGATCCTCAAGCCTCAGCCTCCTGAGTAGCTGGGACTACAGGTTATACCACCACGCCTGGCTAATTTTTGTATTTTTTGTAGAGATGGGGTTTCTCCATGTTGCCCAGGCTGGTCTCAAACTTCAGGGCTCAAGCAATCCACCTGCCTCGGCCTCTTGAAGTTCTGGGATTATAGGCATGAGGCACCATGTCCGGTCTCAACTGACATTTTAGAGACTGAAACCTAACTCTCTAAATGGTCTGATGCTTTGAGACATATTCAACCTCAGCGGCTTCCATACCATCCACTGGCTGGCATCTTCATTAGCTCCGAAACCCCAAAGGAAAGGGATCCCATGAAGTCATTCCTTGTTGTTCGATCCCAGTCCCAGATTTCTACAGACAGTCGTCGGTCTTTGTCTGAAGGTTTCAATTTGCTACAAGACACACACACATGCAAACACTAGGTTATTTTGATCATGGTTTCTTGGGAGATACCACCTGTACATGATTTGAGCCTGAGATAGAGAAATAGTATATTTGATTCTTTTCCTGGTCCAGTAAAATACCAACCCCTTATGCTGGCAACCAAAGCGCTACAGGAGGAGTTAACAAACTATGACCCATGGGCCAAATCTAGCCCACCGTCTATTTTTATAAATAAAGTTTTATTAGAACCCAGCCATGGCTATTTGTTTACATATTGCCTATGGCTGCTTTGGCACTAGAAAGTTGTACAGGTGCAACAGAGGCTATATGACCCACAAGGCCTAAAATACATACTATCTCATCCTTTACAGAGCAGAGCTTGCTGGTCCCTCTAGAATAGATAGCTACCTTTCTGGTTGTCCATAGAAAAACTGCTTCCTGTATACTAGTCTACAAAGGGGACCTCCTGCTTTTGCTCAGCTGCACTCAGTCTTCCTGACTTACTTTATTCCCTCCTTCCTTCTTCCCCTTCTACCATCTCTACCTCTGAAATCCTGGCAACCCTCCCAGGCTGGCTTTAAGTGTCACCTTTTCCAGGAAGTCTTCTCTCTTTGAAGGCAAGAATGATCTTGCCGTTTCAGTGGCAATAACACTTCCTATATTACTCACTCATTCTGTGGTCTAAAAATTATTTAAATTCTTGTCTTATGCCCTCTCCTAACTCTCAAAAGAACCTAAGTCCATCGAGAGGTGGACACACTGGATACATTTTTACATCATCTTTAATACCTTACACAGAATTGTTTATCCAGGTTAGATAATGATAATAATTTGAGGCCGGAATTATGCAACTCTTGGTAAATCAAATTACTATCTATCAAACAGGTGTTAATAGCTACCTCCCTAATGGCAGCCTGAGGAGGTCTTAGGACTGAAGACATGTTTAAAGACGTTTATAATGAACCTACTTCATTACCTCAAACAACGAGGTGGGCAACTGCATGGTGTATAGGAACGAGATTCGATCAAGGAGAGACCACTTACAATGTAAAGGACTCATTCCACTGGGGATTTAGTGTGGAGCGGATGGTTTTGGTTTTTTGTTTGCTTTCATTCTTGGGATCAGGAATAAGTTTCAGCTTCACATAAGGATCTGAAAGCCCGTTTGGATCCATAGGGATTAGATTTTTTGCATCTCGTACTGTGAAGAGAGAAGGAAGAAAACATTACAAAAAGAGAACGGACCTATATTGCCCAGCGTCCTGTGCCAATGCCAAGCTGAGTAAAAGAGAAGTCAGGATGGCGTTTAAGGAGAGAAATGGTGGGAAGCCAAACGCCTCTAACGCTCAACATGAGAAAAGCTACCCACTGCCACCACCGGCAGAGATAACAGGCATCGTGTGGGCCCTTGTGGGAGGGTCTTGGGACTCAGCACCAGCCTGGACTGGCAGCATCAGCAACACTCAGATATCTATTAGAAATGCAGAGACCCAGGTCCCACCCCAAACCTGCCGAAGCAGAATCCATTATTTAACAAGATTCCCAGGTGACCTCTGCAGCACCCCAGGAGTAATGGTGCACCCTCCCCACATGGAGGCAACCAGCCCGACCTGGTCCATGGTGCCGCACATGCACCTGACCTCCCAGAAGGTGTTATCCCTTTTTGTGGGTAAAGGCCAATGGCTTCCAACTCTGACTGTACATTGGAATCACAACAGAGTTGGGGAATGGGGGAGTTAAAAATTCTAATCCCCAGAATTAAACTAGAATCTCCAAGGAATGTGGCTCAAATATTCATTTTTAAAAGCTCCTTGGGTGATTCTACTGGGCAGCAGGGGCAAGCACCATTGCTGTATACAGTTGTAACTCAGAATTGCTGCCCGGTGCTGGTCCATGGACCAGCGACATCTACATCACCTGGGAGCTCATTAAACATGTAGAACCTTGGGTACCACCTCAGACTTAATAACTCAGAATCCTCACTTTAACAAGACCTCCAGGCACTTCCAATGCAATCCTAGCTTGAGAAACCTGATATGGGAATCAAAAATAATTAGAAGGAAAGGCCATTTCGTCCACAGAAGAAAACAGGCTCGGAGATTTAAGAGCTGGCAGAGGCTCACAACCGTGAGAAGCTGTCTAACGCCACTGCACACCAACGTAAAAGGTAATTATCTACTGCTATGATGAAGGGACAAAGGCCTGAGCCTCCTACCCCAAATGCCTTCCTCATTATCTTCCCATGGCATCTTTCCCAGTGAGGCTGAATTACCAGATATGCAACTGGTCAGACACCATCAACACACGTATAACTGGGACCAGGCTCCCTGGTCCAGTGGTTCCCACAGTGTGGTCCCTGGACCGGCGGCACTGGCATCATCTCCTGAATCAGAACTCTGGGGTGGGGTCCAGTGGTCTGTGTTTATCAAGCCTCCGGGTGATTCTGATGTCCATAAATGTTGCAGAACCACAGATCTAGGCAATTAGCATAGTTTATCAGCACAGTTTAATTATTAAGAATTACAAAAGAACTTTAGAAGAAGGCACTGGAGTTGTCAGTGGGCAGGGTTAGATGGGGAGGGGGCGGGGGGAGAATCCTAAAGATGTTGGGTCTTTGGACACAAATGAGGGAGGTACAGCCCTAAGATCAGAAGTCAGAGACAGGCATTGCCTTTACTAGTCTGTGGACCTACTGTGTGCCGCCTCCTGCCAGCCAACAGCCTTACATCCTCCTTACCTGGCAGCCTTACACAGGTGGGTAACAGATGGGACTATATTGAAATACAGAGGGGGAGGGGGCTGGCTCAGGCCTGCTAGCCACAGAGAAGCTGAACATATGTTTCTCGTACCCCATTTGTGCCTTCCAAGTATTTCTTCTCCTAAGAAAATATCTAACCTCATTCATCTCGGGGAGCAGATAGCACATAAATAAAACACACAGGCATGGTCCCTGTGGCTCAGCAGGTGTACGTGCGAACTCTGCCTCCTTCACCATGTAACCCTGAGCACTGGGAAGCTTTGTCTCTGAGCCTATGTTTCTTCATCTAGAAAAATGAAGAGGGGCATAATTCCAGTAGTATAGAATTGTTGAGAGAATCAAATAAAATAATGTTTATAAAACACCTTACATGGTTAGGGGCTTGGAAAATGAAAAAAAAAAAAAAAATCCACGATGTGATTGCTCACTACACCCCAGGCATGATAGACTCATTTCCACTCTTATCATGCTGAAATCTACAGGGCTGAAGGCCCCCAGGGCACTTGGTCACTGGATAATTCATCAAGCTCATGTGAAAGGCTTTAATCCAATGCAGAAGGTCTAGCCCACTAAAACATCAACCCTGAGTATCACCAAAGATGAGCACAAAAATGGAGCTCTCCCATGAGGAATGGAAAGAGGCCAGCGCTCTCTCTCTGATTAAACACCAGAATGAGAATCAGATGCTTTTTAAAAGGCAGAAAATGCCCTGGAATGTCTAACACTGGAGGCTGCAGAAGGTCACATCCTGGACAAGCCAAAGAAGACCCTTATCAAGGCCACCAAGAGGTCCTGCGTTGCCTCCTGCCAGTTGCAGAATTATTGCGGGTGCTGGCTTTTATATCTTCAATTTATATTCCTGACAGACAACACACACAAAAAATCATTCAAGTAGGATCTCTTCTGAATGGTGATGAGTTAAAATCTTGATGGGACTTAAAGCTGTGAGCTTCCTACTGAGATACTATCATTTAAGTTGCAAATAAAATAAGTTGAAAATAAAAAGTTATCAATTCCAAATGTCATTGAAGCAGACAGTGGGTCCAAATTTCAATTTCTTATCACAGCAGAGAACAGCCTGTGTGATGTGTGACTCATGGCATGCCAGGACACCTGAATCAGGATTATGAGCAACTAACTTGGGGTCCCATCTCAGAGTGTAGGATCTGGGGCAAGGCTGCCTGCGTTTGCATTCTGGCTCTGCCACTCTGTGGCTGTGGACAAGCTATTTTATCTCCCTAAGTTTCCTCATCTGGAAAATTATATCTCCTTCAAGTCAGGATTATGTAGGCTCATACATGTAAAGTGCTTAGAGCAGTGATAGGCACACGGTGAGAGCATAATAGCGATGATCATAATTGCTCTTAATATAAGTTACTGGTGGAGAACAAAATCGACTAGCCTTAGATGCGCAGAAACTGCACTGACAGCTTACGGAGTGGCAAGCAAATGCCAGGGAAAACAGTACAGTGTGGCAATGTTCTAACAGGGTTGCAACTGTATGGTTTCAAGAACGTCAGGCTAAGAGACAATGCTAGGGGGCATTACTCATAGGAGTAGTTGTAAGGAAGCTGGAAGAGGGGAAGCTAGCAAAGAGAACATAAGAGGAAAATTGAAGTGGGGAAGCAGATGAGAATAAGGGCTAGAGACAGAAGAGAGAAACAAGGGAAAGACGCGATCGAGAAGTGGAGTCAAATCCCAACACTTTGGGAGGCTGAGGTGGGTGGATCACATGCTGTTGGGAGTTTGAGACTGGTCTGGCCAACATGGTGAAACCCCGTTTCTACCAAAAATACAAAAAGGAGCCGGGTGTGCTGGTGGGCACCTGTGATCCCAGACAGGAGATTGAGGCATGAGAATCGCTTGAACCCAGGAGGCAGAGGCTGCAGTGAGCCGAGATCGTGCCACTGCACTCCAGCCTGGGCCACACAGTGAGACTCTATCCCCCCACCCGCCACAAAAAGATGTGGAGTCAGAGGGTGGGGACGTCGCCACAGGATAGGTGGGCAGACGTTCTCAACCTCAGCTATACCCTGGAAACACCTGGGATGTTTTAGTCAAACAGTGATCCCTGAGCCGCGCCCTCAGAGAGTCAGATCTACTTGGTCTGGGTTGAGGCCCAGGCATCAGGATGGTGAAGCTCCCCAGAGAAGCCTCAGGTGCAGCCAGCACTCTTCACTGCACTCAGCACTCGTTCTCCGAGTGTGCTCCCTGGCCTAACACACCGACATCATTTGAAGACTTCGACTATTATTCACATTTTTCTTTAAATTGGCTCCCTTTTTAATAGCCATCATTTAAAAAGGAAATGTATCACTACAGGAAACAGAAAACCAAGATTGTTTGTCATAAATGGAAGGTAACCAGAAAAGTAAACACAACGAAAATCGATGTTATTCATTTCTAGCTGGATCCAGTTGCCTGAGATCTTCAGTCTCTTAGCTACAAAGGGGAAATTAACAAGTGCTAGAGTTTTAAGGATATTCCAGCCCCAGAAATCTTTGCTGCTTCAACTGAGATGGACAGAAAATTGGGAATAACTAACTCATCATGTAATTTAAGGTTTTTTAACATCCGTATAGTACCTTCAGAAATCACCTTAAGTGCAACCAGAAGTCACACCCATCAGTGGCCCCATCCCACACTTGCGAAGCACAGTTGGAGGGAATGCCAATTCCGCAGTTATTAAGGAAGTGGAATATTCCACAGCCTAACAGCAGTACTGGGTCCAAGAAGAACAGACCTGGCACCGGTCCCACGGCTCACTTCTTGTCTTTCATTTTCTGCAAGAACCAACTTGTTTCGACCCACAGAATCAAGCTAAGGAAATACACACAAAAAAATCACACTACTTTGATACATACAATATTGAAAATGAGATTTTTTTTTTTTTTTTAAAGATCTATCATGCCAACTCAAGTTCCAAAAGATAGGTCTCTAAACCCAACAGTATAGAAACAACACACTTCCCTTGCTCATTCAGCTGCAGAAGCACTGACTGCTTCCCGAGGTCTACCCAAATGGCAGGGAACGCGGGAAGAATGGTTTTCTATCACAGCTCATTAGCAGTTCTGCAGCCTTTATGAGGAGGAGACATCTGCTGAGGAAATACATCTGTGCCACGGTACTGGCCATTTCAGAATAGAAAGTCTGTTCTGTAATTCCAGAACTTTAATAGAAATATAGAATACTAATTATATTCCCATATTTTTGGCTTCAGATGGCTGCTCTGAAATTATCAGCTGTCAAGCCTGGCACTGTGAAAAAAACAGCCTGGGTTAGAGGTTATATAATTTCCTGATCATGGAACCTATCATTTCTGGATAAAGCTCATTCAAATGAGATGATGAAGACTGAGAACCACCTACCCAGTGATCCCTGATGCAGGTGGCTCGGCAGCCCAGGACATGAGAGTTGCAGAGTTTTAAGTCAATGTTGAGGAATGGGGTGGGGATACAGGCAGACGGGCTGTCTCATCAGCTCAGAGGACTGGGCCGCCCTAGCCGGATTGGAGAATCGAAGCCACAGGGGCACCACAGTACATGGCACAGTGCAGGCTAGGCGATGAAGCCGGTGATTTTGCCAAGAGCCTGCTTGATGAAAAGTGGAGATGTGGACCCAGGCAGGAAGCCAGGCAGGAGTGACCCCCATGCTTTCTCTGGGAGAAGCAAGGTGCGCCCACAAAGGCTTCCAGGCGCCTGAGTGAGGGATGCACATCTGATGGCGCACCGGGGAAAGCCAGGCTGTCTCTGCTTGAATGGGTGCTCCGGGTGGTGGGTGACTTCTCAGGGGCAGCATCACTTAGGGTCAAGAGTGTGGGTAGCTAGGGTCAAATCTCTGCCTGCCACTTGTTAGCTGGATGGCTTTGGATAAATTACCCAACTTTGCAGTTTGTTCATCTGTAAGACAGGGACAATAACAGTGCCCATCCCACAGGGCTGTTGTGAAACTAAGTGAATTGATAGACGCAAAGAATTTAGAAGAGAACCCAGGACAAAGGAAGTGTTATGTATTTGCTATTATTAGTAATGGTAGTGTTAAAGAAGCATTTGCTATCTTTATCATCATTGCTATCACCACCTCTACTCCCACCATCATTCAGTTCTCTCTGACCCCAGAAGCAGGGCTGTTTCCTCAGGGTAACAGACCACATTAGGCTACAGTGAAAAAGTCAGCAACTAGGTGTTCCAAAATAATTTGCAACTTAAAAAAAAATAACTCATTGCAATCCTTGATCTATTCAGAGAACGGTCCAGATGTTTTCCTTCTGTTTTTTGAGATGGAGTCTCACTCTGCTGCCCAGGCTGGAAAGCAGTGGTGCGATCTTGACTCACTGCAACCTCCACCTCCTGGGTTCAAGCGACTCTCCTGCGTCAGCCTCTAGAGTAGCTGGGACTACAAGCACCGCCTGGCTAACTTTTGTATTTTCAGTAGAGACGGGGTTTCGCCATGTTGGCCAGGCTGGTCTTGAACTCCTGACCTCAAGTGATCCACTCGCCTTGGCCTCCCAAAGTGCTGGGATTACACAGGCCTGAGCCACCGCACCCAGCCCCTCCAGGTGGTTTCTTAATCCAGAGAATATATGTAGCATAAATGATGGGGTGGAATGATAAACACCCATGACTCATCACCTCGCATGAAAGCTAGATTGGTGGCAACACTGCGGAACCCACCCATCGTGTGCCCCTTTCCCACCTCTCCCCCACCCCCTCTACTGTGGATTTTTAACCTCACTCTGAGGGTGCTCCAGCTGGGAAATGGGTCAAAGTAAGGTCACGGTCATGCAGAGGTTCTGAAGGATTCATCCATGGGCACATACACCAAAAGCTTTGTTGAGGACACAGCTGTATCCCTGTTGCCTGCGGACCAGAGTTGTCAGCACTGACCCACAGTGACCCCGCCCATCAAAGCGTTCATGTCTATATGGGGACATTGTTTAGTAATGTACAAAAGTCAAGTGTCTCCAGATTTAAGGACAACATGGCCCTTCAAATGATCTGTTTTGCTTTAGGAAATAATTCTCTGTTTTTATTGCTCTTTCTCCCTCATCTAAGAGCACCCTTGTTCCTGGCTTCTACTTAAAAGCCAAGAACAAGGACAAAGGCTCAAAACAGAATTACTGCAAAAGTCAGGATTGTTCAGTGTGTGCTGAACCAGTGACACCTCCCACCTCCACCCCTGCCTGACAGCAAAAGCAAGAGTAAACAAAATTCTCCAATCCTACTCCACACCAGGCATGAGCAAAAATGTTCTCTGACACTGCAGAAAAAACAAACAAACAAACTCTTCTTTGTTTGAAGTTACCAACAGCAAAAGAAACGTGAATGCAAAGATGTCGGTGGAAGGGCAGATAAGTGCTGGAAACAGGCGAGATGTAGTGTCTGTGGTCGAAAGAACTTCATGTCATTCAACACCAGGCCATGGAGTGAGGGACGCTTCCCAAACCCATGAGTCTTGTCTTTGAGGAATAAAAAATGACTTCAAACCCAGAGAATTTGTTATTTTGATAATTATTAGATACCCAGAATGTTCTCTCAAAGGACTTTAGATCTATAATTCAATTTAATGTAAAAAGATGCTATTATCAAGCCCATTTGCAGATAGGGCCTTCAGGCAGAGAGAGGTGAAATCACCTGTCCACTACACAAAGCCAATGAGTAGCCAAGCTGGGGCGAGCTAGTGATTGTACAAAATTCCACTTTTGCTTGATGTTGTACAGAAATGACTTGAGCAAGACAAAGTCCCAGAGAGGAGGTGGGGAAGTCAGCCTCAGCTAGGAGAGGATGGAGGAGAAGGTTGCTCAGGAAAATGAGGAGGAAAGGAAACACTCTTCCACTAGAAGGATGGGTGGCCAAAGAGCACAGAGGGAAAAGTGAACACACACCTTGCAGTGCTGTACTGAGCCCTGGGTGTGCCTATAGGGGTGGTGGGAAGGCAGGCAAAGCCTGCAGAGCTGTGTCTGTGCTTTGGTGCCTTCAACTTAGTGAAGGGTTTAAAGGTGCTGCACCTGATTTAAAGGTGTGAGTGTAGTAGCTTCAGGGATGTAATTCTAAAACCAACAAACCTTTTAGTACACTGGGGTGTTCCAGTCACTACAGCTGGAATGTGCTGACATCTGCCTAAGAACCAACAGGCCAGTGACTGAATCAACGAAGGCCATGATGTACCCAGTGACCACGTAACCAGTGAGTACCCAGCAACCATGTCACCAAAGAGGAAATGGTGCTTTAGTGGGTTCTCTCTCTCTCTCTGCTGCAGTTACCAATTCTAGGACAAACAGCACATGGAAAGCATAGAGGGAAAAGAAGATTGCAGTGGGTGTGAAAACGAGCTGGGTAAATTTGCACTGATGTAGAGATTTTTAAGGCCACAAAACAAATATTGAAACCAAGGAAAAATGATACTCCACAAAATAGCATAAATGTATCTAAAACAGTGTTCATTTCCCTACAGTAATGTTCCCAATGACAGTGGTGTGCATACTGCGAGAAGCCTGTTGGGTGGCTGGGATTGTCCTTTTTTTTCTTTTTTTTTTTTCAGGCAACAAGGACTGTTTAACCCTATGTAGGAGGAAACAAAAAAAATAAGTGGTGTGGGGAAAAGTTGTGGGTTCTGAAAATGTTCGGTCCCTGCCAGATGAATGACTGTTGGCTGAAGTAGGCTTCTCCATCACTAAATAGAGTATGCTAAAGCTCATACTGCCGCAGTTCAGATCCCAGGACTTAACTCTAGCTCTGGCCTGCTTTCTGCTAGCAGGATGACATCAATAATAATCTTCCCAATAGGTATCCTCAGTTTCCTGTGGCTGCTGGAACAAAGTATCACAAACTTCCTGGTTAATACAAGAGAAATGTATTGTCTCGCAGCTCTGGAGGTCAGGAGTCCAACATTCACATCACCAGGCCAAAATCAGGGGCTCCACAGGGCCATGTTCCTTTTGGAGGCTCTAGAGGAAAATCCACTCCAGGTCTTTTCTAGCTTCCAGTGGCAGCAGGCATGACTTGGCTCGTGGCCACATCACCTTCTTCTCTGTACCTATAATTTCTCTCTATGCTTCTCTAAGGATACACATGTGATTACATTTAGGGCCCATCCAAATCATCCAGAATAATTTCCCCACCTCAACATGTTTAACTCTATCACACTTGCAAAGACCCCTTTTCCAAATTAAGGGCACATTTATAGATTCCAGGGATTAAGATCTGATGTCTTCGGGTGGTTGTTATTCATCCTACTACAAGTATTACTGAGGAATTTCTTCTTAGAGTGATGAAAATGTTCTGGGTTGGACAGTGGTGGTGGTTGCACAATCTTGTGAATATACTGAAAACCACTACACCATACATTTTTTAAGGGTGAATATTATGACCTGTGAGTTATATCTGAATTAACAAAGAGGACTTTACTGACAGGTTTCCACGTGCTTTAATACACCCACTCACTTAATACTCACAGCACTCCTGTGAAATAATGACTCAGATGCCTACTTTCCAGATGACAAAACCAAGGCAGAGAGATGTTAACAAACCTGCTCAAGGTTGGACATTTAGTAAGGGATGGAGTCAGGAGTGCAACTCAGTCCTGCCTCAGGGGCCTGGGCATTAACCTCTGTGTGGTCCCCACAAGGTGACCTCTGCATTCAGGTTCACCTATTTGTGTGGAACAGGAGATAGCAAACCTTTTCTAAAAAGAGCCAGATCACCAGTCGTTTAGGCTTTGCAGGTCACGAAGTCTCTACTGCCACTATTCAGGTCTATTGTGAAGCGAAAGCAGACACAGACAATATGTGAACAAATGAACGCAGCTGTGTTCCAATAAAACTTTATTTAAAAAATAGGCCAGGCACGGTGGCTCATGCCTGTAATCCTAGCACTTCGGGAGGCCAAGGTGGGTGGATTGCCTGAGCTCAGGAGCTCAAGACCAGCCTGGCCAACACTGTGAAAACCTGTCTCTATTAAAATACAAATTAGCTGGGTATAGCGGTGTGCGCCTGTAGTCCCAGCCACTCAGGAGTCTGAGGCAGGATGATTGCTTCAACCCAGGAGGCAGAGGTTTCAGTGAGCCGAGATCGCGCCACTGTGCTCCAGCCTGGGCGACAGAGTGAGATTCAGTCTCAAAAAAAAAAAAAAAAAGAATAGGCTGTGGGTCAGATTTGGACCTTGGGCCGTAGTTTACTGACCCCCAGCATAGAACAAACACTACCCCACCAACACAGTGAGTTGTTTGAGGAGAAAGTGACACAAAAGAGAAAGCTCTACTTCCCTTAGCTTCCTTCTGCTTTGATTTGAGCCTCTGAACTCTGACCTTGTGCTAAAGCAAGGAAGGGGTTCTGGGCTGGGGGCAGGGTGGGGGGAGAAGTATGTGAATCCATCTTCTCCTGTCTTAGCAGAACCTTCAGAAACCAGCACCTCTCATGTGCACCTTATGCTTGCTTCTTTTGTCCTGGCTTTTCTGGTGCAGTAGTTGGCACTCCTGGACAAACCTGACGCACAGCCTCCTCTTCGGGGCGTCTGATCTGGCCGCGACCTGTTGCAATTGGCCAACCCCACCTTGTTCAGGCTTCCCCAGCCGTTCCCACACCTTAGCCCCACTCAGGAGCAAGTGCAAACAGGGAGCGCCACAGGATATCCACAGGGCCATTCTTTAATTATGCAACGGCTGCCTCGGAAATACGGATTTTAAATGAACATGTGCACAGTAGCAATAGGCCACAAGCAAGCTGACCTGTCCGGGCAAGCCTGGTGTGGGAGAGGCCCCCCTGCTTCCTCGTTATTCTAGCTGCGTTTTTCCAGAGTTCAGGGCTGGTGCTGCTGAGAAAGTACCCTCCTAACAGCTTGGTTACTCAGTTCAGGAGCATCTCCAGTGGCCAATGGGCTGGACCAGATAGAAAAAGGGAAAAATCCCTCACCCCACCAGCTCAGCTGCACCACGAAGCTCTCAAGTTTCCTCCGGCTCACATTTTCCCGGTCACGTTACCGGGAAGAACACGCTGTTCTTGAGGTTTGTTTGCGTCTCTACTTTGGGCCTCTTCTGACGATGCTGCGAGGGAGAACTTGGGTCTAAGAAGCTGCCAGTTCCCTCACGTCGCCACGAGTCAGTTCTGCACCGGGAGCCAGAACTCCTCGGCAAATGTTGATTGGGAAACTGGTGGAGTGACAGATTGCTTCCAGAACAGGATTTACCGAGCGCCCTTCCCACGTGATATTCCGGGGGCGGTCAAGCTGTCTAGCAATAAGGCAGGGTTCTGGGTTTAGGGGCTCTGACTTGGAGCCTCTAAAACCGTGCAGGCACACAAGCCCTGGCAAGGATGGGACATGTTACAGGCACTGCTGGGTCAGCTGGCATGGGACCCTGGGAGGAATCAGAACTGGCATTGCTAGGGGCTATCATGTGGGCACAGAAGGCCGTTTCAGAAGGGGCCCAGGCAGGCTCCGGCTGCCCAAGAGAGGGGGCTGGGAAGTGTAGCCCCCAAGTGACACTCCTGACACACACAGGCTTTAACTTTGGATAACAGGCACATCCTAAAACACTCTGGGCTGGGCATTCTCCATTCTCTTTAAGCCATGTACCTCTTTAATACAACACTGCAGTTTTTATGACATTCTAGGGGAGGCCCTGGGTAGAGAACCTCTGTTGTATGCTTCAAGAGCCTGGTTCCGCAGGGACCGAGGGATCGTCCTCTCCCCACGCACTTTCAGAACCTGTGTGCAAAGGGACAGCAGGCTTCCTCCAGGTCATTCCTGCTTTGGCTAGGGAAGGGAACAGCTCTGTGCTGTGGTCTGAATGTTTGTGCCTCCTGCCCCCAATTCGTGTTTGAAATCCTAACCCCCAAGGCAATGGCATTAAGAGGAGGGGCCTTTGGGAGGTGATTAGACCAGGAGGGCAGAGCCTCCATGAAGAGGATCAGTGTCCTTATGAGAGAAGCCCGAGGGAGCTGGTTTGCCCTTCCACCGTGTGAGGACGTGGGGCTATCGGAAAATGGGCCCTCTCTAGCCACTGAGTTTTCCTGTGCCCTGATCTTGGAGTCTCCAGCCTCCATAACTGTGAGAAGTAAACTTCTGTTGCTTATGAGCCACTCAGTTAAAAAGGTATATTATTAGATCAGACTAAGGCGGTTTTGGAGCTGGGAGAAGTCCCGGCAACAGAGAGCAAGCGCTCGCTGGGATCTGCCTTTGGATAGGAGGCGTTGGGTGGTTGGTCCATGATGGTGGTGGCATATCCTGCCACTGGTGTGGGCACGTCTTCCCATTGGTGGGCATGCACTGTGGTCAGGCCCTCCATGGCATAAGGAGGTAACTGATTTCTCAAGCATGAACAATGAAGAGTCGACAGGACGGGTGAGTTGGTCGTGGGTAGCAGCCCAGGCACTGCCACTCGTCAGACTGATTCACTAGAATCATTTGGCCAGAAGCAACAAAAAAATCATATTCTGCTCCCATTAACAAGTTAGAACTGAGAGATTCTCTATCATAGCTTGAGTGGCACTTGGTTACAGTACCTTTGAGGTTCCCAATATGGAAAACAGGCCTCTAACCTGTTTCCTACCATTTACTTGAACACCTCTAAATGTCAGTGGTGCTCTGTCCTCTGGCCCACACTCCCCTAGCAGATGCTGATACGACTTCGGAGCTGGCATTGGTTCTGACAGGTTGGTTCTATATGTTAAATATTTAACTGCATGCAACCTGTCACATTTAGTACTTATATAACCCAAAAGAACCACTACGCACCAACAAGGCTACTCTCTGTTTTTACTTCTTTTGAACCCCCACTGCCTAGCACAGCACCGTGCGTGAACTGAGTAACTGCTGAACACGTGTATCTCCGTGCCCACCTTGCTCTGTGCTTCTGGGTCCACACTGCCCCATCGCTGGGGACACTCCCCCAACAACCTCAGTGCTGTCAGCAGTTAGCCTTGCACAAGACCCATTTCCTCTGCCCTTCCACTCTCCTGCCAGCCTAGCCCAGCCCAAAGGTGTTCCATGTCTACAGACTGACAGCACCTTGAGGGCAAGGGCCACAACCCCTCCTACCCCCAGGTATTACTTCCCCAGGGCAACCACACGAGACAGACAAGATAAAATCTGCACTCATAGATTCTTGCTGAATGACTGGAACGCTAACGCAGACAGGAAAGCTTGGAAACTTCTCAGCTCTGGGTTGCAGTACATAAAGCGTCCATTTGGAGGGACTCTTGGACAAGGAAAAACCACCCAGGCCTTTTCACAGGCGAAGAAAGCCAGGCCAAAAGGAGTCGCACACTTTTTTGAAAACGTTAAATGCTTTGAAGAAAGAATCTCTGCACCCACAAAAGACAAAAGAGCATACGATGTATCTCCACTTACAGGAAAAACGGGTCAGAAACAGACTTTTGCTCTTGGTTAAATAATGATCACGTGGAACTTCTCTAGATTTCAGGAAATAAAATGCACAGGTGTCATCAACCACGATGAACAATTTTTGGGTAATTACAGACTGAGATTCTGTGTACAAACTGGGTCTGGGTGCTGTCTGGTTCACTGCATTTGTTCTATTTATGCTGTATCAAGTCTGTTGACACCGTCTGTGTTTATGAATGCTGCAGAATTTCTGATGTGATCTCTTTCATGTTTAGAAATAATGACCCCTAAATTTTGTGATATTTGTTTCCTTATTACCAGAGACAAAGGCGAGAAGAATGAGATAACACTAAAAATACATCTGCTCAGACATCGCCTCCCAGCGTCATATGGCCCCGTACACAAACCTGGACTGAGGGACACGAACCGTTTTCCTATTTGGAACCTATTTAGTGAATATTCTGTTTTGCTGGTGAGGCTGGCTGCTTGATGATAAGAGTGAATCTCTGTCCCATTCACGTACCGGAAAACACGGGTCAGCAACTCATCAACCAAAGTTCTACTAGAACAAAACTTACATAAGAGAATTCGGAGGACTGTGGTGTAAGATGAGAAACAGCAATGTTTCGTCCTTGGAAAAAGATAATAAATATTTCATTACTTTCCCTTTTACAATTAGTGGAACATAAAATTTTATATTAAGGTTCTATAACTCTGATGTTTCAAAAGAAAATGAAACCTGGTTGTGAGAGAAATATTTTCCAGGTTATGAGAGACTGAAACGATTCTACTAAAACAATGTAGGAAGATATTTATTTTAAGAAAAATTTCTTCTTCTTATAGGAGTAATGGGTACACCCATCATACAAGAAATTTAAAGACATAAAAGTATGAAGAAAAGGCTTGGTGCAGTGGCTCGTAATCCCAGCACTTTGGGAGGCCGAGTAGGTGGATTCACGAGGTCAGGAGATCGAGACCATCCTGGCTAACATGGGGAAACCCTATCTCTACTAAAAATACAAAAAATTAGCCAGGTGTGGCGGTGGGCACCTGTAATCCCAGCCACTTGGGAGGCTGAGGCAGGAGAGTTCACTCCCAGGCGTGAACCTGGGAGGCAGAGCTTGCAGTGAGCTGAGATCATGCCACTGCACTCCAGCCTGGGCGACAGAGCAAGACTCCGTCTCAAGAAAGAAAAAAAAAGTATAAAGAAGAAAACTAAAACAACTATACTTCTGTATGGGAGAACGAACATTGGCACATTAGCGTATTTAGGGCCAGTATCTTCCACATCTACCTACAATGAAATATTTATTTTTATAGAATTCACATCACACTAGAAAGAAAGTTTTAGATCCTGCCTTTGTAACAAAGTATGCTTTGAAAACATTTTAAATATCTAACATCTCATTTTATGGCTAATCAGAATTTAATCAATTCCCTGTTTGGAGGCATCTACAAACTTTATCATTTTTCACTTTTACAAATAATATAGCAACTGACCATCTTTGTGCATAAATATTCATTGAAATTTCTGATACTTTTTTCTTGTTCTATTTATGCTGTGCAGGTCTGGTCATACCCTGTGTGTTTAAGAATGCCACAGCATTTCTGATGCAGAGAAGAATAAGAATACATTCTTGGAAGTAGATTAAAGGATGGAAAATTATTCAAGATTCTTGGCATACATTGCCAAATTACTCCTCTAAAAGTTTACCAAAATCCTACCAAAACCATATCAAGATGTGGTGAGAACAGTAAAGAGTAACACTGTAATTCTGACTTTCTTATTTTTGAGGTTAAATTTTCCCCATGGTTATTCGCCCATTTGTATTTATTTTTGCCTGACTTACTCTCAAATTTTCTAGAAGGTAGTAACAAGTTTTCTTACTGTGTCAGAAGAGTTGTTGAGATATAAATGATAAGAGCCCTTTGTCATAGTTGCTGCAAACTGTGTTACATGTCACCATTCTTCTAGAAACAGAGAAGTTTAACTTATTATGCAGTTAAATCTGTCAAACATTTCCTTTAATTTCTTCCATTTTTTTTAGGCTTACAAAAACCTTCCCCTGAGATCAGCTTAATACTCACCTAAGTTTTAAATATCTTCTTTTTTATATTTAATGAAATTTATTTTGGTGTATAGTGTGACGCAGGATCTAATTTGTTTTCCTCCAAATGTTCAGACAACTTCTCAACATTATTAATGGAACAAGCCCTATCTTTCCCATTGGTCCGCACGGCTTCTGTTAATATCAGGCTCTGTTTTCAGGGCCATGTATTTTATCTTCTTCAACTTTCTGATAATTCGTGCAACAAGCTTAGACTTTAAAGTGTTCTAGATTTCCAAGGCATGTTAGTGGTACAAGCCTCTGACTCAGCTTTCTCCATCCAGGTGTATAGAGTTTCCTGACTCGGGGCAATTCTACTTCCATTGCTTTCTTTCTTTTCATCTCATAAATCCCTGCCCATCCTTTTTCTCAGTGTTTATGGATCATTTTACTTTAGGTGTAGGTCTCATTCATAGGATATCGCTGAATTTTAGCAAAACACCCCATCTGAAAATGGTGGGCAGCTTAACCTGTTACCTTATCCTCAACATTTGTACCCACAAGTATGTACCTGGTAAGGTACTCAGCATCTTGGACATATTAACTAACCTCCGTAGTAACCCTACTTGGTATCCACATTTTATAGATGGGGAAGCTGAGGCTTGGAGAGATTAAGTAGTACCTAGGACAAGGTCACCCAGCTAACAAGGGCAGGGGCTGAAAACCCAGGCAGCCCAATTCCAGTACGTTTTTAAACCGCCCCTACTTCTTGGCTGCCTCTGTCCTGTGGGGCTTCACTTGTTATCACCCCTCTGTCTCCTAATTGCTTGCTTTTTTTTTGAGATGAGTCTCCCACTGTCGCCTGGGCTGGCATACAATGGTGCAATCTCGGCTCACTGCAACCTCTGCCTCCCGGGTTCAGGCCATTCTCCTACCTCAGCCTCCCAAGTAGCTGGGATTACAGGCGCCCACCACCACACCAGGCTAATTTTTTGTATTTTTAGTAGAGATGGGGTTTCACTATGTTGGCCAGACTGGTCTCGAACTCCTGACCTCGTGATCTGCCCACCTCGGCTTCCCAAAGTGCTGGGATTTCAGGCTTGAGCCACTGTACCTGGCCTTCAGTCTTTTACTATACTCTGTTTTCTTTGCATTTATTTTTTCTAGAATTTTTTAAAATTATTTTTTATTTTTATTTATTTTTGAGATAGGGTCTCACTCTGCCACCCAGGCTGGAGTGTAGTAGTGCGATCATGGCTCACTGCAGCCTTGACCTCCTGTGCTCAAGCAATCCTCCTACCTCAGTCTCCCAAGTAGCTGGGACTACAGGCACATGCCATCAAGCGGGTCACTTCTGTGCGTGTGTCTGTGTTTTTTTTTTTTGGTAGAGATGGAGATTTCACCATGTCCAGGCTGGTCTTGAACTCCTGGGTTCAAGCAATCCTCCCACCTCAACTTCCCAGTGATGGAATTACAGGTGTGAGCCACAATGCCCGGCCAAAATTTTTAAAATATTGTTTAAATTCACCCAAAAACATCTTTTTAAATCCTACATTTCTCCCATCATCAGAGGAAAGTATGAGATAGCATCTTCTGACCCCTCTCCCCGAGAGCATGAAGCACTGCACATGCTCTGTTCTTACTCCCTGTGACCTCCCATCCTACTTCCTGTTTCTGTTACTGTAAAATTATCTGGAGTTTGGGATCTCTAATGCTTGTCATAATTTTTATATGAGTTACAGCTTTGATGGCTGTTTTCCATAGGAACAGGTTCCACTGATTTTAATGCTTACTGCTTATCCTTATACGACTTCCCCATCCCTGAACTTTTAATTTTACTTCATCTTGCCGTCCTCTTTAGCTCGCCTTTAAATAATTTTCAAGAAAGTGTGGGTGATGTATATTCTGAGCTCTTGCATCTCTGAGAATATGCCACATGACTGGCAACTTGGCTGGGTGAGAAATCTGGGGCCAATTTACTTTGTTCTTCCAAACTCTATAAGTGATGTTTTCTTTTCTCTTAAAATTTAGTAGTGCATACGATTAAAGGTCTAGTGACAACCTGGTTTTTATTCTCCCGTAGGTCACCTATATATTCTGAAGAAAAGGTATTTGTTTTCTTTCTTTGTAATTAAAAGTGCCAGAACGTTTCTTTATTGAGAAGGAGTCTCACTCTGTCACCCAGGCTGGAGTGCAGTGGTGCAGTCTCGGCTCACTGCATCCTCCGCCTCCTGGGTTCAAGTGATTCTCCTGCCTCAGCCTCCAGAGTAGCTGGACTGCAGGTGCCCACCACCATGCCTGGCTAATTTTTTGTATTTTTGGTAGAGATGAGGTTTCACCATGTTGCCCAGGCTGGTCTTGAACTCCTGAGTTCAGGTGATCTGCCCACCTCGGCTTCCTAAAGGGCTGCGATTACAGGTGTGAGCCACTGCGCCCGGCCCAGAATGTTTCTAAACACAGACTTCTTTCAGTTAATTTTGTAGGAACAGAGTGCATTCCTTTTCATTTGAACGCTCCATAAATTTGGTCCTGTCATATTGAATTAGTGCTTTTTCAATTTTTTCTTTTATCCTTGGGACAAAGCTATTATTCTCAATTTATATCCTGTTCCCAGTCTTCCATTTTCATTATTCTCTCTTTCATCATCATCGTTTTGTCCTTTTGTCTGCATCCTAGAAGAGCTTCCCAGGATTCCTGCACAGCACTGATTTGATTTTCTGCAATGCCAATTCTGCTGTTTGTTGAATATTTTAATTATGTACTATAAATTTCCTTACGGGAAACTGGCATGTCTTACTTGTCCACCATCTTTCATCTTTTCTGTCTCTTTATATAGCCCACTATCATTTTAAAAAATCTCATTCTGCTTGCTTTTCCTTTCAACCTGTTTGTTCAAATGGCATTATGTTCCTCTTTTACAGAGATTGTGCATATTTATTTTTTTTAAGCAGAGACAGTGTCTCACTATGTCACTCAGGCTGGAGTGCAGTGATGAGATCATAGCTCACTGCAGCCTTGAATTCATGGGCTCCACAATCCTCCTACCTCAGTCTCCTGAGTAGCTGGGACTACAGGTGTGTGCCACCATGCCTGGCTAATTTTAAAATTTTTTGTAGGGGCAGAACTTGCTATGTTGCCCAAGCTGGCCTCAAACTCCTGGCCTCAAGCCATCCTCTTGCCTTGGCCTCCCAGAGTGCTGGGATTACAGGTGTAAGCCACTGTGCCCAGCCTCCTGCACCCTATTAAAATGTGTATGGAGTTTTCTCAAATACTCTTTTGTAATTTCTTTTCTTCCGATAATCCACATTCAGATATGTTCTCCATGATACTATCCCTTTCACTTTATCTCCCATGTTTTAAACATGGGCCCCATATTTTAGGCTTGTTTTCTTTCTTTACTTGTCCTCAAACAAAGACAAGTACATCCAGATGTGTTATTTGCCCAAAGAGACTGTTTGTGTGCCACACTGGCTCTATCCACAGTTGACTGGGACACTAGAGTTTTGTGTGCCACACTGGCTCTATCCACTGTCGACTGGGACACTAGAGAACTTGCTTCCCTCTTCCAGGGCACTCAGATTGATGTTCATGGTTCTTGGTTCAATGATGAGCATGTTTTTGCTGAAGCCAGGTAGGATCATATCCAATTCACGGCGGTTGGTAATTACACATCCTGAATCTGTGAAGTCCGTTTAAAATTAGAATCCCCTGACCCTTGAGTTTTTCTCACCTCCACACCTGTGTCCACTATACTTCACTTACAGGGCTCCTAAGCCTCAGGACATAACCCACCAAGAAGAGCTCTTTTCTTTTTCCTTTGGAAGTTACAGCCTATTTGTAGACTGCATGGAAAGATGAGAAAACACAGCATTTTGATCCTCTGAAATAAGAGAACCTTCATAGCAAAGGAACGCCTCCCAGGTTTTTTGCCTGGTTGATGACCCTGTTTATCTGAGCAGAAGGGGAGGCCTAATAAATCTTCCTGCTTTCTTTCAGGTGTGCAGGACTTTGATTTTTCATGCATCCAATGGCCAGACCACTGATAATTGTCTCTTAACACAGGACCACTGGGCTAATGGGCAACAGAAATTTCTCCAAGTGGCAGTAAGTGGTTTGCCAGTCTTGATCGTGGGTTTCTGTCACTTCCTGGATCTTCTTAACATTTCAGAGGGACATGAGAGAGACTGCATTTCATAGGTTACCAGCTGGTTACCGCAATTCAATCCAGAAACGCAAGGAGATCTGGATTTCTTAAGTAGCTCTTGGAATTCCACCGTTTCTAGAAAGTCTGGTTAATTGGAAGAGGATTTAATTACTCTTGGCTACTCTCAGTTCAAATCTAAGCTGCTTACCATCAGCTCTCATGGCAGACACTCTTACCTTTGCTTTCATGTTGTTAACTTTCATGTTGTCACTGTGTGGATGGCTTTTGAATGTGGTTCCTTGACATGGTTTGGCTCTGTGTCCCTGCCCAAATCTCATCTTGAATTGTAGTTCCCCTAATCCCCATGTGTTGTGGGAGGGACCTGGTGGGAGGTAACTGAATCATGAGGGCAGTTACCTCCATGCTCTTCTCATGATAGTGAGTGAGTTCTCACAAGATCTGATGGTTTTATATAAGGGGCTTTTCTCTGCTTCACTCTGCACTTCTTGCTGCTGCCATGTGAAGATTTCACCATGACTGTAAGTTTCCTGAGGCCTCCCCAGACATGCTGAACTCTGAGTCAATTCAACCTTTTTCCTTGATAAATTGCCCAGTCTCAGGTATGTCTTTATTAGCAGTGTAAGAATGGATGAATACATATGCCTCCACTGTGGTCTGTTCTTTAAAGGCCAAGGCTGTATCTGTTTAATTCGATTCGACATCATCCTGGTGGCCATTTCACCTCCTAGATCCCTAACCTTCAACTGAACTAAACACTCAGACATTCCAGATGGAATTTAAAGGGTGGCAGAGGTGGGGGAAGGAACTGGGAGGGGACCTTCGGCTTGCTCTGTCCTGCTGCTCACTTTCTTGGGCAATCTTTAGTGAGTCTTTACATTCAGTCTAGAAAGCAAGGGGGTTGGCTGGACAGGAAAAGCTCTAAGATTCTTTCTACTGTGAACAGAAGCTGCCTCCTTTTCATAGCACATGATTATGCCTTTGTTTTCATGGTATCACCAAAGTCTACGTTTCTAGTCTGGTTCCTAGGTAGTTAAAGGTCCTTCATGTAGCCCTTTGTCCTGGAAATAATTTCTGAATTTGTGTGTAGGGGGGATTCAAGGGGTGCCTTGCAGAGACATGGAGAGTTATGGCCACTCTTTCTCCTAGAAGTTAGATACAAAATTATATATATCATTTTGGAGAATTCACTGACCCCCACTGGAGCTGGAGTGGGGTTGAGAGTACATCCACGGGTCTGAAGCTCAGATCCTGCTCTAAGATAAACATCACTCCTCTACTAATCCAGTTATTTCATATTCGTCATCATCTGACAGACAAAGAATCAGATTTCGCAGAAGGCATTTCTGTAAAGAATTAAGATACAGGAAATCTTATATAGTCCTTTATATAACATCTGTTGCTATTTGGAGCCATAATGAGGTGATTCCCCCTTCCTTGGGTAGTAGGAAATAAGGAAAGCAAGATCCTTCTTTGGAAATCAACAAACTACTGGATTCATCAATACTGGATCAGAGCAGAGCTTCTCAAAGTCCCCTGAAGGAGAGACGGTTCTGAGAAGTGTTAGGCTTGTAGGGCCAGCCTGTGTCCAGTACGAATATGTTCAAATGAGCAGTGAGAAAGCAGAGGCTCTAAGCAAATGTCAGCAGTGCCTATGACGCAGGTCCAAGGAGGGGCATCTACGCATTCTACTTCAAGTGCTTCTGGCCCCGGCAGCATAGCAGCTGGCCTCTAACTTGAGATAAATGTTAAACCTTAGTCTGCTGCCATCCAACATTTATCGCATCCCCTTGTTATAATTCTATGTTTACGAGGCAGCATTCTGACTCCCCTGAGGTTTGTCTGTAGGGAGAGAAGGCACTCCCAAAGTGGAATTCTGCTCCATGTAGTCTACGTGACAGCGTTTAATGTGACAAATCAATAAAATGGGTTCATTATACCTTGCCCAGTATCTTCTCCACACTGAGAGATTGCTCTCATCAAGTCACAGGGTCAATTTTATTTCTCTCTGTAAATTCATAAACTGGCATCCTGATGGACTGCTCAGTCAGGACTACAATGGAATTGGTCTGTAGGGGCCTGGTCATCCCAAGAGTGAACCTGGGGGCCTTCAACAGGAAAGGCCAAAATGAGCTACACGCCACCCCTCTGTCTTCAGATGCTATTGCTTTTCCTAATGTGTGTGCTGTTCCGGATAAAGAAGAACTCTAGTTTTAATAAATTCCCTCCAACACCATCCCAAACATATAGACACTTGTATGTTTTTAAGTAAATCTAACATACTGCAAGGCTAGGAGCAAAAATACCTTCAGGTCTCAAATGTTAGGTGCATAAGAACCACCTTGGAGAACTCACTAATAATAGAATTTACTTGCAGGCTCCGCTCTTGTTCTTAGAGAATCTGATTCAGGAAGCCTGGGGTGGGGAAGTACTCTACCCCACCCCGGGTAGACCCGCAGCACACTTTGAGAAACCTGGCATGGAGGAGTGAGTGCTTAGCAGGTCTACTCAGGTGACTTTAATGAGCCATGGAAGGTGCTTGGACCCGAGACCCCCTCTTGCCACTCCTACACTCAGCCCCAAGCCCAGCGATGCTCCCTCTCGGGGAATCTCCACTGCGCAGGGTGTTAGGAGGATGGTTCTGAATGAACACTCATGCAGGTGACTCAGCGTGTACCAAAAAACCTTTTGGTCATGTTCTCACGGAAACTCTCAGGACACAGATAAAAATGTTCTGCCTAGATTCAAGTTTTAGCTCCACTTTGTCGCCTGGCAAGTTCCTGAAATCCTCTATGCCTCCATTTAAATGGAGATAAGAGTTTCATGCAATAGGAACTGTTTAAGTATTAAATAAGATTATACAAGTAAAACCCCTGGCATAGTGCTTGGCACAAAATGAGTCCTTAATAACTGTTAACTTTTGTAATTATCAGTATGATCCAGAAAAGACCCTCCAGTGCTACACAGACACACACGGAGCACATGCTGGGTCCCAGGCACCATAAGTTTGGGGATTCTGCAATGAATAAGATCCACAAAAATTTCGGGCTCACGGAACCAACACTTCAGTGGGGATACAATTTTCTGCTTTCAGGGTTGGCATAGAAAACTGCAATGAGCCAGGCACAGTGGCTCACACCTGTAATCCCATCACTTTGGTAGACTGAGGTGGGAAGATTGCTTGAGGCCAGGAGTTTGAGACCAGCCTGGTAATGTGGTCAGACCCTATCTGTACAAAAATTTTAAAAATTACCCAAGTGTGGTAGTCCCAGCTACAGAGGCTGAGGCAGAAGAATCACTTGAGCCCAGGAGCTCATCATGGCTGCAGTGAGCTATGATTGCAACACTGCCCTCCAGCTTGAGTGGCAGAGCAAGATGCTACCTCAAAAAAAAAAAAAAAAAAAAAAAATGTTAAGAAACTGGGATGAATCTCTCTTGATGATGAGATGATGAATCTCTCTTCTTTGATGATGTCAAGGCTAAGAAATTTTCACCTGGCAAAACCTCTTCTCATCTCAATCACAGTTAAAAAAAAAACAAAAACAAAAAACAAAACCCTCTCTGGACATTCTCATTACCTTTGGGTTCTCCTTCTGACTGGGCCCATGAATCTCTCCTGTTCTTGATCATTCCTGGTACCAAACCAAATGCACAGCCTCACAGGCCCTGGGAGCAGGAAATGATGGGGTGGCCTTGGGATGCAGTTCCTGGGCTCAGGGCAGGCATGGCAGCTCCAGGCCACACGATGTGGTGGTCTTTGGGCCTTGGGCTTCACCAAGCGGGCCTCTGAAGACACCACTCAAAGGGGAGGCTCTGGCATCCTTCCTCCCAAACCACCAATCCCAGGGCATCAAAACACTACAAAGACGGTCGGGTGTGGTGGCTCACACCTATAATCCCAGCACTTTGGGAGCACGAGGCAGATGGATCACCTGAGGCCAGGAGTTCGAGACCAGTCCGGCCAACATGGTGAAATCCTGTATCTACTAAAAATACAAAAATTAGCAGGGCGCGGTGGCATGTGCCTGTAGTCCCAGCTACTCAGGAGGCTGAGCCACGAGAATCACTTGAACCTGGGAGGCAGAGGTTGCAGTGAGCCGAGATCACGCCACTGAACTCCAGGCTGGGTGACAGAGTGAGACCCTGTCTCAAAACAAACAAACAAACAAACACCCATAAAACAAACCAAACAACAACAAAAAACACTCCAAAGAGAAAGAGCTACCACAACACAGTGATCAGTGTAGTTTGCTAAAAGGAGAAAGGGAAGGGCGGGGGAAGGTGTCACTATTCAGTCCTGCCTGGCACAAGAGAATTGCCCCATTTGTGTTTCTAGCGGCATAATTAATATCCCCTATCCTCCCTCCCCCACAAAGCTGATATCATGCTTCTTTTCTTAGAGAACAAGGTGATGATACCAGAGACAAAACACAGTGAGAGCCAGAACTTCGTCTGGCCAACCTGCCTCCATGAAGTCATTCCCTTTAGATCAAGACAAGTTAAGCCTGAGGAACTAGCAAGGGCAGCGGATGGCCCCTCCGGCCCCTCACTCATCTGCCCCCTCAGTCTGATTATTTCCTCTTCATCTGTGCTTAAAATAGACTAAGCCGAACTGAAATAACCCAGGAGATTAAATTAAATTAAGTCAGGCCTGGCTCCCAGGCAGCTGCTAATAAAATTATAAGCATTTGCATCAGTGTGGCAGACAAAGACAAAAATATTTATTGGTTCCTCCCAACCCCTCGCCCAAAGTAGCTGAACCCTAAGAGATGAAGTCCGGTGACACCAACCTTCTTTCTACCACTTTTGTACGAGGGACGAGGTGCATGAACTTTTGAGGCTGTAGAGGAGCAGGAAGCTGTTCTTATTTGTGCCCGAGGGAGCCCTGTCTTCCAGTGGGCTTTGCTGGGCTTCCTTGCCCGGAATGCCCTGGCTGAGCATGAGGCGCAATTCCTGGTTAGGAAGCAACTGTCCATTGGCAAGGGTATCCTTCCTCCATCCGCCAGCAGAAGAGGGATCCGCCATCCCATTCCAGAACTGTTCCCAACACCCGCAGAATCGACAACTTTCCCATATGCTTGTTCCCACAAATGGGCTCAGAGCTGATTCTCTGAGAGATGTACTTATCGGGAGCTACTAGGAGTTCATGAGCACGAGAGGCGATCAGTATCTGTCTCTGGAACACTATGGTCTTTGGAGAGAGAGACAAAACAGGAGTAAACTTTATTCTTTGCAACCCTGCTGTTATACCATTGCTGTCTTTAATCTGAGAGTATGAAGCTGAAGATATGCATTAATTACAGGTATCATGTCAGGCTCAAGAGATTTTCACCTGGAAAAGCCTCTTATCTTGACCATAATCAAAATCAAACCAAAACAAAACCAAACAAGAACCTGGACACATCCTCATTAGCTTTGGGATCTCTTTCTGGGCCAGTCTGTCAACATCTTAGACTACCACAAGGCAACCACGTGCACCAAAACTAAGGAGAGACTAAATTGATACGGAAAAGAAATGACTGGGGGCCGAGTATCTTGGATGTAAAACTTTTCATTCCATGAAATAACTATGATGACCCCCAAACCACTGATGCCTCAAGCTGCTTGTGTGCCGCTAAGCCATGGCGCTGAAGCCATCACTGAATTGGCAAAACTGTCAGTAGAAAGGGAAAGGAAACAGGAAGACAGTCAATGTCGTAGAACCCAGGAGTCAAGGCCTGTGCACAGGATGAGGATCCCAAACCCCACGAGGCCTTACAAGGTGGGCATGTGACATCTAAGTGCTTTCGTTTGGGTGGAAGAGAGAGAGAGGACCTGATATTCTGGGGATCATCCACATGGTTTGCAAACCAAGCAGGAGACACATCATTTTCCTGACCTGGGAGGGCCTTGTGGTGATGATTCAGGGATAAAAGGTACCTTGCTTTTCTTTTCCCTTACTGAATGAAAGCCAGGTGGCCTGGCTCTTGTCGGGACAGAGGCTGAGAACCCGGAGGTATTGTTAGCATGCTGCCAACTACCTTAGTTTATTCTCGCAGCAGGAATTCCTCATGAAAGAAAAGCTCCAGGAGTGAGGGGTGAGGCTCTGCCAAGGCAGCAACGCAGCCTGCAGAAAAAGCTGCCGTAGGGGAAGGTGGTTTAAGGCCAACGGCTCAAAATGCATTCTGGAGGGCCTTGTCCAGTTCCTAGGCCCTCATCAAACAGCTCCACCTTCCTGAGCCACTTGTTCCACAATCTCCCCGTGAGCCCATTCAAAGGACTCTGCTTCCTGCGGGTACCACCATCACTCAATCTCTTCCACATCAACACCATTTATGCTTGGAACCTGCTGTGCTGTTTTATAGCTTCTAAATTAGAAGGGTGATCAATGCACTGGGTGGCTGAATTGGACAAATGTCACTCAATCAAATTTTTTTCTTTACCCTTGGCTGTTTTTGGAGACTGGCCAGGCCAGGAGCTTGTTGATGTGTTCAAAAGGAACTTATGAGTCATATCCAACTTCTGTACATAAGCTCAGCCACTGTCCCTCTTGAGTAATTTCATGGATGTGCAACATGGCTGAAGGAAAGGAGCATCGAAGTAGAAGGCAGGAGCCTGGCTGCATCCCTCCTCCCGAACACACTTCCTGCACAACCCTGGCTCACATTTCATGGCAGTGTTGCGTTACCTACAGTTTTGTCTGCTTGTCACTACTCCTTGTTCCTGAAAATGTCTCCCACCTCCCACCCCACCCCATATCTGCCCCCAGTCACAGTCCATTGGTCCAGGGTGGCACGTGACCCAGACTGAGCCGATGAATCCCTTTCCCAGAATTTCTGGATTTGTGACTGACACAGTAGAAGACATGCGGCTGTAAGAGGCGAAGCTGTAGAATTGTCTAGGGCCATGCTTTCTGCAATGCAAAGACAGTCCAACGTGTTGTGGAAAAGAAACAAATGAAGGCAGTATGTAGAAAGAAGAGGTGAGATACAGAAAGAGAATCTCAGGTTCTCAGCGTTCTTATGGCCCCAAAGCATTCCCACCCTTACGTTTCATGATACTCTAGATTTCTTTTGCTAATACCCGTTTCTACCTGAGTGGGTTGGTTTTATCCTTTATTTATTTATTTTTTTGAGACAGAGTCTTGCTCTGTCACCCAGGCTGGAGTGCAGTGGCGCAATCTTGGCTCACTGCAAGCTCCGCCTCCC
>NW_012104299.1:300061-300583 GCF_000951045.1 Mandrillus leucophaeus
ATATATACTGGCATCCTTCAGAAGTCAGAAGTTCTGAGGATAACAGAGTCCCTGCCATATTGGGGTGGGAGGGATTGAAACAGACTTCAGGGTCTTTCAGAGAGGTTGGGTATTAGTAAAGAGAAGGAGGGCGACGGTGCTATTTCTAACATTCACTGCACATACACTTTCTCTTTTGGGCAGATGTTCACCTGTGAGAGTTCTTCCAAGAAAAGTCACCTGTGCAGGCTGTAAGATGACAGCAGCAATATATCCCAGAGAAATATGGCTCTCCTGCGCTGCACCCCCACTCCCAGCAAAGTGACTTCACAAAGGGAAAGGGAGGTCAGTGTGGCATTTCCCAGAAAAAGAGCCACCTCCCCACTGGGTGTTCAGTGAGGTGAAGGTGTCTCTTCTGATTACATTCCCTACCTCCAATGAGTCAAAGTTGATGAAACGACACTTCCTTCAGGCCACCTTCCCCAAATTCACCCCTCCTCACTGTGAAAATCAGGGTTCACGTAGTTCAAGTGCCTTAATTTG
>NW_012104299.1:300633-302690 GCF_000951045.1 Mandrillus leucophaeus
AAATGAAGGGGATGGACCATGAGACAGAGGGTCCCTGGGCAGGAGCACCCCCTAATGTAGAAATAAAAGAAAATCTTGAGTTCCTTCAAGGAAAATTCCAGGTACCTAGGTAGCCTTGGGAAGTAAATGAGCAACTTGATAAGGAAGAAGGTAACAGTAACTTAAAACAACAGCAAGGAAGTTAAGAGATGTTTTGTTTTCTGTAGAAATTAAAGATAACATCTAAACACATGCCCTTCAGTTGTTTTTCGGAAAACTGGACCCCCACCAAACGGATCCACTGGCACACGGTCCATGGATGGGGGAAGCAGAAGACAGCACTCTGACTGCTGTTCTTTGTTCTACATTTTTCCAACTCCCTTCAATGCTTTTTTACCCAAAGCCAGAGCTAATATTGGTTGTTTTTTGTTTTGTTTTGTTTTTTTGTTTTTGCTGATCCCAAATTCTTAGACAAAGCTTTACCTCCTTAAGTAATCACAAATCAAAAGATCTTTGAATCCACCCATGACTGTGGCACACTGCCTCCCCAGCTTTGGGATGTCCCACCTGTTTGGGTCAAACCAACGTGTAGCCCTTATGTACTGATTGATGACTTCCACTGTAACCTCCACCTTCCCACCTTTAAATAATAGATAACTGTGAGCTATCTGCCAGTCCAATCATCAGCACGAGCTGCTCAATTCTCCTTGCTTGGCAATAAATGCCTCAGTTTCTCCTGCTGTTAACCCAACATCAGCATTTGGCTTTGCTGCACTGGGTGCGCGGACCCCAGCACAGTCTGATAACAATCACATCAGTGACTTCTTTTTTTTTGTGACGGAGTCTCACTCTGCTACCTAGGCTGGAGTAGAGTGGTACAATCTTGGCTCACTGAAGCCTCAAACTCCTGGGCTCAGGTGATCCTCCCACATCAGCCCCCTGAGTAGTTGGGACCACAAGTGCCTGTGTGCCACCAATGCCCGGCTAATTTTTATTTTAATTTTTAAATTATATTTATTTATTTTTACTCTTTATAGAGACAAGGTCTTTTTCTGTTGCCCAGGATGGTCTTGAACTTCTGGCCTCAAGGGATCTTCTGCTTCTGCCTCGCAAAGTACTGGGACGACAGGTGTGAGGCCCTATACCCAGCCTATATCCGTGACTTTCAAACTCTGTTCCACAGAGTCTCCTCATGGGTGGTGGAGGAGGAGGAAGAAGGTGAGTACCCTATTTTCTCCCCTTCAATCAGCGTAACTCTGGTGAAATACCATTTGAATATCATCTCAAACAAGATGTGATGTTCCAATTTGTTTGAAAATTACTGGACGAACAGCCTCTCAGGCCTCACCCAGTTGCAGCATCTCTGGAGTCTCCAATCTACCGTCAGTTCCTCAGGAAGGGGCACACTTACTGGCACCACTGATTAGCTCTCTCTGAAACGGCTCTCAGAGCAACAAAATGCCAGAGCTGAAGGGACCATCAGGGTTCACGTAGTTCAAGTGCCTTAATTTGAATTTGCAGATGAGGAGAGGGAAACAAAGAGAGGTTAAGCCATGAGGTCAAGGTTCACAGCCAGTTAAAATCTTTAAATATCCTCAGCTTACTATGCAACTGTTCTACTCACACAGAGGCCTTCCAATTTTGAAAGTAATTTCACAGTGTGTTTCTGTGTCTTTCTTAGTGGACATGGAGAAGGAAAACAAATGAGGTCTGGGGTTAGATTTTCTTGGTTGGGGCCGCTGGAGTCCCACTGTGGTTATAGCTACACAATGAATGAGTCAGGACTGAAAGAGTTAATCTGTCAATAAAGTGACATGCTTCAGTCCATTGAACCACATGACTTAATATGACTGGAACAAAACTCCATTATAGAGTAACAACCCCTAATACTTATTCTACACTAATTAGTACTATAGTTGGGAGTCAAATCCAGACTACCTGACTTTAAAGCCAATCCCATATGATATGGTTTGGCTGTTTCCCCACCCAAATCTCATCTTGAATTGTAGTTCTCATAATCCCCAGAGGTCGTAGGAAGGATGAGGTGAAGATAATGAGATCTGATTTTTTTTTTTTTT
>NW_012104299.1:303815-360659 GCF_000951045.1 Mandrillus leucophaeus
AAGTTGATGAAACGACACTTCCTTCAGGCCACCTTCCCCAAATTCACCCCTCCTCACTGTGAAAACTTTTACAGGAAGTTTGCCTTGCTTCTATTCTCTCCTCATTATTCTAGGAAAAAATGCCTGCTTTGGTTTGAAAAGGGACCCTGTCTTTAATTAACCACAAACCTTGCATTAATTAAAAAGGAAAATGCACGTAAAGGCAGCTACCATTCTTCTCAGTATAAAAAGTCCCCCGTGGGGATGCTCTGTGCAGAGCTTTCAGTGGGTGGCCACGGCCCGCTATTCAAATGGGGATATTTTAGAACCAGCTCAGGAGCTAACTTATCTCATATTTTCTCAGGAAATCTGAATCTTTCCAATTGGAAATGCCTACAAGCTAAGACGCACACAGTCTGATGTTTCTCTGCACCATTTTGATGCCAATAATCACAGCAGGTGTATTCACATTAATTGGAGATTCCTTTACAACACATCTGAAAACATTTTTTTTTGCTAAGATATCCGAGCAGCTTGGTGTTGAAAAGGACCATAGGACAGCACCTGCCGATTCTAGTTTCCTACTGAGCCATTCCTACCCACCGTTGAAGATGACGTGGATCAAGAGAGGAAAAGAATTTCTGCATTTATTTTAGGACATTTCCACTGGTGAACCTAACCATTCCCAAACCCTTCAAGTTTTCCACCCTTTTGGTGGAGAACCGGGAACCAAAAGGAGCATTTATCTGTTATTTATTTCGTCTTTCATCCTGACCCCCAAGATCTCTCTCCCATTCCCCAAGCATTAGAAGACAGTTTCAAAGGAAAGTGATTGAAAAGACATCATTTGCAAGCTTCTAAGAGATTTCTCACTTGGCTAACACATTTACTTACTAGAAGAAGATAAAGTTCCTTGCAGTAATTTCATAGCAATTAATCTTGTGCTTAAATGATAATCCTATAATTAGAAGCAATTAAAATCCTGCACAAGAATGACCTGCTCAGTCAATGTCAATATCTCTGTATTCTAATGGGGTAATCTTGAAAGAGGCCCCAGAAATAATTTGCTTCTCCTCTTCCAGGGATGCAGGCGTTCAAAGCCTATCTTTAAGAACGCTTCCTCCTGGCAGGAGTCACTGAAGTCAAAGAAGATGGATGACTGATGACCCTATAAAGAATCTGGGGGCTTGGGGTATCTTAAGCAGCAGAAAGAGAAACTATGTCACCACGAGCATGGACACCAGGGTGCTTTACAACAAACACAAATGCCTCATGAAGGAAATGACACTGGCAACTCTTTGCCCTTTGCTCCAGTTTGCTGCCTCCCACGCACATCTAGTGACTAAGCACCCAGAGTGAAAAGCTCTGTTGGAATCGCCGCACAGAGAGCCAAGCATGAATAACAATCTGTGGGATGGCATGCTGCAAGTCTGTACATATCTGACATTAAGCTGAGCCACAGATCAGTGAGGACAAGGTACAACAGTTGGGATGTAAACAATGATGTGTCTCTTTGAGAAGATGCAACCTTTTTCTTAGCTGATAGATGTTTCTCTAAAGGATCCCAGAAGTCATGTGGCTTTATGAATTGGGTTAAAACAGGATCATTTTAACTTGATCCAGATGTAGGGGTAAAACGGGAAGAGTCACTTGGATTTGGGGTGAGGAGTGCAGTAAAAGCCTGAGTCAACTTCTATGCTGTGCTTGTTGTGTACTTCCATCATCACCATCATTGGCTCAACAGACACACATTTTGTACAAATTTGAGGCACTAGGCTGGGTACAGGAGATAAGACGCCATCTCTGACCTCAAAGGACTTATGATATAGTGGAAGGAGATCAACAGGCAAATAAACACATAGGTGAAATCTCATAACACATGCTACAAAAGGCATGGAGAGAAAGTGGTTGGTTTCAGGCAGGGCATAAAACGTGAGGAGAGGCTTCCTAAAGGTAACTGGGGCTGAATGTTAAAAATACATTCTTTGGGGAGCAGGGAAAATGGCACAAGCAAAGGTAAGGAGGGAGGAAACACTGGTGGGCTATTGCCTGCCACACTGGGGAAGCTGCACATGGCTTGGAAATCTGGGTGCAAACGAGTAGGGGACATAAAGGGTAAATATGGGGAGATGGGCAAGGTACTGGCTGCAGAAGGGGGCATGTGGATGTAAGACACTGATATTCAGAAATGTCCAATCAAGGAAGAAGAGAGAGTAGATAAATCCACTGAAAACATGCCGTTATGACTCCAAAGCATATGCATTTGAATGGGATAATGTGCAGGCTTTCTTCTGGTACAAGTGCACTGCTGTATGTTTTAGCTAAGAGGCACTTTCCCATTTTCTTGTGCCAAGGATGTGCCTGGATGTTAAGCACCAGTGAACTCAAGGCAGGTGACTGCTAGATTTGATTTCTCTGAAGACTGTGAGAATGTGAGAGCCGGATGAGTCTCCAATGGGGAAGAACTGGGACCACTAAGAAAAAGCCAGGAGGATGCCAAGAAAGGGCTGGTCCAGTCGCATGCCCATGCAAGTCACACACTGTCAAAACATGTCCTGAAACGGCGTGTTTCCATCCTTCTGCCCATTTTAGTTCTTCATTTTCCAGCACAGAAGACTTCAGCTGGATTCCCTGCCACCATTTTTATTTCCAGCCATTATGGAAACCCTGGAAAATGGAGGGCCTGGGGAAGTGAGGACAGACCCTCACCCTCAGTGGTGCCAACAGAACAGTAATCAGAGGAGCTGCGGAGCCATCCCAGAGTAGCCTCCACTATTAATTGCAGGATAGAATGTGAAATTGCAAGCACTTGAAGCAACAGTGTGGGCTGTGTCTGTACCCAAGGGAAACGGCTGTGAGTAATCACAGGATCTTCCCTCAGCCAGAGCCAAGGGTCAGCAGCTTACAATAGCGGGAAGGGCATGTATGGGTGATAGAGGCAGCTGGGCAGGCTGTAGGAGCTCTCCAAGCCTCAGTTTCTTCAGTTACAAAATGATGATGCTGCTGATGCTGATGATGGCATTTTTTCCGAAAGGTGGTTGTGATGGAATATGTAGGAAAGCATCCAATCAGGGCCCGGTACACAAAAACTGTTCAATCAGTGTCGGTTTCTCTTCTCACAGGATCTCTGCATTCAAGAAACACCAGGAGCTTCTCTGGTTTGCCCTTCATGTCCCCTTTCTAGGCAGCTGCTACTGCTGTGACTGGCTGAGTCTCGTTAGCATCTCCATTTGCAAGAGGCCAGGCATGGAGAGATCATCGGATAATAAGGGTCCCCCCCCCCCCACAGACGCCGAAAACATCCCAAGAGAAAAACACACACAAAAACCCTCTCCAAAAAAACACAAAACCCCACACACACTCACACCCCCCCCCACAAAAGAGAGGACACCCATGCTTGCTGTGCCTCTCCCCAGGGAAAATGAATTCTACAACGCTTTCAGCTAATGTTACTGGATTCATAAAACTTCTACAAAGCCGTGGAGACAAAGTGTGCTTTGTCATGAAGAGCAGTTACCCCTCTTATTATGGACTTTTCTCTACCAGTATTTAAGCCCGAACTAAAGGAAGTAGTTTCTCTTATGTGTGAGCATCATAAAGGTTGTTGGTTTTTTATTTATTTTTATTTATTTATTTATTTACTTATTTTTAAGAGATGGAAGCTTGCAGGAACTAGAAGCTGGTGTCTTTAAAGTGGGCAGGGAACCCCCAGATCAGTGGGGTATCCAAGGAGAGAGGAGATGGAGAATACAAACGGCCCACTCAGCCATTCTCCAACTCCTTGATGTTTATTTATATCATAAGTAACAGTTTTGCCAACATTGTGCCCACAACTACTACTTTTTTTGGATATGGGGTTTTGCTCTGTCACCTAGTCTGGCATGCAGTGGTGCAATCATAGCTCCCTGTAACCTCAAACTCCTGGGCTCAAGCGATCCTTCTGCGTCAGTCTCCTGAGTAGCTGGGACTACAGGTGCATACCACCACATCTGGTTAATTTACTTTTTCTTTTTGTATAGACGAGGTCTTGCCATGTTGCCCAGACTGGTCTCAAACTCCTGGGCTCAAGAGATCCTCCCACCTTAGCTTCCTGGGTAGCTGGGACCATAGGCGTGAGCCACCATGCTCAGCCTACTTCTTACACATATGTACACACATCTATGTATGACTCCTTTAGCTGTTTAATTCATGTTTTCTTTTCTGCCCGAGCTATTTGGAAAATGGGGGTCATATACAAGCTCTTGGGGACATAGACCACTAGTGGCTCCCAATCCCAGGCAGCCCCTGCCCATCCATGTGAGTGCACAATTCCCAGAACCTGCCTGTGGCAGTCTGGCCCGCTGTGTCATGGCAAGTCCCATGCAGCCAGTCCCAGGTGGCTCTAAGGAAATGGTCAGTGACTCACCTGTTTAACGGGGGCCAGAGGCCAGGTGAGTGCTCTTCATGAACCAGGCTTCAAGGCCCAGCCTCAGTGCAGAGCCACAAAGAAACACAGGGTGGGGGCAGAATAATTGTCTCCTTTGGTGTGCCATCCACAAAACGAAAGCTGTTGGTGGCCATGGACAGAGGCATGGGAGGGTCATAAAGCAAGATGGTGGAGGCAAGGAAGCTGGACTGCCGAAGGGCTCTGATGGCTGCTTCAGCGGGGGCTTCCTTCTAGCCAAGAATGACCTCTAGAGAGTACATTTAAGTACTGGATCAGCTGAAACAAAGCTCCAGACACAGATATCATTGCCTAAGTTTTTGGGAGTGAAGTTGAAAGAACAGTACAGTGAACTGAAGTACTATATCACTTTCTAGAGTCACTATTATTCCGCCACAGGTGCTCTTGCCTGCACACACCCTCTTCTTCTTGCCCCCAACCCCTGCCTGGTCCTATTTTCAGACTTCTGTCTGTTTTTTTGCTTTTGTTGAACCATTTGGAAGTAGGTTGCAGACATCAGGAAAAATGACCCCTAAAATATTTCCGCATTCCCGTCCATAATCACATGACCATTACCACCCAGAAATTTCACACTGGTACAAAAACATTCTCTAAAATACAGTTCAGATTCAACTGTCCCCACTGTCCCCCAAATGTTCTTTAACAGCTGTTTTTTTTCTTGGATCCAGGATCCCACCATGTGCTAAAGATTGCATTTGGTAATCATGTCTCCTTACTTTCTTTTAATCAAGAATGATCAGCCAGGCACGGTGGCTCACGCCTGTAATCCCAACACTTTGGGAGGTCAAGGCGGGTGGATCACCTCAAGTCAGGAGTTCAAGATCAGCCTGGCTAACATGGTGGAACCTTGTCTCTACCAAAAAACAAAAATCAGCCAGGCATGGTGGCACACGCCTATAATCTCAACTACTCGAGAGGCTGAGGGAGGAGAATCGCTTGAATCTGGGAGGCAGAGGTTGCAATGAGCCAAGCTTGCACCATTGCACTTCAGCCTGGGTGACAGAGTCTCAAACCGTCTCAAAAAAAAAGTAAAATAAAATAAAATAAAAAATAATTAAGGCTAAAACCATTAGATGGGAGGTTGTTGGTCATCAAGTACAACATCCAGATTCCTTATTAATTACAAACAACAACAACAACAAAAATACCTTTGCAGTGGAGGGATCCGCTAAGAACACGGAACTAAGTGGTCAAATGCAGCATCACCAACAGTGGGCACTGTGGGTGCCCCTGAGGACAAGCAGCTTCTTGCCAGCACCCTCTCCATCCCTACACAAAGGAGCAGATATATCTGCTGTGTCACCGTTTATGTTCCTGATCTGGATCCAAATCCCATAACTAAGATTTATTGAACAGAAACGACTTCCAACTAACACTTTTTCCTTTAAGTAAGCAGCTTGGTGCATCTCCTTGCTGGCAGCCCTCAAGTTATTATATTCCACAGCCTGCTTGTCACTGCAAAAGGTACCTGTGCAAAGCTTTTAGGCAAAGCATGCGCTACCTGCTGCGTCTCCTTACCCAGCAATGACAGAGAAGATCTCTGCTCACTGTGAATCTCAGGGTGATGTCTAGGGTTCAGGCTCTGTTCTTGCTGAAAATGTAGCTATCTGCAACTTAAAATCTTCCCATTTTAAAAAGAAATATTTAACTCAGAGCCTGTGCACACGGCTCCTAAGGATTGTGCAACTGGTAAACTGATAATTGCAGCTCTCATACTTTGAAAATGGAAAGAAACAAACTTCCCTCCAGCTCTCTCCAACTCTCACTTGAAATTCCTGACATCCTGGATGGTGCTGAGCTTCCTGAACACACTCTGCATCTTTGCCTGGAATGCCCTCTCCTTCCCTTCCCTGTCCTCCCAGCTCCACTGCCACTTCCGATGTGAAGCTGTCACCTACTGCCTCCCCAGGGCCATTGAGGCTCCCCTTCTCCCAAACTCCCACTGCACTTCAAAAAACCAGGTACAGCACGGTCCGTGTGGTCTTTGACATGGTCTGTGACACGGTCTAGGTCTTAATCATCTTAGCATCCCTGGTGCCAGGAAGAGAGCAGGACACACGCTCAATAATGTACGATCAATGGGTGAAGCAAAAAAATGAATGATTATCATACAAGGCTGAGGCTCGTTTCCTTCATTCTGTAGCAAATACACCATGATAAGGTGGAAGAACACACAGAGGGAATACACAATAAGATGAGGGTGAGTCTCCGTACCTGCAGGGGTGACAGACATCGAATCACGCAGGGCCCCAGGTAGGCAGGAGGAGTCCCTGTGCGGTAAGAGCTGGGAGGAAATCTTCCCCTCCCCGACCGGAGTTCAGTTTAAAACTTCAATCTCCACATCAAACTAACAACCTCTAGTTGTTGAGAAAATGAGACTCTTCTTCAGAATAATCTATTTGTGGGAGAGATATGCTCCTGAAACAGCTGTAAAGCACCCGATATTTTTTCCATTTACTTACAAGATTAAATTGAAAATTGGTTCCCATGAGGGATTTTTTTTTACTACGCCTATAAACCGAATTTACAAAACACACCAGAGTGTAGAAAACCAATTACAATCTCCTATAAGAAGAAGAAAAAAAAAAAAACATGCGACACCATTCTGATAACATCAGCACCACTGCCCGAAGGCAAAAAATAAAAATACACTGCTAAGGTGGCGGGCTTTCCCATAAACACCCCACCAAGCTAGAAAGAAAACTCACCTCTGACTGCAAAGGGTGGTTTCCATCCCACAGCAGAGCTCCTGTTCAGAGTTTCTATGTTACTTTGGGATTACTGCGTAAAATTTGCGATTCGACACAGGTAAGACACAGCTGGAACTAACCTAGCAATTAACACAGCTGCTCAGCGTTTAGGTTTAAATGCATTTTCTGAGAAATCACTCACATTTGGACCATAAACGCTGCGCGTGATGGCTTATGGTTTATATTTGTGTTCTCATGAAAGCCGTCACCAGGCTAATTCCCACAGCCCTCTACCTCTCTCAGTCGGAGCTCTCTTCCCTCTCTGCCTCTCAAATACCTACAGTATTCAGTCGGCAGCTTCTCCACGGGTTCCTTCCATCTCTGTCCCCTTCCCCACCATCAGCACCTCCCAAGGGTGTGCTATTTCATCACCACGTACTTGGCACTTAATTTTACATGGATGTGGGTTGTTCTTTATCCTCTTCCTGTGTTACTCTTTTCTCCCCTGGTTTTAAGTCCCATGTTGGGACTTTCCGTGACCTCAGAGAACCTTGTGGGGTGCTGATTGTGGGTTCAGCAAATATTTATGGGTTTATTGTTTGTTCCAAAGGAGACTCTAATTAATAAAAGAGACTTGGAACATTCATAGCCTAGGTACTGAAAGCAAGGCTGTGGAAGCCAGGCCTGGGCTGCGGCCCCCACTACATCACTTTCCACCCTGTAACTTGGAGTGATTTTCTTCCTTTCTCAGCTCCTTTGCTCATCTCAAAAAGGAGGATAATAATAGTATTTACTTCATGGGATTGTTTGGGGAGTCAATGAAGCAATGAACATAAAATGCTGAGCACAAAGGTTCAGTCCTATTAACAATAAATATAGAGCAAGCACTCAATAAATGGTAGCTATTGGTATGAAAACATTTCTCAAGATAAACTCATGCCTGAACTATTTGGTTGGGAAATGGTGCAGGCAGGTACTGGGGGTGGGGATGCCATCCATCACTGGCGAGTGCTGCCCCCAGGGGGCTCTGCTTAGTACCACTTGCGGCCCTTTTATACTGAAAGAAGATGAGTCTGATGTCTTCTATTTGGCTGTTTAAAACAACTCCTAGTAACTAATATGGGCACTCCTTCCTCCTCTCCCCTCCTCTCCCCTCCTCTCCCCTCCCCTTCCCTTCTCTCTGTCTCTCTTTTTCCTTTTGGTGGAGTCTCGCTCTGTCGCCCAGGCTGGAGTGCAGTGGCACAATCTCGGGCTCATTGCAAGCTCCTCCTCCCAGGTTCAAGCGATTCTCCTGCCTCAGCCTCCTGAGTAGCTGGGACTACACGCGCACGCCACCACACTTGGCTAATTTTTTGTATTTTTAGTAGAGACGGGGTTTTACCATGTTGGCCAGGCTGGTCTCAAGCTCCTGACCTCAAGCGATCCACCCGCCTCGGCCTCTTAAAGTGCTGGGATTATAGGCGTGAGACACCGCACCCAGCTGTAAGTACCTATTTTTCAAAGTTTTATCAGCTACTATAGTTATACAAGGGCATTAACACCAGGGGTTGCTGGGTGAAGGGTGTACGAGAACTCTGTACTATGTGTGCAACTTTTCTGAAAATTTTAAATTACTTTAAATTTAAAACGTTAAAGATGTAATTACTAATTAGTTATTTCCTTGAGCCTGACTTTCCATACTTAAGATTGGATTCCCTTCACACACACAACTGTACTTCAAAAATAGACTCCAATTCTTATGGATACTGTCATCAAAATATCTTCTCTCTGCATCTGCCATTTAAATATTTAGCCATCCAATTTACCATCTGTGTGACTCTGGGTGAGTCACTTCATTTCCTTGTGTCTCTGTTTCTTCATCTATAAAGTAAGGATAATAAAGTCAACTTCTTCACAGATTTGAATAAAAGTTAGTACATAAAGTACTTAAAAAGTGGTCCTGTGGGGGAAGCACTGAGTAGCTGTGAGCTGCTGCTATTATTTGCTATGGTCTGAATTCATATCTTAAGACTGGATTTCCAGTGTGATAGTATTAAGAGGTAGGGCATTTGGGAAGTAATTGCTTTGGGATATTTCATCCAAACGCAGAGCCTTATAAAAGAGATAACAGGGAGCAAGTTTGCTCCTTGCACCATGTGAGGACACAGCCTGTCTTCCTTTTCCATGTGAGGACACAGTGAGAAGTGCCATCTATGAAGCAGAGACGGAGCCTTCACCAGACACTGAATCTGTTGGGGCCTCGATCTTGAACTTCCCAGCTTCCAGAACTGTGATACATAAATCCCTATTATTTATAAATAACCCAGTCTAAGGTATTTTGTGATAGTGGCCTGAATGGAATAAGACATTATTATTATTAAACTTGCTGAATTCACATTCCTAGAGTGGAGCTATAGTTCTACAAAAATTTGTAAACTAATTCTCAAGGGACTTGGCCCAGATAGTTGCCATAAGTAATACTGGCTGGCTTTCACATGTAAAAGGTCGATGTCCGACCCAGTGAAAGGTATTGTTCCTTAAGCTGATTCTACAATTGTGAGTCAAGTTCAACTCTTGGCAATAGTAGAGGAATTAGCCTGATGTAAGCTCTAGCACAAAGAGGTCTGACGTTTCTCTTCCACCTGTGTACCTGTGCCACTCCAGCCAGGGCATCTGCGCCTCTCTGTGCAGTTTTAGATCTGCAAGGCTGTTGAGGCTCATACGAGAGACTGGAAGGTTCAGGCAGTACATATGGTTGCTGCTTTTATTACCGAAGGCGGCACGGGGTGTGTCCAGCATGCACAGTGTGCAAGTTTTCCTTTATCTAGAAACACAAAGAATGCCAGCTAAACATTTAAATGCTCTGTCCAGGCATTCTTGCCTTACAGTGAGCCATAAGGTAGCCACATGTAAACCCATAATTAAACTCTGAATATTCACCTGTGATGTCTACTCTATTGCCAACAGCAGTCGCTTTGGAAATAAAGGAAAAGGTAAGAAAAGCATAGAAATGTTTAGCCCATAGGCATTCTACTTTATGCTCCTTGATCCTTTACCACCTATGGACATTAGGTGTTATGGTAATTTTCCCCTTGACTGCAAAATCTGCCCCCCCATATGTGGTTTTGACAATGTGGAAGCCTTAGTAGAAAAGAGAAACAAGAACAAGGCTGTGATGTTGCAGAGGGGTCTCATGGCCTAGATCATGGCCCCCAAGGAACACCATCTTCCTCTGGGCAGAGAGCAGCAGTTCCCAGTCAGAGGGGCCCTGGCTGTCAGATAAGGGCAGAGTGGATTCCAAGGACAGCATCAGCCCATTAAAAAGAAATGCAGGTGACAGCCACAGCCCCAAAGGCATTATAGGGATGGTCTTGAGAAAATAAAAGAATTTCTCTAAAATCTACAAAAAGTCAGAAGGGATTCTGTATCTATGATAGGGATTTCATTCCCAATTCCATTCTGACCATCAGCTATAGCTGGTTTCAAGGTTATCCGGAGGCAAACTGTTACTCCCTCCTAGCGATACCTTGGAATCCTGTGGTTTTCTTTGAGTTCTTACCTGAGAGGGCAGCCCTGGTTCGAACATTTGCTTATCTTTCAAAGGAAAAACCTGAGGATGTTTCCAAAAGTAAGCTTTTCTTTGGAAGCCCCCACCTTTCCTTTTTTTTCTTAAACAGATCCTCCTAAGCCCTTCTTCTATGTTTTCTGTTATCTAAGCATAATAGATTAGCATCAGTCTTTCCATGTTTATGACAGCTTCAAATTCCTAGATACAAATGGAAGATACCTTTGCTGATCAAATCAAGATGAATGCCCTTGTCAACAAGAGTAATGTATACAGTTGGTCACTCCGGGACCCCCAAGTACAAGGAAATAGGCTGATGCCTGAGAGTTCAACCACACACCAACATGGAGTGGGTCATGGTACAGAGAACTCAAGTCATCTTGAGGACACGGGATGGGTCCTAGGCCAATAGGACTCCAGGATAACTTGACTGAGTGTGCCGATTAACCGAAAGTGGATTTGGTGGGAAAACCAAAGGAAAAGCCATGCTATGGCAGAGCCCACCCAGAAACAGCCCCGAGGAGGGAGTAACCAGGCCCGTGGACAGGGAATTCCGGTCACCTAGCCAGGCTGTTTGTGGGAGGTGTGGTAATTACAAGCACAGTATCTGGAGTCAAATGCCTCCATTCCCATCCCAGCTCCTCACTTACTAACTGTAACACTGCAAAGTACTGATCTGTGTCTCAGTGTTCTCTTCTGGAAGATGAAGTTAATAACCAGCTAGGTGTCAGGTCTAAATAATTAATCTATGTGAAGTTCCTAGCACCATCCCTAACACAGGGGAAGCAAAAGCACTCAACGACTGTTGCTGTTTCTGAGGTGGATTTATTGGGCCATCACAGCCCAATGCCACAAAACACCTGGGTCATCCATTCATTTGCCTCCCCTTGTTCTAGTTCCACTCCCTCCAACAGCATTTTGATTAACTGGCTCCCCTGTCACCGGGAGGAGAGTATACAGGCCATGCTGTCAGAATAGTCCAATCCACACAGTGGTTGTGACTTCGTGTGACATTGAGTATTTGGGAATTTGGGTGTACAGACCCGTCTCCTGGGAGGTGTATTAACGTGAGGGATCAGAGGGCTGCAGGGCTCCCAGACAGTGATGGTTCCACCAGGACAACTGCCTCTCCAGAGGCCTCAGGGCATACAGCTCAGCCCCCACCCTGCCTTAATATCAAACTTCATCCAAATGCCTGCCCACGATGCTGCTCCGGGATGAGCAAGCCTTACCTGTGACATGGAGCTTTTCATCAGCAACCTCAGCCTTTAGGTAAATCCGCCCTCTCTTCTCTGTGTGATCCATTCCGCAGAGGCTGGGGACATTGATGACGCATTGCTTGTGAACGTTCATATCGCAGGCTGTGAATCAAGAAAGCAGAGGGTGAGCTGGGCATATGGACTCCAACCACCGCTCCTCAGTGTTTTGGTGCACGAGCAGAAGTGAAAATGAGTTACCCCCAACTCGATACTTTGCTATACTGTTTTTGGTGACATAAAGAACTGTTAGCAGATGTCCTGTACAGCACAGGCTTCATGTGAGTGACAATATCCTTAAAATACCCATACCATATTTGCTCAATCTTCACTGAAGCAAAATATCCCAGCTTGGCCTTCTGTGATTGTTTCAAATATTTAACAGTATACAAAATTCACACAGGTAAATATGTACAAAGCTCAGCTTAATTAATATTTTATGTACACAGAGGCAAAGTAATATGAAAATTTTAAACATAGGATTTTTTTTTTTTTTTCTTCAGACAGGGTCTCCTTTTGTCTCTCAGGCTGGAGTGCAGTAGCATAATCCTAGCTCAGTGCAGCCTTGAACTCCTGGGCTCAAGCGGTCCTCCCATGTAGGCCTCCTAAAGTACTGGGACTACGGATGTGAACCACTGCTCCCAGCTTAAACATAAGACTTTTTGCTAATGAATTCTGTATGCTTTTCTGGGCTTACCACTGAGAAACAGTGAAAATCTGCAGATTGAGTATAGAAAATTCATTAAATTTTCCTTTCCTCAGCTAACCTTGTATTTTCAACAAGGTTTAAGTACACTGCCTGTGTTTTTTTCCCCAAAGAACTTGTATTTGGTATTTTAAACCTGTCTTCAAATATTTAAATATTATTCCAAGTAAAACAAATACCCGCCTAGCATGATCAGCCACTCCTTACAGCTGACATTATGTGGGTGAGACAGGGGGAGGATAAAAAAAGATCAGTATTATTGCAATGAACCAAAGAAACCCTGAAAAGAATCCTGTGTGCCGGAAACAAACAGAAGACCGTGTATAGGTGTTCTAGCTCGATCGTCCTTGTACCTTTAGGCTTCCAGAAGGAGGGAAGGCCCCTGGAATCCTCACGAATCCTTGCCAGGATGCTAATAAGGTTATTCCGTAATCATCAAGGTGAGGTCTTCCTCTCTGTTTCATTTGGAGTGTTTAATTTTAACATGACAAAGTAAATTGAAAAAGCATCATGAATAATGTATACCGCTCCGATTAAAGACTGACAGCAGAATGATGGACATGCTGAGGAAAGAACAATTAGCTAATTCACAAATGTGGATGCTATTAGGCTTCCATTTCCAAGGCTAACTGTTCAAAATTCTACACTTCGAATTTAGCCAATATAAAGGCTCCTGAAAAGCTGTGTTATGAATGTCGCTTGCGTTAACCATGTCGTGTGTTTAAGTGTCCGGGCAAAATTTGCAATGTGAAGGCAGTAAATGCCAGAGCCTCTGGAAAGCACACAGGCAACGGGGAGGGTACGGGAGGTGAAAGTGCACTGGGCCGTGTTCCAGTCTCCGCTGTATATCTTGGGAAGCTCATTTGTTCTAACTTCATTTCCAGCTCTACAAAATGAGAGGTTGGCCCACTCGAGTTGTTGTTGCTAACTGCCCCCTGACGCCCTGCCCCATCCCAAGTGGAACTCCATCTAGGATTACAATTGCACAAGGTGGAAGGGCACGGGAAGAGGCTTTTTCTCTGCAGAAGTTAAGGTCAGTAGGGGTTGCAGTTCTGGGGCTCATCAAAGGAGCACAGGCGGCAGCCACAGAAGCCTTAAGATTCCTAAGAAAAAGAGTTTAAAACAAAACCAAACAAAAAAGCATTGGTCCAGGTCAGCGGTTTTCAAAATTTTTTTTAGTAAGGAAACCATTTTGCAAACAAAATCTAAAGCAGAATCTAATTATGTAAACCACATGAGTGTTATTTTATTAGCATCAACTCAGCTAACAAACGCAAATTTATACCATATATTTATTATAAAGACATTCAAGGATCACCAGTAAAGCCCTCCGATACAAACAGAACTTTGAAACCAGTGGTTAGGGATGCAAGTTGATGTCTCAGACCAGCCTCCACATCTCATTTATTTTTGCATTTTGTTAAAGTGGTACAGGATCCAAAACTCCTGATTCACACAGAAAACTATGTACAAACAGGAACAGTGTCTAATGGTATGCTTCCCCATCCCAGCCGACTCTTCGGTGAAGAGGATGCTGTAGCAGAAACCAAGTTCTGCCCAAGGAGTGAAGGTTGAGTATGTAACATGTTCAAATGTTTATTTTGTTCCCAGTTTTGAAGTAGTTAAAATATATATACAAATGCACTTAAGCTGTAAGCCCTTGCAGAACCCCTGAAAACCATATCTTTGGAATCCTAGGATTTTTTTTTTCTCTAGTGTTTTGAGACCAAGTTTCACTTTTGTTTGCCCAGGCTGGAGTGCAATGGCACAATCTTGGCTCACCGTAACCTCCGCCTCCCGAGTTCAAGCTAGTCTCCTGCCTCAGCCTCCTGAGTCGCTGAGGATTACAGGTGCCTGCCACCACCCAACTAATTTTATATTTTTAGTACAGACAGGGTTTCACTATGTTGGTCAGGCTGGTCTTGAACTCCTGACCTCAGGTGATCCGCCCGCCTCGGCCTCCCAAAGTGCTGGGATTACAGGTGGAAATCCTAGGGTTTCTTGAAGCAAACAAACATGGCATTTGGTTGTGACGCTGTACAACTCTGTAAGGTGAAGAATCTCTGTGTCTGAGAAACTCCATCTACTCTATAATGCTCGTTTATGTTCCTTTTTCTACAGTTTGCTCCATGTAAGATACAAATATCAGCTTCTGGCCGTCATAGCAAATGGCAATAGTCATTAGCAAATGGCAATAGGCTGAAATTTCCACAGTGCTTCCCAACCTATTAGAAAAACAGGCTGGGCAATTAACTTTTCATGTCCTAAAAGTATCAACTTGTATTTAAACAAACATAGCCTGAGGAATCTCATACTTTAAGAACGATCAAAGCAGGCTGGGCGCGGTGGCTCACGCCTATTATCCCAGCACTTTGGGAGGCCGAGGCGGGCAGATCACCAGGTCAGTAAATGGAGACCATCCTGGCTAACACGGTGAAACCCCAACTCTACTAAAAATACAAAAATTTAGCTGGGTGTGGTGGTGGGGGCTGTAGTTTCAGTTACTCGGGAGGCTGAGGCAGGAGAATGGCGTGAACTCGGGGGACAGAGCCTGCAGTGAGCTGAGATCGCACCACTACACTCCAGCCTGGTTGACAGAGAGACTCCATCTCAAAAAAAAAAAAATGATCAAAGCAAAGAGTCTTCATAGTTGCTTTTTTTCCTCCTGGTAGTTGATGGAGATACACACATAACAAAAAATAACAGAAAAGGGCTGGTGTCTTGCTTGTCAGTGGTCCTCAGTGTTCTGAGCCGGGCTGATACACATTTGATCCATCCATAAACATGCAGGGTGAGTGAACTTAAATAAGATGCTATTCTGGTTTTTATGTTCATTTTGGTTTCAGTTTTAAGAAGAGCCTACTGGATTTTTCCACAGTCCACCCACTAATTAGAGACACAGGAAGATAATGAGTATGGTTGCTTGGCTTATTTTGAAGCTAACCAAATGTGGACCCGGCGGCGGGAGGCTTCTTTGGGGTTTGACTAGGCTATATTTTACAGTGATTGAAGACTTCTGCCACAAAAAAAAAAAAAGGAAGAAAAAAAAAAGTGACAGCACCCCCCACCTCATTTATAAATCGAGTGCTTTTTTGGGGTTCATAATGAGGCAATCAAGTAGTTTAATAAACTGGAACTTTGACAGTGGAAGATTCTACACTTTGTCAGTCTGGTATATATCTGAACTAATTCTCTCTATTGAAGAGTTGGTGTTGAAAAGTTACTGAGCCCTCCTTGCTCAGCAAACCCTGAACATGAGCTACAGAGCCTCGCTATGAACTGGAAAAGAAAACTTACTTACTGTCACATTTCATCCCTTGGTGGATAAGTCCATACAGCAGGGACCCACAGTGATCGCAGAAGGTGGGGCTTCCGTAAGTGTGGATTTTGAACTTGTGCTTGCTCCTGGGGTCCTGGGAGGAGAAGAAGCACAGTGCTCATTTTAGTCATGAAAGGACCACGTTTTTAGATTAAGCCAAGCTCAGGCCCCACCACTCCCCAATTTAAATAATTAAATATAACTTAAATTTATATAATTAAATGTAAATTTAATTTATATAATTAAATATAATTTAATTTATAAATATAAATATTAATTTAAATATAAATTAAATTTATATTTAATAAATATCTAAAATAGTTACTGGTTTGTTTCTTTTTTTTGAGATGGAGTCTTGCTCGTCTCCCAGGCTGGAGTGCAGTGGCACGATCTCAGCTTATCGCAACCTCTGCCTCCCAGGTTCAAGCGATTCTCCTGCCTCAGCCTCCAGAGTAGCTGGGATTACAGGCACCCGCCACGATGCGGGTATTTTTGTACTTTTAGTAGAGATGGGGTTTCACCATGTTGGCCAGGCTGGTCTTGAACTCCTGACCTCAGGTGATCCACCAGCCTTGGCCTCCCAAAGTGCTGCGTAAGCCACTGCATCTGGCCTGCATCGTGTTTTACATAATGAATACCTATGTTTCCTCTCTTTATGGGGTGAAATTTGCACATACCACGGTTTCCACCAAAGCTATTACTTCTGGAGCTATGGTCACCAAAGCCCTTGGGGACCAGTAGAGTGTTTTAAACAACTTGGCATCTCGGTCTTCCCAGTGCCTAGCACAGGCTGGGGCACAAGTAGACACAACATTGGTGTGTTTTTGAAGCTGAAGAGGAAAAACCCTAAATGGATCATTCCGAAGATCTCCTCTTGGACAGGGTATCCAGAAATACAATACACTGTGAAACCAGATCTACATCCAAACTGACAGGTACATTTTCTTGCTTCTGCACCATCTCCAAAGTATTTTATGCTTTTTATAGGGAAACTCAGCATGGTCAGATGAAAATTGGAAAGGCACTGACATTACGCTTCCCCAGAGCCCACTGCAATTTCATTACCTTCTCTTGCATACCACATAGAGCACCGAAGGTGCAACCAGACATCTTTTTTCTTTAGATTTTTAAGCTTTTGTTCCTCAACTCACAGATTATGGATAGGGGAGGAAAATTATATACAGAAGACCATCGTGGTTAAAGAGCATAGACTCTGGAGTCACTGCCTGGGTTCAGGTTCCAGCTCTGCTACTTCCCAGAGGCATGGCCTTGGGTGAATTACTTATCCTTTCTGCCTCATCTGTAAGCTGAGAAATTAACAGCATCTGTCTTCTGTGGTTACTATAAATAAGGACAAAACGAGTCAGTCTTTGTAAAATGCTTAGAAGAGTGCCGTATCACAGGGTAGGTGGGTACCACGCAGGTAGAGCAGACAAGCACCTCTGCTTCTGGGGCCTCTGCTTATTTTTTTATTTATTCAATTTTATTACTTTTTTTTTTGAGACGGAGTCTTGCTTTGTCACCCAGGCTGGAGTGCTGTGGCACAATCTCGGCTCACTGCAACCTCTGCCTCCCAGGTTCAAGCGATTCTCCTGCCTCAGTCTCCCGAGTAGCTGGGATTACAGGTGCCTGCCACCACCCCTAGCTAATTTTTTTATTTTTAAGATTTTTTTTTATTTTTAGTAGAGACGGGGTTTCACCATGTTACTCAGGCTGGTCTCAAACTCCTGACTTCAGGTGATCCACTTGCCTTGGCCTCCCAAAGTGCTAGGATTACAGGTGTGCGCCACCGTGCCCGGCCTCCTCTGTTTATTAATATATAAAAGTAGGCTGGGCATGGTGGCTCACACCTGTAATCTCAGCACTTTGGGAGACCGAGGCAGGCAGATCACCTGAGATCAGTAGTCTGAGACCAGTCTGGTCAACATGGTGATACCTTGTCTCTACTAAAAATACAAGAATTACCCAGGCATGGTGGCACGTGCCTGTAATCCCAGCTACTTGGAAGGTTGGGGTAGGAGAATCGCTTGAGCCCAGGAGGTGGAGGTTGCAGTGAGCTGAGATTGTGCCACTGCACTCCAGCCTGGGTGACAGAGCGAGCCTCCATCTCAAAAAATAAGTAAATAGTAGAGCTCCGAGCTTCTACTCAGATGATCCATTTGTCTACCATCCAAGTACTAACCAGACCCCACCCTGCTTAGCTTTCGATCAGGCCTGTACAGGGTGGTATGGCCATAGACTCAGCTGTTCTATTGGAACTACAAAAACAATTTCATACTCAACATGTACCTATCAGGACTCATTCCTGTTAAGTTCTTCCTCTTGAATCACTCTTTGTGGCCTAAGCAACTGTAAAGGCAGAGTGGCCATCTACTGAATTAAGCAAGACCTTAGAAAAGCAGGGTTTGGGGCAGGGCAAGAGATCCAGAGATCTACTGTAGACATGCCAAGCTTGAATTACCCTTTCTCCCAGGGTTTCTGTAATGCAAAGTGACACAAAGTAGAATATTCTTGGCTGCTGACTTTCTGAGGGCCTTGGTGCTGGTGATTTCGGGGAATTCCAAAGGTGATTCTGACTATAAGATAATTCACCTTTTGGTTGACTATGGAACCTAAAGCCTAAGCCACATACATGCCAAAGGCTTGTTATGACTACTTTTCTTTTTTTTTTTTTTTTTGAGATGGAGTCTTGCTCTGTCACCCAGGCTGGAGTGCAGTGGTGCAATCTTGGCTCACTGTAAGCTCACCTCCCGGGTTCATGCCATTCTCCAGCCTCAGCCTCCCGAGTAGCTGGGACTACAGGTGCCCACTACCATGGCCGGCTAATTCTTGGTATTTTCAGCGGAGATGGGGTTTCACTGTGTTAGCCAGGATGGTCTCGATCTGCTGACCTCGTGATCCGCCCGCCTCGGCCTCCCAAAGTGCTGGGATTACAGGTGTGAGCCACGCCCGGCCTATGACTACTTTTTAAAGATTTGAGAATTCTGAAATAGTTCAATCATACAGAGAAGTATAAAGAATAGTAAACCCCTCGTGTCTGCACCACCCAGAACTTATAAAAGTGAGCATTTTTCCCTAGTTTTTAATGTGAAATTATCCTCGTTTTACAGAGATGTTAGTGACCTTCCCAAAATCACATGGTTGATGAACATCAGAATTCAGATTTTTTTTATATGAAATGGTTTACACATTTGCATGTCATCCTTGCACAGGAACAATGCTCATCTTTGTTTCACTCCAAGTTTTGTATTTGTGCTGCTTAAGAGAGCACAGACCTACGATGTGACCAACATTGGATTCCCATCCCAAGAGCTTTTGGAGATCTACTCAGAATGAGGATCTGGCTCTCAATATCTTTACAACAAATTTTTATATTTGCAACACTTTTTTTTTTTTTTTTTTTGGAAACAAGTCCACCACCTGTTTTTGTAAATAAAATTTTATTGGAAAAAAGCCATGCCCCTTTATTTACATATTTTCTTTGGCTACAATGGCAGAGTTGAATAATTATGACAGAGACTGTGTGGGCCACAAAATCTAAAATATTTACTATTGGGGCCCTTTTAGGAAAAGTTTGCCAAGCCCTGCTTTAAGACAGGGGTTTTCAAAGCATGGTTCCCACACAGCATCACATCACCTGGAACTTGTTAGAAAGGTATAGTATTTAGTCCTTTCCCAGACCAACGAAGTCAGAAACTCTGGGGGTGGGGCCTCCCAGTCTGTGTTTGAGCAGATCCTGCCAGTGATCCTCGTGTCGGCGGACTCACTAACGACTGGAAAACTACTGCTCTAGAAGGTCATTCAACAAATATTTAGTAAGTGTGTCACAGGTGCGAGGTGAGTACCTAGCACCTCTATGTGCAGATGATTAATGATATCCTTGAGGCGGGTCAGTAGTTTACCTCCTAAATGTCTCTCTCAGGGTATGAAAAATCAGCATCTTCCTTGACAGCTTATTTCTTCTGGAAAGTAGTAGTTGGGTCTATGGTATGAAGTATGACCTTAGATTTCCACCATTAGAGAAGCCCACCAATTTTCCCAGGATTCCATGACATCAGGAAGAATGTTCAGCGAGTAAGCTGGTGCCAGCACCAATTAAAAGTACCTGTGTTGACAGGAAAGGTTGTGTCCTACAGTGCAGAGGGCACAGAAGATGCCAGGGGAAACGAAGGAACCAGTTTTCCCTGCAGAAACGAGTCATCAACAAATGGCACTAAATAAATAAGGAATGGCAGCTTGCACGGAGCCCTTAGGAGTATGTGCGTGCCAGGCAGCCCCAGGGTGGTTGTCATACCAGTTGGTTGTCACATAGATCTCCATTGACGTGGCACACAGGCAACTCACTTTTCAGGAAAACCTAAGGCTTACTCATGCAACAGCCATATGGCACCTTCAGGATCTCACCGTTTGGAGGTGTAGGAAGAGAGGAAACCATCACTTCCACCTCCTGCCTAAGTCTGGAGAACCGGCAAGTCTTGGTGTCGTCACACCCCAAAATTATGTGTGGCCAAAGATCCTGCCTATGAATTACAACAATGACAGTAATAATAATAGGACCAGCTGTTTGTTGATCAGCAAGTGTGCACAGGTGCTTTACAATAACCAAGATCTTTGTTTAGAACAAGAGATTCTCCTATGAGAAGATCACTGAGCAGGACTGTGGAGACCTGTGTTCTGACCCTAGTCCCGGCACAAACTTTTACTTTGGAAAAGTCACGTCATTTATTTATAAAGCAGAAAGAAAATCAATCTGCCCATGTCATGGGCAAGGGGTGACACTCAACTTAGGGAATATAAGAGAAAGGCTTTGCAACCTTAAAATCCCAAGACATATATAAGCAATTATTATTATTATTACATTATCCATAGGAGCAAACTTCAAGGTGCCCAGGGTTTCCCCAAAATACTTTAGTGACTTGGGCCTGGATGGGGAGGAACAGGGCAGCGAATCACCCTCAGGCTTCAGAGGTGGTCAGAGTGAAGGCCAAGCTGGCAGAAGTTAAGGGACTTCCTCCTAGTTTCTGCATTCCCGACTTCTGCACCCCAAGCCTGGACTTTCAAGCCAGTCCTCTTGGCAAACGCCCGGAGTGGTGTTTTGTGAAACCGTCTGCTAACTCAAACCACCTCTTGCACCGTCTCAATTATATGGATGATGCCATTTCTGGCACTGCAGCAATGGGATGCAGGAGCATGGAAACTCTTTTCCAGTCTAATTAATCTCACCTAGTCTGACAAAAGAAACCACAGTGTTAGCGACAGAGCTGTGAGTCATGAAGATCTGCAGAGAGCAACGCGTCCTAAAAACTCCCCAGGCTCGCTATGCTTCTATCAATAACCTCTAAATAGTGATGCATTTTACTTCTTTGGGCCCTGATTTCCTCATTTGGAGCCTAAACGTATTGGGTGGGATCAGTATTTTTTAAATGTCAGGTGGTACCTAAGGATGCTGAGGATGGAGGCAGGAGAAGGCAGAAGAGGGAGACCACTGCTAAAATTAAAGTTGAAAACAACTGGACTAGATCATCTCTTTAATTCTTCTTTTTTTTTTAAGCTATTTAATTTGAAATAATTTAAGACTCACAAGAATTTGCAAAAATAGTACAGACTGTTCCTGCATACTCTTCATCCAGCTTCCCCAGTGATAACATCTTACATAACCACGGCACATTTGCAGAACCAGGACAATGCTACAATACCACTAACTAAACCACAGAGTTTAGGGTTTCTTCAGATTTTACACGCATAATTCCAATGCAAGAGCATTTACTGTACTACACATGCATTTAATATACCGTTTACTGAGTAGGGAATACAGTAATATTGGCTGGTGAAATACACTAACTCAAGTAGAACAGCACCAAAGGAACATCTGTTAGTTCTTCATTAAATATATAACCCGCCGGATCTCATGTTAAGGAGTCGTGGGAGGATGAGTCTAAAGATTTATGTGAAAAGCAGAATTAGGATGCTTTTCTCTAAGTCATGGAAACACACTGCTGTTTCCAAACCTTTCTGACCCGTTTTTCAAAACAAAATCATTTCAAGGCACAGTCTGAATGAGAGCTCAGGCAGCGTGTGGCGCCGGCCCGGGCCACGAGGGATTGAAAGGTGGGTAAGGCTTGTGGCTGCCAGGTGATGCCTGTGACCTGGATGGACGGACAAGGTGGACACCACAACACCAGGGCACAAGCTGCCCCCACTGGCCCGAGAGTAGGTCTCCTGATAGCTGCCAAATTCCTCAAATTCATCATGCAAATGATCAGAGCAGCCTCAGGATCCTTTCCTGTATCTATAAACCTGGACATCTGATCTTTCTCCTCGGGGAGTTCCAGGTGGCACCCTGGCGTCTCTCATCTGTGTCTTCATTTTGGCTGCTGCCTCCACCTGCCAGGACTCTACCTGCCGAAACACCTGAAAAGTCAATATGAAAGTCTCCTTCCTCCTCCAGGAAGTCTCTCCAGATGTCAATACCAGTCACAATTTCCCTCCTTCATCTGACCTTCCAGAGCATTTTATTTCTGTCTTTTGCATACCGCTTAACACATTCTGCCACTTACGATAATTATGATTCTGTCTACCTCCCTTTTAATTTTTCATCATTTATCTCTCACCTCCCCCACAGAGAGGACTGACATGACAGTCTAGCAGAGAGGAAAGAGAGGTCTTAAAGGATGCTGCCGAACTGAGGATTAATGTTAAGTATTAACTTTATCTCTGAGCTTCCTGGAAACCAAGGTAAAAAGGGGAAAGCGACATTACTAGGTTCCTCTTGAACTGCAAAACTACCTGCATGTAGAAGTCTGTCTTGGTATCCTCTGAAATCATTTTATCCCCTACATGGGAGACCTTCAGTAAATGTGTATGAAAGCAACTACTAAATCCTTAACGAAGCACACTGTGCACCAAAGGGCTGTAGATAGAGTCATCCCACAGATAAGTTACAGCAAGTCTGGCTACACTTAGGGCCACAAAGAAATGTCTGGTGCACACCAGCTTCACTATTACCAAGTTAATAATATTTTCCTTTTTAGTGAAATACACGCTCATCTTTCTTTTTAGTTCTCCAGGAACTGGCAGCCTCTCATTAAGTGAAGTGTGAAACCTGCTGTCATATGTCACAAGCCTGACATTATATTATAACGAAAGAGGAAAAAATACAGCTCAGATACTTCTGTCATATATGTGGTTGGGAGAAAAAAAATGAAGGCTTTCAGCTAATCACTTTTCATAGGCACAAATAAAGTCTAACCCACAAATCTAAATCTAGACCTCTTAGAAAAAAAAACAAAACAAAAGTGAAAAATTCAAATTCTGTTGGAAGCATCCACTGGCCTGTTTCTCATTTCTTAGTTTTATAATATAGCAACTTAATTAGTCTTCCTTGGAAACATTTCTCAACATTTCTACCAAGATTTTTCAAAGTCTCTCTTTATCACCATCATCATTACCACTATCATTTGCAATTTGTTAAAATAAACACATGGATCTACACTGTGCAGAATTTGGATGCTGACCGGGCTTTACATTTCCTAGATGCATTCTTGTTGTGTCTATAGCCATCTGGAAGGCATATTCTAGGTAAGTTTGCAAATGCAGTAGTCGAGGCTGGAGATTAATCCAGCTATGTGCAGTATGAAATCTCTAGAGGAGTTAATGCTCCCTTCACACCAGGAGGAGGACAACCAGTGATGTTTTTTGATGAGGATGTTCATATTTGAATTGACATCACTGCACATGTGCTTTTAATGCAATGAGTAAAATAATGGCAGGGTTTTGGTTAGAGGTCATCCTGGCTTGAATTTTCTACCCATATTTGAATGCCTTCAAAATGCCCTACAGGTTTCTCTTGAAGGACCAAACTGTCTGTCATTGAGGGCTGGAGGTTCAGGCTTTAAGGGTTTCGGGAAAAGACTGTTTCTAACCAACAGAAGCTCTGCGGTGCAACTTCCTCCAGCAGCCAGAGTAGTATGGCTCCTTGAAGCTGTTCTCCTCTAGGTACCAGGGAAGATTCTCTGTTGTCACCATCTGATGTGTTCTGATGAATCATGCTTGTAAGCCAAGCTTGGGTCTAAATGTCATCCACATGCTGACTATATGAGAAACACCTAAAACACTGCTTCGCGGGCAAATCCAGCATCGTTACTGCGATCTTAAATTTCTTAAGAAATTTAGGGAATTACGAAGCAGTTTTTTTTTTTGTTTAAACTCTATGATATAAAAAAAGACCTATTTAAAAATTTTTTGGTTAACATGAGAGTATTACCAAAACCAGGTCATGCGATCAGGGTGGTTGCATGTAACTTGGAGACCACTGTAATTATTACATTGTGTATCATGTACTCAGCAAGGCGGCCACGCCCCTCTCAGGCTGCTGAGACTGCCTGGCCCACTCTCCATTTGGACTTAGGATCGCCCTCGGTCTCTGACCATACCGGTCTTGTTGGATGTTTCCTTTTCTAAGAAAGCACGAGAGAAATTCCATTTTTGGTGACGCTCATTAATTTTTGATCTGCAATGTAACACTTCAGTTTATTCTGGTGAATAATACTCATCTATACAGTTGGATGAACCTGTCAAACCAGGTTTTGCTAGTAGGTTTCTTATGAGTCCTTTGCTCAGCTATGCAAGATGCTGTAATCATTCAATGGGAAGCAATAAATTATTTTAAAAATTCTAGATAAATCTTTAACAGCGAGGCAATGGCTAAATAAACTGTAATATATTTATACTATGGAATACTCCATGGCAGTTAAATCAAATGAGCTAGATCTTTCTGTAAAATCATGGACAGATCTCTAAGATATATTATCTAGTGAAAACAGCAAGCCACAACACAAGACATAAAATATAATGACTTTTATGTAAAAAACAGAAACAAGCATTTTGCAAGGATCGTTTGGGCTCAGGAGTTCAAGACTAGCTGGGGCAACATAACGAGACCTCATCTCTACTTAAAAAAAAAAAAATCACCTGGGGGTAGTGACCTATGCCTTTAGTCCCAGCTACTCAGGAGGCTGAGGTGGGAGGATTGCTTGGGCCCAGGAGGTCAAGGTTGCAGTAAGCCCTGATCATGCCACTGCATTCCAGCCTGGGTGATAGAGCGAGACCCTGCCTCAAGAAAAAAAAAAGGCCCCTCCTCTGAACAGTAAGACAGCTTTTTTCTAAATTGATAAATAAGTAAATGACTCCGGGAAAGTGTGGGGACAGATTAGGTTCAGAGATGAAAGTAAAAGGAGACTTTTAATATTACCTGAAAAAATTTAAGTTAAAAAATAAATCCATACATCATCTAAGTAATCCAAATTATCATGAAGTCCAGCTGAATACACTGGCTATATTTTGGCTGCTTCATGAGACTCCATTGCAGGGAAAGCCTAGTGTGCTAGAGGAACTGGGGCGCAACCACCTCATCTCACTACAAAGGGGCTTTGTTTGCAGTTGCTCTACCAATCTGCAGGAGAAGGTGTCTATGTGAAGGCGCTATGAAGATATTTAATACCACAAGTCATCAATACAAGTTAACTCTTAATGAAAAGCTATTATTACGACCATCTTCCTATTTCATAATATACCTTATACATTAACATCTTAAGACATTGTTTTGTGTCCGGTTTTGCTCCATCATCAATCAACTTTAAACAAATTTATTTTTAACTTTTGTGGGTACACAGGTGTATATATTTATGGGGTACATGTCATGTTTGATAAGGCATGCAATGTGAAATAAGCACATCATGGAGAAGGGGTATCCATCCCCTCAAACATTCTTCCATTGAGTTACAATCCAAACAAGCTCCTTGAGTTATTTTAAAATATACAGTTATTATTGATTATAGTCACCCTGCACAACTTTTAAATTTCAAATACCTTTGATGGTTTCATATGGAATTCCGAATTAAAAAAAGATAAGCTAGGTGCAGTGGCACATGCTTGTGGTCCCAGCTATGTGGGAGGCTGAGGCAGGAGGATTGCTTGAGCCCAGGTGTTCGAGGCTGTAATGCGCCATGATGATGCCTGTAAACAGCCACTGCACTTCAGCCTGGGCAACATAGTGAGACCCTGTCTCTAAAGTAATAGTAATAAAAATAAGATGTTTAAAATGTGTAAGTATTCAAATCACAAACCCTAAACATAACTCATTTAAAAATAAGGTTATTTCCTAGGTACCTATCAATTTCTTCATTTTGCCTAAAAAAAATTATTTACTGTGCACCCACTATGCTCCAGGTGGTGTGCCCACTATGTGAAGACTCCAGGTGTGGCTCAGGTCCTACCTAACTTGGAAGAGACTAGGTTATACTGTTAACAAATCACTTCTAACTTTCAGTGGCTTCCCACAACAAAAATTTCTCTCACTCTTCACTTAGGGACTTAAGCAGCCACTATCTAGGATACATGCAATCTCACAGCAGAGGAAAAAGAGAAATGGCAGAGTACTCGACGGCTCATAGATCTCCTGCATGGAAATGGTGTCATCATTTCCGTTTGCATGTCACTGGCCAAAGCAAGGCACATGGCCAATCTGGAAGTCAACAGGGCAGGGTGTAATATCCTCCCCAGAAGGGGACAACAAATATTTTAAACAATAATACAATCTACAATGGCCCTCAGAAAGCTTAGTATCTATGGCCGTTTTATATTATTTGGTAAAGAACCACAGGATGGGTTAGGACTTCAAACTTTGAAAGCTTGTCAGTTGGAGTTCAACTGAAAATAGTTTCAAGTTGGTGATGCTCAATGAAACCGTCCACCTTGTAGATATAATTTTAGCTTAGCAACAAAGCAATACCAAACAACCTCAAAATCTCATTGGCCTAGGTTTATTTCTCACTCATGTTATCTCTCAGTAGCTACAGGGCAGGAACACCTGTCTACTTATTCCAGCATCTAGGGATGAAGGAACAACTGCTATTTGGGACACGCCGTTCTCACGGCAGAGGAAAGGAAAAGCAAGAGGTGAAACTGAACGACAGTCTGTCAGTGCTTCTTGCAAGTGGCTAAACTTCACCCCCTTGGGCCAAGACTGACCCTAGGTCAGAGATGCTCTGCATCCAGGGAAGGGCTACAAGCCACACAGCAACAGGTAGGACCTATGGTCATCGGAGAGGTAAGGGAACAAATAGTGGGGGACAATAATACAATATTCCACAGATATTCCTGTATGTCTTTCTCTACCCTATCTACTTAGTATTTAAGCACATACTTAAACTATATACTTAAATCATGTTTTTGTTCCAGTTTTTGTTTCAAGGATAAATCATTATTTTTCTTTTTCCTATTGTCATCCTGATTCCTCTAAGGAAAAAGTCATTCAAATATTACATTTCTTTGCCCATTCAACTGGGGGTACTGACTACTTTAACTAGCTTTATGGCAACTCTGAGAATAGTAATCTTTTCAGGAATAGCTCACATTTTTTAAAAATGTCACTTAAAAAATTTATTTTGAAATAGTTTTAGACTCACAAATTGTAAAAATAGTGCTGAGAGTTCCCATGGACCCTCCACCAGCTTACTCCAATAACAGCATTGTACATAATCATAGCACATGATCAAAACCTGCTATGAACAGAGTGTATATGGATTTCACATGTGCTCATTGTATAGGAGGGTATGTGTGTGCAGTTCTGTGAAATTTTATCACATTCATATTCATGACACAGAACTTCTCCATCTCTACAAAGAAGCTCCCCCATGCCACCCCCTTTATAGTCATACCCTCCCCCCCAACCCCTGACAACCACTGATTTATCCCCTATTAAAATTTGATACCCTTTTTTTTAAGCACCAAATAATGTTTATGCTAATTACAGACTTGGTGAGTTCCAATACCATAGTTGGAAAGGAACATAAAATAGGAATACAAGAAGCATCTAAATTATGCAAACCTCTGCCAGCCCTGTACAAAGTGATATGTCTCCCACAAGAATTCATGGCCAAGTCTGTACAGCTATCTGAGAACAAATCAGAGATAAACAAAAACATACTTATTCAAGAGCCTGCAAGATCCCATCCTTTTCACTTAATTTAGTAAAAACAGGATCAGGTCATTGTGTGAGGTACCGTCTGTTATCCTGTGATGATGTGGACCGAATTTTGAAGCCTACTCTTTGGTAGTAGGGAGCTAATATGCCTGGGATTCTGCACTCTTTTTTTGTCATGAACTTGGAATAGTATAACATTATTTGCCAGAGGGCTGATTTTTATGCCCCACTGTAACGTCGTAAGATTCCCCAGCAGCTGGTATTTGTTCATCTATTAAACACACAGAGGAGGCAGAAGGTGTAACTATGTCTTTCTCTTTTTTTTTTTTTTTTTAGACGGAGTCTGGCTCTCTCGTCCAGGCTGGAGTGCAGTGGCCGGATCTCAGCTCACTGCAAGCTCCGACTCCCGGGTTTACGCCATTCTTCTGCCTCAGCCTCCCGAGTAGCTGGGACTACAGGCGCCCGCCACCTCGCCTGGCTAGTTTTTGTATTTTTTAGTAGAGACGGGGTTTCACCGTGTTAGCCAGGATGGTCTCGATCTCCTGACCTCGTGATCCGCCCGTCTCGGCCTCCCAAAGTGCTGGGATTACAGGCTTGAGCCACCGCGCCCGGCCACTATGTCTTTCTCTTGACTACAAAGTCCAAATGGGCCAGACTCTCTCTTTAGGGACCTCTGACCTTCACCCTGACTCCTCATTACTTCCAGTAGATATTTCCCAAGCAGCAGCCCCTCTTACCCATGTCAAGAGAAATTTTATTTATTTGCTTTGTTTTTGAGACAGAGTTTCACTCTTGTTGCCCAGGCTGGAGGGCAATGGCACAATCTTGGTTCACCACAACCTCCGCCTCCCAGGTCTAAGCGATTCTCCTGACTCAGCCTCCTGAGTAGCTGGGATTACAGGCATGCGCCAACACGCCTGGCTAATTTTTTTGTATTTTTAGTAGAGATGGGGTTTCTCCATGTGGTCAGGCTGGTCTTGTAGGTTTGAGTTCAACTGAAAATAGTTTCAAGTTGGTGATGCCCAATGAAACCGTCCACCTTGCAAAATACCTCAGGTGATCCACCCACCTCAGTCTCCCAAAGCACTGGGATTACAGGTGTGAGCCACAGCGCCCAGCCAATTTTATTTATTGATGTTCAATGATCTTTTTGGTTATAACATCACTTTAAAAAACAAAATGTGTAGTTTATGGCAAAATATTATTCTACTAATTTGTTACTAATTTTCTATTGTTTAGGTCAAATGTTCTTTTAAGTGGGTAAAAACATATTTGTTCTAACAAAATTAGAAAAGGTAGTTAAGTAGAAAGAAGTATATACACATTAACATTTTGGTAGATTTCATTCAAGAAAGATAAGAGAGTGAGAAAGAGGGAGAGAGAGAGGCTGCTCTGTAGCTTTAAAGAAAATCTACCAGTTTACGTTAAACATTTTTCCTTGTCATTAAATATAAATCAGCGTCACATCTTACAGTATATTCCATCATACATTCACACTCTAACTGATTTAATCAACCCCCGATTCCTAAACATTCAGGTGACTTTTTCACTGTTATGAATAACACGACCATGAGCAGCTATAAGCACACACTGTCCAAGCGTCTTATCAGTTCCCCAGGATAAAAGCCAGAAGTAGAAACCTTGAGCCAAAGAGGTGAACATAAAATATTAAAAGCAAAAGCTATCCATCGAGAGGCAGAGGTCTGTTTTTGATCAAGCTGCTGTGGTTGTGCTGGACGCTTGCGGAGCCTGCTGGAATAAGCTTGCCAGTAACCAGTTTTACACCTTAGCTAAAAAGTGGTATGTTAACTCTTGATTTTTCTCCATATTTGTTAGGCTTGGGCATTTGGCCGCGCATGAGTTAGGTGCCCCCACCAACCCCATCTGCTCAGTGACTGCTCAGACCCTCCACAAATTGATGGTTGAGGTTTTCTTCTCTCCAATTGCAGCCAGCCATTCTCTCCTCAAAGATGCACTTGATCTTGTACTGATGCCCCTTCATTCCTTTTCTAAAACCAGGGATTGAGAAACTGCGACTGTTCAGTTTTTTTGGGAGGGGGGTGGACACTGAATTTCCAACCATGCGTTAGTTCAGGAGGGCTGGTAGGAAGCCATAAAACAGGAGAAACTGACAGACAGAACACTCACACACACTCACACGTAGTTCTAGACTGCTACTGGCCTCTTTAGCACTAGTTTTACAAGGATCCACTGGTTTTTTTTTTTTTAATACTTTAAGTTCTAGGGCACATGTGCACAATGTGCAGGTTTGTTACATATATATACACGTGCCATGTTGGTGTGCTGCACCCATTAACTCATCATTTACATTAGGTATATCTCCTAATGCTATCCTTCCCCCCTCCCCCCTCCCCACAATAGGACCCGGTGTGTGATGTCCCCCTTCCTGTGTCCAAGTGATCTCATTGTTCAATTCCCACCTATGAGTGAGAACATGTGGTGTTTGGTTTTCTGTTCTTGCGATAGTTTGCTGAGAGTGGTGGTTTCCAGCTACATCCATGTCCCTACAAAGGACACGAACTCAACCTTTTTTATGGCTGCATAGTATTCCATGGTATATATGTGCCACATTATCTTATCTGTCACTGATGGACATTTGGGTTGATTCCAAGTCTTTGCTATTATGAATAGTGCTGCAATAAACATATGTGTGCATTTGTCTTTATAGTAGCATGACTTATAATCCTTTGGGTATATCCCCAGTAATGGATTTGGTTTTATAGCTGTGACTGCGTAAAAGACACTTCCACCTTGGCCTTCACTCGTGAAAAGCACCATCACAAGTATGGTTGCACTGTCCGTTAGCACCTGCCCTTCCACGTCTCACTTTGCACTTTCCAGCATCTCTGCATTTGTTTGTGTGCTGGTGGTCGTGGAGCATGCAAAAATATCACATGGATGTATTCCTTCCTCCCTCTCTCCCTCCCTTTCTTTAAACAATAGAAGGCAACACTAATGCACTTTCCCCTGTGGCATTAAACGCATCCACAGCAATGCCTCCCAGAACTCAACCTGAAGAATAATGACCAAAACAGTACCCGTTGATACATCCCCCAATCCCCACACCCCAGGACAGCATCAGAGACTTCCAATCCTACATCTTAACCTACTGGCATGGTTTGCTTAGCTGTTAAAAAAATTTTGAAGTTTGCCCTTAGGATGGCAGAAACCTACTGTGCACATTTGAAATTCATCTTTCTGGGTTGTTTTTTAAAGCAAAACAAATACCTAATAAAAATATCTCTGCAAATATGCGAATATTTCTACATGTAGCAGACAGTTGTGTTAAAATAAAGGCAGAAATTCAACACTGTTTGCCGCAACAAACGTCTAGTCTTTAGAGCTTACTTCTCCGCTCTGCCGAGGGAGGTTATAATACGGTGGCTGGAATACGGGGGAGGGGGAGGGATGCGGCATTTAAGTACATTTCTGTGGATACCTCTAGTGAGAATGCTCTTTTTGAGACTAGAGAAATATTGTAACTGTTAGTGTTCCAAAAAAAATTTTTTTTCCCTATTAACCACTTTAAACTTAGAATAATTCAACATTTAAAAGAAAAAAACATTGGGGCACAATGGCTCATGACTGTAATCCCAGAACTTTGGGAGGCCCAGGCAGGTGGATTACTTGAATCCAGGAGTTTGAGACCAGCCTGGCCAACATGGCAAAACCCTATCACTTCCAAAAATACAAAAACTAGCCAGGCATGGTGGTGTGCACCTGTGGTCCCAGCTACTTGGGAGGCTGAGGTGGGAAGATCACTTGAGCCCAGGAGGTAGAGGTTCCAGTAAGTCAAGATTGCGCCACTGCTGAGTGACGGAGTGATTGTCTTAAAACAAACAAACAAACAAACAAAACCAGAAAAAAAGAAAAAAAGAAAGAGAAAAGAAAAGAAAAAAGGAAATATAACCAAACCAAATGGTAGCCTTTGGGCTCTTGCAACCAACTTAAAGGTAGCCCCAGCCCCCGCCCATGCTTCACCTGTACGCAGAGGATTCGGAAACACACTTCCAGTTTACCTGTTTATTCATCTTTCCTAAAAGGATGCTGCTGGGGGCGGAGGCAGGGGGGTGGTGCGGAATGAGGCCACATAAATGTGCAGAGTCCACCTTAACTTTCAATGAGCTTTCATTATCTCCTTTTATCTTGTGAAACGACCATGGAGAGTCAAAGGACAGTCTCCAGTTTAAAGATGAAGAGACGGAGGTTCAGGAAAGTAAATGATTGAATTTGAATCCATGGATAGGAAGTGATAAAATCAGGACTTCGACCCACGTCTCTAACTCAATTAATGGGCCTGACCCTGTGCTAGACACTGAATCAATGGCACATCCTAAGTTAACATATTGGGCAATAAGGCTTCTTCTGGTATCAAGATAATGATACATAGTATAGATACCTAAGATTTTTTTCTCCAAGTAGCTCAAATAGACAGAGAACAGAAGGCTATTTTCCCCTGAGAACAGGAAAAAGGGTAAAAAATGTAAAGCAGCGCCTATCATGATATGAAAATAAGCGATAATGGTATTTTCTATCTTTATTATCTCTAGATTTCTATTCCTACTACTGCAAATGTGTCCAAGCTGGAGCAGAAAGACAGATACTTTTTAATTCCACTAGAGGGGAATAGAATGACATCAAGAGATACAAGTCAATAGAGTTTTAAAGTTCGTCGCCAGCAGAGTAGAGAAGAACCCTACTGTCATTGCACTTCTGATGAATTTGTGTTTGACAGTGTTCACATCCCTCTCCTCTAAGAAGTCTACTCCAAAGACGTTAAATCAGGCTGAAATTTTTACTCAGTTTCTATGATACGTGCAATTCAAACATTCTGTTCTTTCTGGAAGGTGATTTTTCTATGATTCTTTGTTAAGCACACAACATTTGACAGCCAAACCAATGTAATATCACAAAGAACTTAATTGGTATCCATAAGAGGAAACGTTCTGTACAAACAGAAGTTTCAACAGCAAAGTAGGTTGTGATATAAAACACCATGGGAGACTTTCTCGTGATCTATAGAAAGATGAAGGGTTTCTTCATCAGAAAATTCATGATCCAGCCCGATGCTGTCCAAAAGAATCTTTTGCAATGAGGGAAGTATTTCAATCATACTGTTCAATATAGTAACCACTAGCTTTCTATGACTACTGAGCCTTTGAAATGTGGTGACTCCTACTTAATTCTTTAAATTTCTTTTAATTCATTTATACTGTTTTTCTAATCATGCAATTATTTTCTAATAATTCTATTATTTATTTATTTATTTGAGATGGAGTCACGCTCTGTCGCCCAGGCACAATTTTGGCTCACTGCAACCTCCGCCTCCTGGGTTCAAGAGATTCTCCTGCCTCAGTCTCCAGAGTAACTGGGATTACAGGCACGTGCCACCACACCCAGCTAATTTTTTATATTTGTAGTAGAGAGGGGGTTTCACCATGTTGGCCAGGCTGGTCTCAAACTCTTGACCTCAAGTGATCCACCCACTTTGGTCTCCCAAAGTGTTGGGATTACAGGCGTGAGCCACCACGCCTGGCCAAATCATTCATTTAAATTTAAATAGTCACAGGTGACTAGTGGCTACTGTGTTAGAGAATGTAAATTTAGAACTCCCTGCCCAGTGACACCTGATTCATTCAAGTCTATGATCTTTTTCTCCTTACTCCTTCTCCAAAGTACTACAATAGTAGAGACAGACTGAGAGAGAGTTTCAGAGTCTGGAGATAAGTGGCCAAGATGAACTGCCCATGTGGCTGGCAATGTCTCTTGAACTGGCCCTTTCATGTAACCTCACTTTGCCAGACTAAGCCAGGCCTTGTAGTCCCATGTCTAACCTCCTGGTGGCTTCCTTCCCTGTGCCACACTCTATCCTAGTCAGATAACTCTTCAGGATTCCCTGACTGGCATGCATCACTCCCTTGCTCAAAAGCCTCTAGTCGCTCCCCAGTGCCTACTTAGTCCAGCTACCATTTGGCCCAATGTAATTGTTCAATCTATTTCCCCACCACAGGACTCCCTGGTCAATTTGATGACACCCTACAAGCTTGCCTCAGTGTCTTTGGGCACAGCTCCCAGCTCCCTGCTCCCTGCCCTGATTGGGAAAGTCCCTTTCTCCCCTCTTCTCACTTCTTCTTAGCATAGGTTTTAAACATTTCCTTGCCTCAGGGCCTTTGCTCTTGCTGTCCCTCAGCCTGGAGCCAGGCACCCCAGCTTTTCAGGAGGATGCCTCACTTGTCATTCAGGGCTCAACTCACCTGTGCCTGCCTCCTACTCCCCCAGGTTTTCCTTGACTCTCTCGGTTAAAGGGGCCCTCCAGAGCTTTTGTTCGGTTATCTTAATTTATTTCTTATTTAATCTTTCTCATTCCATTTTTGTTTCAATTCAACTTTTTCTTTAAAATGTAAATTCTACAAGTAGAGGGAACCTGATCTGCCTTGCTCATGGTTGAGCTTCCAGCACCCAAAAGAGGGCCACTGCATCAAGCAGGTTCTTTGTGAACATCTGTCAAATGAATGAATCCTGCATTCCCTCCCAAGGCACGGCACACTCTTGGAGATCAGAGGCCGCGTTGCATACTTCCTGGGAGCTCAATACATGTTTGCTGAAGATCATGACAATGGTGACATTTAACCCAAGCTGTAGCTTTCCACCCATTCCTTTGTGTGTGACACACCATTACATGAAGTTACCTTGCAAATCAGGCTTCCGAGATCTCTAAACAAATCTATTACCCACTGATGTGTACCTGTCTCTTTAAAAGCCTATGTCAAGTTCAGGCAAAAAATATCTGGCTGAGGTCAATAATTAAGGATGGAATAATCAAGTGATATTTAACACTGTTATCCACGGAGGAAAATTCTAGATCTTTCATCTGATTTCATTTGTGAATTTCTATTGCTACAAGTAGTAACACAGGCATTCTGGTGCAAAGGAGCAATTCAACTTCTTTTACCAAAGAAATTGGGTGTGGTGAGGCTTTACCACCAGTAGAAGATAGGGAAGAAAAACCGTCCTAATGTCTGTCCTCCAGGAAATGGGAGAAAAGACTAAATAAGCAGCAGAGCCTATATTCACTCACAAATCAACGGTTTCCTGGGAAGAGTCATGATATGGTTTGGCTCTGTGTCCCCACCCAAATCTCATCTTGAATTGTAGTCCCATAATTCCCATGTGTTGTGGGAGGGACCTGGTGGTAGACTTGACTCATGAAGGCGGTTTCCTCCATACTGTTCTCGTAGTAAGTCTCACAGGATCTGACGGTTTTATAAGGGGTTTCCACTTTTGATTCTTTCTCATCTCTCTTGCCGTCACCATGTTAAGAAGTGCCTTTCACCTTCCGCCATGATTGTGAGGCCTCCCCAGCCATGTGGAACCGTGAGTCTATTAAACCTACTTTTCTTCCCAGTCTCAGGTATGTCTTTATCAGCAGTGTGAAAATGGACTAATACAAGTCAGTTCCCTTGTTTATTGAGTTAATTACCCAACAAGTGTTACTCCAATATCTACTTTTCCAGGGGATGTCAGTTTTTCACATTAAAATGAAAACCATGGTCCTAAGAAAAGGTAACCACCATGGGTCAATTCTCTTATTACAATTAATTTTTAAATTCTTTGTTATACGGTCACTGCATTCTTAAGCACAGATTAAAATACGTGAGCCATCTGGGGCTTCTGATCTGCCCTGCTGGGCTAAAATTTTTATGGTAAACGTATCTGTAATCGGCTTTCCTGTTATTGTTAATCTCATTTCTCAGGTTACAGACAGAGAAGGCCATTGTTTGCAAACAATTAATTACAAACAACTCAGTATTTATGAGGAGTCTGCAGGAAGGCTGCTGGTTATTATGACTGTTAGTCAACCTATTTTATTTTTCTTTGAGAGACAGGGTCTCTCTCTGGCACCCAGGCTGAAGTGCAGTGGTATGATTACAACTCTCTATAACCTTGAACTCCTGGGCTCAAGCAATCCTCCTGCCTCAGCCTCCTGAGCAGCTACTGCCATAGCTAGCTGGTTTTGTTGTTGTTGTTGTTTTTAAATGGATGGAGTTTCACTATGTTGCCCCAGCTGATCTTGAACTCCTGGCCTCAAGCAATCCTCCCGTCGTGGCCTCGCAAATTGCTGGGATTACAGGCAGGAGCCACTGCAACCAGCCTCAACTTATTTTTAAAGACCCTTTTCTTCTTGCTGACTCTCTGAATTTAGCTGCAAAACCCTGCTATGGCTTAACACAGCAAATGCATTAGAGGATCAGATTATTTTGACATATGCAAATACATTGCTTCAAATGAGCTCTTTCTGATCACATCTGGGACGTATGCACCTAGAGAAGGTACTATTTCTTGCTTTTGCTTGCCATTCTTGGAGGTTTCTGTGACATTTTCAAAGAAAACACCAGATCAGTGACAGGGATCTGTCCTGAAAAGTGCATCTACTCCATGAACGAAGCAGATATTTTTAATGCTTCCTCTTAACTCCCACTGCAAGAACCACAGACTTTGCAAAGAAATATGGTTCTAATGAGAACTATGAAAATTTCTACTTCCTAAATGGAGCAAATAATCCTCTGGTTGAACACTAAGTGGTCAACACGGGTGGTATGACTGAATTGATTATAACAGGTTTCACAACAGTAAACTTAAGGCAAAGTATGTTTTTTAACACAAAGAATATGAGGAAATAGGGTTTCCAGATCCTTGGAGAAGAAATAATAATATTTTTTAATGCTTCAATGGATAAAATCATGATTTTGATTAGCTTCTAGTAGAAATATTTAAAGACACACTTGAATTCCAAGAATTACAGTGTTGACAAGTAAATGCCATTTAATGAAAATCAAACGCCTAGCCTTTCTCTTGGGTCGGCTCTGTTAGGTTCCTGAAGCCTCAAGGTTTCATTGCCTGGGACAGCTCATTTAATCCAGAATCCTGAGAACAAAAGAGAGCCTCTCATCTTGATGAACATCAAGGTCAACCAGAGTCTTCACAGAACTTTCAGTTCCTCTTTAGGGAGACTATTAGGGGTTAATATTGTTTTAGGAACTGATGCATAAGCTACAACTAAGTCATTGAAAGAGCCTAGCTAAACTTGAGCTGATGGAGGGATAAAGACTTGTTTTTACCCCATTGCCAGGGGACAATTTCCATCATGGAACTTCAGAGTTGAGTTATTTTCAGATGCTCCATGATAAAATGTACTCTAAGACTCAAGGCTATTTTGTTAGCTGCAAGACAGATCTATTTCCACTTACAAAACATGCACAGAATAATTAGGCAAGACGTTTGACTGACATTTTGGCCCTCCAGGTACAGTCAATGTATACTTTCTGTGGGCTGCCCATAGTGAGCTATCTGGATGGGATGCCAACTAGTCACTGTGTTCACTTTGACTTCTTAGATAGAATCACTCAGTTTTCACTTCCTGGGCCTGAATTCCCTTCCAGTAGCAGACACTGCTAGGCCTCTGACCAAAAGTCATTCATTTTTTTTCCCCCTTATGAATAGATTTCCGAGCTTCGTTGAAATAACATGTTTAGCTAACAAAATACATTTCCCCGATTCTCTTGCAACTATTGGTAGCCACAACCCATAGCTCTGGCCAGTCAGATCTCAACACAAGTCTGCTGGACACTTGTGGAAAATTTGCATTTTCCTGTTGTAGTTGCTTCCCTCCCAAGTATTGCTTCCTTTTTTCTTCTGCCTACCCGGAGGTGAAATCGCCATTTACTGACCAGAGGCAATCCTACTCCCTTTGTGGAAATGGAGATTTTTGGTGACTATTGTAAAGAGGGAACTGGATTTTTCATAATCTCAGGGAAATAGACACCAGCTAAAACAGGCTGTTCATAATCTCAGGGAAATAGACACAGCTTTGTGGATTTTATCTATTTCATCAAGTTTTCACTGAGTTAGAAAGAAGCGGCATGGATAATTTCTTTGATTAGTATTCACGTGACACAGCTCCTTGAGGAAAGGCTGCTCTTTGAAAGCTGCATGACCCATTCTGTATGGAGCATGTGCTGATGGATCTATGTTATCGATGAGCCCCCCGTGTCTATTTAAGGGAACACGTGACGGTGTGGCTGACTCAAATTTTTTTTCATTACCCACCCCCCAAAAAGCGGGCTGTTACAAAGTAACAACTACCAAATCTAGTCTCCTTCATGACTTTATAACCTCATCAAGGTGATTAAGAAAGGTAAAAAAGACTTCCAGATAGTCTTCTGGACATAACACAGGCAGCTTCACTCTCACCTCCCTCCTTTTCTTCCCTCCCTTTCAGAGGTTTAAAGGGAAGATAATACACATCTTAAGGTACCTGCTTAATGAGGTTTTTCCTTGAGACATTGAGTCGGGGAGAGAGAAGAGATCAGTTTCCACACAGTTGAGCTCTGCCAAAAGCTGTGGCTTTGTGGAATTTGCACAGCATTGCCATCCCTCAAAGGCTTTTAGTTCATGGATGGAGATAATGATATTCATTTGAGGGGTATATTATGCCCTTCTGTTGCATATACAAACCAGCCTTAATGGATATGTTTATAAAACTTCCCATGGGGAAAATAGGCCATGTGAAAGTGCCAGGCATCCAACTCTCACTTCCTTCCAGAGCAAAAACCCAACAGTCCTGCGTAGATGGAGTCAGCTATTGCTCTCATGGTTAGAAGCTCTTCACGCTTTCATCATCTACACATTTGGCTTTCGGGCAGTCCCAAACCTACAGTCACTTGGAACGGTTGACACCTGCCAGAGTCACAGACCAATTTTAAACAATGTACCTAGATGACAGGAAAGAGAGTGAGGAGAGGGACTCCAATTTGTTTCCTTTTGTAAACAGCTCTGATGCCCATAATCTAACAGTTTATGAGAGAGACTCAACTGAGCCATCTTAGTAAAGAACCACTACTTCTGCCATTTTGCAAAACTAGTTTCCCAACCCTAGCTCCTCCAGCTGACTTGGATTGCCAGAAAAAAACTGCCAAGACTATGAGATTTTTTAAAATCTATAAAGCCCTACATTCTCAGTTCTTGAGGGAAGAGTAGATAATATTTGAGCTAATTATGCCCAACGAGATCAACTTTACTTATATGGGTTCCGCTCCTTATCTATTTCCTGGGGAAAGTCTCAAGATTCTAAAAGTTGATAGAACTATGATAATCAATGGGTAGGTGAATAAATGAGCAAATGGAAGGGAGGGAGGGAGGGAAGATTTATACCTGAGGATACAGGTAACACAGTTCCCTTAGTTGTAATTCTCTTCAGATTCTCAGCAAAGGTCTATGTTCCTAGACTAACCCTGCAGAATGTAGGCATGCAGTACAGAATCTGAACATTTCCCAGAATACGAAATCACTTGAGTCACACAGCCTTTTATTAAAATTCATGACTAAGGTCTCAAATACTATAATCCCTTGTTATTGTGATGTCTACGACTTATCTTTGGGAGCCACAGAGCTAATCAATGCCCCACAGCTTTCTCAAAACTGTACCTGATACTGAAGTTTTTTTAAGTCATAATTCTAAAATTGTGATGTTTTATAAAGTCATTATAATGGGCCCCAAAACAGTTAATGTTTTCTTTTAATAAATTAAATACCTATACTTTGTGTAGAAACTGTAGACAGAGTAAAGATTGTATGTATACACAGTGAATGAAGAAATGAATGACTATGTTCTTTTTTTTGAGATGGAGTTTCACTCGTCGGCCACACTCGATGGAGTACAATGGTGTGATCTCAGGTCACTGCAACCTCTGCCTCCTGGGTTCAAGCAATTCTCCCACCTCAGCCTCCCGAGTAGCTGGAATTACAGGCAACTGTCTCCATGCCCAGCTAATTTTTGTATTTTTAGTAGAGACGGGGTTTCGCCATGTTGATCAGGCTGGTCTCGAACTCCTGACCTCAGGTGATCCACCAACCTCGGCCTCCCAAAGTGTTGGGATTACAGGTGTGAGCCACTGTGCCTGGCCTGAATGACTATGTTTTAATGAAGGCAATATTAACACCTCCAGGACAAGACTCTTCCAATAGTGTACCAAAAGAATGAAGTTACCCTTGACTTAAAAATCAACAGGGCACCATGTTGAGGCAACTAAACTTTCATGACACAATGTGTTTCTAGCACCCGAAAGGTTGAGAAATTAGCCTGCTGCCTCTTGGCCTGACAAAAATCTCAGTATTGGTTCAAAACAATGAGAATGGCTCTCTCATTGCAACATAAGAAGTTCCTAGTTCCTACTCTGCTAGACAGCCGTATAAGTGCTTCACTTCCAAAAAGTTCAATGTCTTCACGAGAATTTTACAAAGAAGGCCTGATGGTCATCAAGCAGTTATCCAGAGTGCTGACCCAATTTTAATACTGTTTTCAAAAAGTGAGGGTAAACGATGTGCCCATTTGTGGCCACAGTCAGTGGCTGCCTTGTGGTTTCTTCCATATTTGGATCTGGGTTTGGTAGCTGGAGGCAGATCTATCAGCCTCTGCTGGCAGCTCCAAGCCAGCCCATGCATAATTTACTCAAATGGATGGAACAAGCCCATGAGGGACAAATCTTGGCCTGTTTCCCCTGTTTCATCATCAAATTTGCTCTGTTTTGATCTCAATGGCCCTGTAATCCTCCCCCTTTGATATCCACAGAGCTGGTATGTGTCAGATAACACACGAGACATCTGGTGGTGGACAGACCAAGGCCCTTCTGAAGAATAAAGTGAGGCTTCAAACCAGCCAACAAGCCAGGATGGGAAAAAGCTCCTAAATTAGATTACAAACATGAGGAAAACAGCCCATACCTAGGTAGGTCAAAAGACATGAAACTGACCAGATAGTCCATTTTTAAAACCCAGTCCATCATCCTGTCCCCATCAGGCTCTGAGATGAAACAGCTCCCTGAACATCTGCCTCCTTTGATCTTGGGCTTCTCACATTTTTCATTAGTAAAAGACTGAGAATGACATATTATAATGCATTTGGTGTCACTTTTCCAGAGGCTGTATTTTATAAATGTTCTATGTTAGTCAGAATTATAAACGAGGAACTTATTTATTTTTAACAACGTGAACTATTCAGCCCTATGCCCCGTTTGTACCCAACCTTCAACTAAGCCACGGGACAGCTGGAGCTCCTGCTCCCACCAAGAAACTGACCACGGCCCCACCCTTGTTAGCTTCCCATTGCCCATGAAAGCAGCTCCCTGGCCCCAGCCCCCTCTCCCTCCTCTTTGCCTCCTCACCATCCAACTTTCCCGCCACTCTGCTCTTTTTCCTCTTTTTCTCCCACTTGGATTCCTTATGGCACTGAACACAGTGGAAGCTAATTAATGAACAGGGTGACGATGGCTCAGAGCAAATCTGTTTCATTGCAGTGTAGATTCCACTAAGTGGTTTCCACCACCTTGGAAATGGGCTCTGGTAACTGGGGGCAGATAACCCTGTGCACGCAGCTCCAACCTCAGTCTGCATGGCTCTTCGAGATGACTGGAACTTGCCCTTGTGCCTTACTCACTCTGTGTGCCCTCAGTGCCTAGCACGGTGCCTAGACACAGCAGATACCAAACAGACATCTGCAACATGCATGGAATCAATAAATAATCAAGTAAACAAATCACAAAGCCACAGAGGGCCTTTATCATTGCCCGTCACTTATCATCCATGTGAGGAAAGATGTACTCAAACACATTCAGCTACAGGGTGTCACGGCACAGCCAGAATCCAAGTCTTATGGTTGAATGGACAATGTTCTTTCTATATTTATTACTAAGGTGGGAGTGGGGCACAAGGACCCCTAGACCCACTGGAATGTGCTAAGCTAATTCCACATGATATGTTGATTTCTACATACTTTTACCATTCATTTCATTCTTCCTAGAACTGGCATTCGTGGACATTTGGCAAGGAATGATTGGCTAGGGCCCAGTCAGACTTTCTGATTGGGCCCTTAGGAAGGGGCATCAATGATTAAAAAGCTGTCTGTCTGTCCCACAATCTGAAACTGGGATTCAGAGTAGTGATGAGTAACACTACATAAAACCTCACTTGGCGAAATGGCTGAGCAAGGCATTGAGCAAGCTGCCTTAGTTCTGGGTCTAGAGAAAAGCAATGAATGTTCCAATTCAAGCAGTTTCAAGAGGTCCCAGAGATCCCCCTCCTGTCCTAACAGCAAGGTTGCTGAGGGGATTCCTTGAAGCCGCTTGGATTTGAACATTCAACATTTCAGTGAAATCCCTTCCCTCATGTTCAATGCCAGCAGAACATACAGAAAGGGATTTCACTGAAACCCTGGCCAGGCCCAAGGTGGTAACGGCCGACAGAATGCCCTTTTCACTGTGCAGGGATGTGCTGGTTTCAACAGTTACGATCTGTGGGTTTGCTTTACAGTGGAGGCACCTCTGGCAAAGCTTTGTTTCACTATCCCAGGGCACACGCGGGCCTGGAAGGACCAACGCTACAGTGGCAGGTGATCAAAACGGAGAGGTAAATTATTCATTTTCTCTCAGGCTTGAAGGATAGACAGTTCTCTGCCTATGAATGAGTTGTTTCAAAAATCACTTGCAAGGCTGTGGTTCTAAAGTAGGATGTTCAGAACCCTAGATACAGAGCTACACACAAGGTTCACTTCCCAGACCAAACTCCTCAATCCCCAAGTGCTATCTTCAGAGATCTACAGAATACAATCCCATTACAGCACAGAATGCCGGCTACCCACCCTGACATCCACTTCCCTCCTTCCTTCATAAAACAACCCTCACTTGAGCTGGGCACACCGAGGCCCGAAAGAGAAGAAAACATTTTTCCCCTCTTTGCAGCTAAACATGGTCACTGAACAAATGAGATGTTAGTGGAAGTGTTATGTGGAACCTTTCTGAAAAGCTGCTTAGAGGGAGGTCACTCAGCTGGGAGAGGCATCCTGGTTGTCCTTTTACAGGTTTGCAGCATGCAACATAAACACGAGGGCTGGAGCTACACAGCCATTTGGGGTCAGAGGGGACTGTGCATGGAAGCCCTGGGCTTGGATGGTACAACAGAGACACAGAAGCCTGGTTGCTGATGACTGTGGAGCTGCTCTGAAGCCCTGGCCCACGCCCTCCCCACTCCTTCCATGGGAGGGAGAAATAAACATTCTCATTCAGTCTGCTGTTCTTTAGAATTTTTGTACTGTATACAGCTGCATCCAGAGGCTCTGTTGCCCAGGCTGGAGTGCAGTGGCACAATCTCGGCTCACTGCACCCTCTGCCTCCTGGGTTCAAGCAATTCTCCTGCCTCAGCCTCCCGAGTAGCTGGAATTACAGGCAACTGTCTCCATGCCCAGCTAATTTTTGTATTTTTAGTAGAGACGGGGTTTCGCCATGTTGATCAGGCTGGTCTCGAACTCCTGACCTCAGGTGATCCACCAACCTCGGCCTCCCAAAGTGTTGGGATTACAGGTGTGAGCCACTGTGCCTGGCCTGAATGACTATGTTTTAATGAAGGCAATATTAACACCTCCAGGACAAGACTCTTCCAATAGTGTACCAAAAGAATGAAGTTACCCTTGACTTAAAAATCAACAGGGCACCATGTTGAGGCAACTAAACTTTCATGACACAATGTGTTTCTAGCACCCGAAAGGTTGAGAAATTAGCCTGCTGCCTCTTGGCCTGACAAAAATCTCAGTATTGGTTCAAAACAATGAGAATGGCTCTCTCATTGCAACATAAGAAGTTCCTAGTTCCTACTCTGCTAGACAGCCGTATAAGTGCTTCACTTCCAAAAAGTTCAATGTCTTCACGAGAATTTTACAAAGAAGGCCTGATGGTCATCAAGCAGTTATCCAGAGTGCTGACCCAATTTTAATACTGTTTTCAAAAAGTGAGGGTAAACGATGTGCCCATTTGTGGCCACAGTCAGTGGCTGCCTTGTGGTTTCTTCCATATTTGGATCTGGGTTTGGTAGCTGGAGGCAGATCTATCAGCCTCTGCTGGCAGCTCCAAGCCAGCCCATGCATAATTTACTCAAATGGATGGAACAAGCCCATGAGGGACAAATCTTGGCCTGTTTCCCCTGTTTCATCATCAAATTTGCTCTGTTTTGATCTCAATGGCCCTGTAATCCTCCCCCTTTGATATCCACAGAGCTGGTATGTGTCAGATAACACACGAGACATCTGGTGGTGGACAGACCAAGGCCCTTCTGAAGAATAAAGTGAGGCTTCAAACCAGCCAACAAGCCAGGATGGGAAAAAGCTCCTAAATTAGATTACAAACATGAGGAAAACAGCCCATACCTAGGTAGGTCAAAAGACATGAAACTGACCAGATAGTCCATTTTTAAAACCCAGTCCATCATCCTGTCCCCATCAGGCTCTGAGATGAAACAGCTCCCTGAACATCTGCCTCCTTTGATCTTGGGCTTCTCACATTTTTCATTAGTAAAAGACTGAGAATGACATATTATAATGCATTTGGTGTCACTTTTCCAGAGGCTGTATTTTATAAATGTTCTATGTTAGTCAGAATTATAAACGAGGAACTTATTTATTTTTAACAACGTGAACTATTCAGCCCTATGCCCCGTTTGTACCCAACCTTCAACTAAGCCACGGGACAGCTGGAGCTCCTGCTCCCACCAAGAAACTGACCACGGCCCCACCCTTGTTAGCTTCCCATTGCCCATGAAAGCAGCTCCCTGGCCCCAGCCCCCTCTCCCTCCTCTTTGCCTCCTCACCATCCAACTTTCCCGCCACTCTGCTCTTTTTCCTCTTTTTCTCCCACTTGGATTCCTTATGGCACTGAACACAGTGGAAGCTAATTAATGAACAGGGTGACGATGGCTCAGAGCAAATCTGTTTCATTGCAGTGTAGATTCCACTAAGTGGTTTCCACCACCTTGGAAATGGGCTCTGGTAACTGGGGGCAGATAACCCTGTGCACGCAGCTCCAACCTCAGTCTGCATGGCTCTTCGAGATGACTGGAACTTGCCCTTGTGCCTTACTCACTCTGTGTGCCCTCAGTGCCTAGCACGGTGCCTAGACACAGCAGATACCAAACAGACATCTGCAACATGCATGGAATCAATAAATAATCAAGTAAACAAATCACAAAGCCACAGAGGGCCTTTATCATTGCCCGTCACTTATCATCCATGTGAGGAAAGATGTACTCAAACACATTCAGCTACAGGGTGTCACGGCACAGCCAGAATCCAAGTCTTATGGTTGAATGGACAATGTTCTTTCTATATTTATTACTAAGGTGGGAGTGGGGCACAAGGACCCCTAGACCCACTGGAATGTGCTAAGCTAATTCCACATGATATGTTGATTTCTACATACTTTTACCATTCATTTCATTCTTCCTAGAACTGGCATTCGTGGACATTTGGCAAGGAATGATTGGCTAGGGCCCAGTCAGACTTTCTGATTGGGCCCTTAGGAAGGGGCATCAATGATTAAAAAGCTGTCTGTCTGTCCCACAATCTGAAACTGGGATTCAGAGTAGTGATGAGTAACACTACATAAAACCTCACTTGGCGAAATGGCTGAGCAAGGCATTGAGCAAGCTGCCTTAGTTCTGGGTCTAGAGAAAAGCAATGAATGTTCCAATTCAAGCAGTTTCAAGAGGTCCCAGAGATCCCCCTCCTGTCCTAACAGCAAGGTTGCTGAGGGGATTCCTTGAAGCCGCTTGGATTTGAACATTCAACATTTCAGTGAAATCCCTTCCCTCATGTTCAATGCCAGCAGAACATACAGAAAGGGATTTCACTGAAACCCTGGCCAGGCCCAAGGTGGTAACGGCCGACAGAATGCCCTTTTCACTGTGCAGGGATGTGCTGGTTTCAACAGTTACGATCTGTGGGTTTGCTTTACAGTGGAGGCACCTCTGGCAAAGCTTTGTTTCACTATCCCAGGGCACACGCGGGCCTGGAAGGACCAACGCTACAGTGGCAGGTGATCAAAACGGAGAGGTAAATTATTCATTTTCTCTCAGGCTTGAAGGATAGACAGTTCTCTGCCTATGAATGAGTTGTTTCAAAAATCACTTGCAAGGCTGTGGTTCTAAAGTAGGATGTTCAGAACCCTAGATACAGAGCTACACACAAGGTTCACTTCCCAGACCAAACTCCTCAATCCCCAAGTGCTATCTTCAGAGATCTACAGAATACAATCCCATTACAGCACAGAATGCCGGCTACCCACCCTGACATCCACTCCCCTCCCTCCTTCATAAAACAACCCTCACTTGAGCTGGGCACACCGAGGCCCAAAAGAGAAGAAAACATTTTTCCCCTCTTTGCAGCTAAACATGGTCACTGAACAAATGAGATGTTAGTGGAAGTGTTATGTGGAACCTTTCTGAAAAGCTGCTTAGAGGGAGGTCACTCAGCTGGGAGAGGCATCCTGGTTGTCCTTTTACAGGTTTGCAGCATGCAACATAAACACGAGGGCTGGAGCTACACAGCCATTTGGGGTCAGAGGGGACTGTGCATGGAAGCCCTGGGCTTGGATGGTACAACAGAGACACAGAAGCCTGGTTGCTGATGACTGTGGAGCTGCTCTGAAGCCCTGGCCCACGCCCTCCCCACTCCTTCCATGGGAGGGAGAAATAAACATTCTCATTCAGTCTGCTGTTCTTTAGAATTTTTGTACTGTATACAGCTGCATCCAGAGGCTCTGTTGCCCAGGCTGGAGTGCAGTGGCACAATCTCGGCTCACTGCACCCTCCGCCTCCTGGGTTCACGCCATTCTCCTGCCTCAGCCTCCCGAGTAGCTGGGATTACAGGCGCCTGCCACAGTGCCCGGCTAATTTTTTGTATTTTTAGTAGAGATGGGGTTTCACCGTGTTAGCCAGGATGGTCTCGATCTCCTGACCTTGTGATCTGTCCGCCTCGGCCTCCCAAAGTGCTGGGATTACAGGCGTGAGCCACCGCGCCTGGCCAGCTGCATCCAATTCTTAACTGATATGCCCATGAATTACAATGTCTGTACTGGAAAATGGGACAGTACAATACATCTATCCCTAAACCCTTTTTGGCAGTAAGCACAGAAAGAATAAGAATTTGTGCACACCTCCAAAAGAGCTTTAAAAAAAGCATAACAAGAGGAACTGCCACTTGTGGAACATTTCCTGTTTGACATGGTATTTGCCAGCCACCACAATGTCACAAGGTTCACGATGAATTGCTGGCCCCCTTTTACAGATGAGGAAACTGAGGCTTATGTAGTTTCAGAATCTCTCCCAAATTTAGCTGTTCAGTGGCTAAGAGTTATGTATTTGGCATGAGATAAACACAGATATGGTAACAGGTACGAAATGGTAACATTTTTAAGAAGTTACTAACAAATTCAGCAAATTGCAATTATATGAGGAACTGGAATAAACAGAAAGTAACTTCAGAGAATTCAAGGAGGTAATTGATGCAAAACTGCCTCCTGTGTGGTAGATGCCACAAAAATATCAATTTCCATCTGGATTTTTAGAGTCCTTCCGGAAACATACAAACATACGCCCCCAAATCTGTGAGAGGTCGTTTGTTATCTTGTTTGATAAGCAGCATCCATGAAAATCTACAATCATTAAAAACGTACCTCAAAAATGGAGTGGCTAAGTTTGTGTGTCCCATCCTCCCAACCCCCCTGCCCCTCCAGTTCACCTCCAGCTGGAATCTGATAATGTGACCTTATTTGGAAACAGGGTCTCTGCAGGTGCAATTTAGTTAAATTGAGATGAGGTCAGCTGGGCATGGTGGCTCATGCCTGTAAGCCCAGCACTCAGGGAGGCCGAGGCACGCAGATCACTTGAAGCCAGGAGTTTGAGACCAGCCTGGCCATCATCGGGAAACCCCATGTCTACTAAAAATACAAAAATTAGCCGGGTGTGGTGGTGCACACCTGTAGTCCCAGCTACTAGGGAGGCTGAGGCACAAGAATCCCTTGAACCTGGGAGGCGAAGGTTATAGTGAGTAGAGATCATGCCACTATAGCTTGGGCGATGGAGCAAGACTATGTCTCCCAAAAAAAAAAAAAAAGGATGCGGTCATACTGGATTAAGGTGGGCCCTAAATCCAATGATTGGTGTCCTTACAAGAAGGAAAAGGACACACACACAAAGATACACAGAGAGGAGGCGACCACGTGAATCAGAGGCAGAGATTGGAGAGATGTAGCAGCAAGCTGGGGAACACAGGGAGCCCCCAGAAGCCAGGAAGAGGCAAGGAAGGTTTCTTCCCTAGAGCCTCGCACAGAGCATGGCCTGGAGACACCTTGATGGGTGTCTTTTGGGCTTCTAGCCTCAGAATTGTGAGGGAATAAATTTCCGTTGTTTTACGAAAATGAGTTTGGTAATTGGCTGCAGCAGCTTTAGGAAACTAGTGGAGTTTGGAAACAGATTTAAAGTAGCAAAGAGCACTGACTAATAAAAGTATATATAATACTGAGATCTACTTCTGTGCATCTAAAAAAATAACCATCTCTCTTGTGTAGACTGCTATGCATTTAACCTCTAATTTTTGTTTCTCCAAAAACCACTGCTGGGATGTCCTTGATTCAACTCTTCAGAGCCTACACCAGGCTCTAGCATTCTGGCGGAGAACTCTAATTAGCGGTCAAGGCTCTGCTGCATCTGTTGATGATGTACTAGTTATTGAGGTGAGAAAAGTCGGCTGCTGTATGTCAAATACACCAATGAACAGCTACTAATTAGATTTGGGGATAAGATTTGATTTTACCCTGGAAATATAAGCAATCCCTGTACACAATTGCAACTTGTGTATATTTGCCTAATTCTAAGCTTAATGTTCTATTCTTCTGAAATTAACATAATCAAGTTTAGTATACTTATGTTGAGAATACCAAATGAATAAACATGACTTTATACATACTCTATAGTTTGACAAATCTGTGATGGAGAAACCCAATTATGATAATTTAAAAACAGAAAAGATAATTTTCTTCAACTGTTTGTAAGAGAAAAAAGGTTTTCTTCCCCTGGAAAAATTCACAATACCACAAATGAGATACTTATCTCTTGAGTTTCCATACAACTTAGCTAAAGACAAAAAAACCTCCAACAGAATCAGTGAAATATTCGCAATTGCACATATGAATCTCTAATTTATATAGCATGAGAAATTCACAAATATCAGAACATTCTCAATGTAAATCAGCTAGCTCCACTAACTCAGTATTCCCCCAGCAGGCTTAGCACCTATCCTAACAGGCATTAAAAGGATTCAGGATTCTGTGTGTGTGCTCTATTTATATATTATCAATGTCAGGTTTCTCCCACTACCAGAATGAGCCCTAAAATTAGGTTACATGGAACTATAAGTCAATCAAACTGTTCATAATGTCTTTTGGGTGTTTTAAAACATTTGTTACTTTTTCCAGCCTTTTTCTTATTTTTCTTTTTTTTTTTTTAATTGAGACAGACTTTCACTCTTGTTGCCCAGGCTGGAGTGCAATGGCATGGTCTAGACTCACTGTAACCTCTACCTCCTGGGTTCAAGCAATTCTCCTGACTCAGCCTCCCAAGTAGCTGGGATTACAGGTTCCTGCCACCATGCCCAGCTAATTTTTGTATTTTTAGTAGAGACAGGGTTTTACCATGCTGACCAGGCTAGTTTCAAACTCCTGACCTCAGGTGATCTGCCCACCTCGGCCTCTCAAAGTGCTGGGATTACAGGCATGAGCCACTGCACCTGGCCTCCATTCATTTTTTTTAACTCACAAAATGAGATATGTGTGAAATAAAACAAGTGCTTTTCCCATCAGTAGTAAGATAAATAATTCCATTATAAAATGTGCCAAGGACATATACACCATGGACTACTATGCAGCCATAAAAAAGGATGAGTTCATGTCCTTTGTAGGGACATGGATGAAACTGGAAACCATCATTCTCAGCAAACTATCACAAGGACAGAAAACCAGACACCGCATGTTCTCACTCATAGGTGGGAATTGAACAATGAGAACACTCGGACACAGGAAGGGGAACATCACACACTAGGGCCTGTCGTGGGGTGGGAGGAGTAGGGAGGGATAGCATTAGCAGATATACCTAATGTAAATGACAAGTTAAAGGGTGCAGCACACCATCATGGCAATTGTATATATATGTAACAAACCTGCACGTTGTGCATATGTACCCTAGAACTTAAAGTATAATAATGAAAAAAAAATAGGGAAAAAAAAAGAAAATATCATTAAACTCACTTGAAAGCTAATGAAAAAAAAATGTGCCAAGGATTTCAATACATGCTCTCCAAAGAAGATATATAATGACCAATAAACACATAAAAAGATGCTCAACATCATTAGTCATAGGGAAACGCAAATCAAAACCACAATGAGATACCACTTCACACCCAGCAGGATGGCTAGAATCAAGAGGATCTGTAACTATGAATGTTGGCAAAGATGTGGAGAAATCAGAACCCTCAACTCATTGCTGGAGGAACCATAAAATGGTGTAACCACTTCAGAAGACTGTCAGTTCTTCAAAATGCTAAATACGTATGACCCTGCAATTCTACTCCTAGGTATACATGCAAGAAAACAGTAAACATGTGTCCACATGAAACCTGTAATGTTCATGACAGAATTATTCACAATAGCCAAAATGTGGACACAACCTAAATGTCCATCAACTGATGAATGAATAACCAAAATGTGGTACATCCATAAAATGGAATATTATTAGGCCATTAAAACAATGAAGCACTGCAACATGCTACAACATAGATGAACCCTGAAAACGCAGTACGAGAAGCCAGTTACAAAAGGCCACTTACTGTATCATTCCATTTACATGAAGTGTCCGAAATAGACAAATCCATAAAGAAAAAAGTAGATTAGTGGTTGCCAAGGGTTGAGATAATGGAGAAAAGGAGGATGACTGCTAATAAGTATAGAGTTTCTTTTAGGGGTGATGAAAATATATATCCTAAAATTAGATTATGGTAGCATTTGCACAACTCGAGGCATACATGAAAAATCATTGAGCTGTACCCTTTAACTGGGTGAAACTTACAGGTACATGAATTGTATCTCGCTAAAACCTGTAACAAAAAGAAAGCAATACTGGGATATAATAAGAAATATTCATTTGGCCTCCTCCCCTAGTTCCTGACCCAGAGATTCTAAAATGTTTGTAATTGCTGAGCAACAGGGATGTTAGGAGATTTTTTGTTCTAATATTTGGTCTTCGACCTCAGTTCCTTGTCAGGGATGATAAAATTCCTCTTCAAAGGGTTTAACTGTGTAGTGTCCTTGTTCTTTGTTCTGAAGCCCAATCTCCTTCTACTCTCTTGTTTCTTGTTTCTAATCTGTAAACCACCCTTCCTGCTCTTGCCATGCCCTGATATGCCTTGGCATGTCCTGACATTCCTTGTACTGTAACAGACAGTCTCTCCTTTCCCACCCAACTAGCCCTACGCAATTTCAAATAGTAGTCAATTGGGTCAGCTTAGATCTTAGATTGTACAGTCCAACCCCAACCAATAGGGGAAGGACACAGAGACAGGAATTGCGTTAGGGTTAAAAACTCCTTCCTTCCTTTGTTCGGTGTGCTCTTGTGAGTGTGACTGACACAGGAAGTACCCTTCTGCAGAAGTAAATTTGCTTTGCTGAGATATTTTCTGTTCGACTGTTATTTCCTTTGCGACATCGAGCACTCATTTCCAACAACCTGAAACAGAACTAATCCCTTGGAATTTCCTGGGTGATGGGTGTCTTTTGTTCTCATGGGGTGACTCTGGGTGGGTTCCTGGATGGAGGGTGGTCACTGGAAAGACCAAGCCATGACTAGAAGCTTGAAACTTTCAGCCCTACTGCCCCCTAGTCTGCAGGAAGGGGTGAGGGGCTGGAGATGGAGTGAACCATCTGTCATGCCTGTGGGAGGCAGCCTCCATAAAAGTCTCTGGACTCCAGGGTTCAGAAAGCTTCTGGTTGATGGTGCGTCCGGGGAGGGCATGGAAACTCTGGGCCCCTCCTCACATCCCTTGCCCTGCGCATCCCCTCCACCTGGCTCTGCATTTGTATCCTTTGCAATACCCTTGATAATAAACTGGTAAATGTAAGTAATGTGCATTCCTGAATTCTCCGAGCTGTCCTAGCAAACAAGAGAACCCAAAAAGGGGGTCAATTTGTAGCTAAATTGGACAGCAATTATGGGTAAGCTGTACTTGTTAATGTCTGAAGCGGTGGGGGGCGGGGGGGGGCAGTCTTGTGGGACTGAGCCCTTATGCTGCAGGACCTGATGCTATCTCCATGTAGATAATGTCAGAATTACACTGAACTATAGGACACTCAGTTGCTCTTTGTTGGAGAGTTGCTTTGTGTGTAGGTGGGGGACAAAGTCTCCCCACATTTTGGTGACCAGAAGTGCTTTCTGCTGAGAGTACAGTAGGAAAAAACACTTTATTAGTTTGCTTTTCATGCAATACCAATTCTTGTTTTCATTCACAGCAAAAAAATAAAACCTTGCCAAAACCAAACAAAAGCCATAGTAGCCCCAACGATCATTCCTTTAGTCTCAATTCAGTGGTATTTCTCCTTTTCCTTCCCTCTTTTCTTCCCCCTTCCCTTCCTCTTTCTTTCCCCCTCACGTTGACTCTTGGGGTTTCTGGTCAAATCATTCAGACGATTTGACACATTTTTAACGGAACTGGACGGGGGCCTGACAAAATCAATAAGATGTATTTACATGACAGGCAACTTATCTATACACTATTGTGCCCGGAATTGGTGGGTTCTTGGTCTCGTTGACTTCAAGAATGAAGCCGCGGACCCTCATGGTGAGTGTTACAGTTCTTAAAGATGGTGTGTCCTGAGTTTCTTCTTCTGGTGGGTTCGTGGTGCCGCTGACTTCAGGAGTGAAGCTGCAGACCTTCGCGGTGAGCGTTACAGCTCATAAAGGCGACACAGACCCAAAGAGTGAAGAGCAGCAAGATTTATTGCCAACAAAGAACAAAGCTCCCACTAGGTGAAACAGGACCCAAGTTGCTGCTGCTAGCTCTGGCAGCCTGCTTTTATTCCCTTATCTGACCCCACCCACATCTTGCTGATTGGTCCATTTTATAGACAGCTGATTGGTACATTTACAATCCTCTAGCTAGACATAAAAGTTCTCCAAGTCCTCACTAGATTAGCTAGACACAGAGCACTGATTGGTGCGTTTACAAACCTTGAGCTAGACACAGAGTGCTGATTGGTGCATTTACAATCCTTTAGCTACACACAAAATTTCTCCAAGTCCCCACCAGATTAGCTAGGCACAGAATGCTGATTGGTGCATCCACAAACCACAAGCTAGACTCAGAGTGCTGATTGGTGCATATACAATCCCCCAGCTAGACATAAAACTTCTCTAAGTCCACACCAGACTCAGAAGCCCAGCTGGCTTCGCCTAGTGGATCCCATGCCAGGACCGCTGGCGGAGCTATCTGCCAGTCCCATGCAGTGTGCCCGCCCTCCTCAACCCTTGGGCAGCTGATGGGACCAGGCACTGTGGAGCACGGGGTGGCGCCCGTGGGGAAGGCTCCGGCCTCACGGGAGTCCACTGGCTGGAGGGAGCGGGGGAGCTGCTCCGGCATGGCGGGCTGCAAGTGCTGAGCCCTGCCCGGCGGGGAGGCTGTTGAGCACAGTGCGGGCCTGTTGGCAGTGCTGGGGGACCCCGCGCACCCTCCACAGCTGCTGGCCAGGGTGCTAAGCCCCTCACCGTCCCACCGAGCCTGTGCCCACCTGGAAATCACGCTGGCCTGCGAGTGCTGTGTGCAGCCTCTGTTCCCGCCCGTGCCTCTCCCTCCCTCCACACCTCCCTGCAAGCAGAGGGAGCCTGTTCCAGCCTCGGCCAGCCCAGAGAGGGTCTCCCACAGTGCAGCGGTGGGCTGAAGGGCTCCTCAAGCATGGCCAGAGCGTAGGTGAGGTGGCAATGAGAGCAAGTGAGGGCCGCCAGCACCTTGTCACCTCTCATTGTGGTAAAGAGCTTTAGAAGGTTAAGCCAGACTGATAGGACTGATCAATGACTGGCAGTAGGCAAAGTCACAGTACCATTGTTTTAATTTTCCAGGATGGAGCTGGTCTCTCTGGTTGGCTCATTAGACACTGCTTCATATAGACACTTTTCAGCAGCTTTACTGCTCATTTATTCTTTAGCCAGTGGCCTCATATGCTAACTAGCAGCAAAGTAGTAGCCCCATAACCTATGTTTGAAAAGCCAGTAGCTACCTTGAAGTCCAATGGAATGGTTTTAAAAGCATCTTAGAAAAATTTGTGAAGAAAGAAAAACATCTCAAAAACACTCAACACTCCTGTGTTTAAAAAAAATAAGTGAACCATACAAGTCAGATTTATTAATTCTCTTTTAAAATGCTAAGAAGGTCAGCAAAATGATTAGTTTGAGGAGGCTGTGAGGAGTTAAGGGCTTACTTAGGCCTATGGGTAGAAACAGGAGTTCTACATCCTATCTGAGTTCTTCATCCACACAAACTGCATGGCCTCATGTTCTCACCTGTTAAGGGGGAGAGGTGGATTGACTGCGCTGCCCAAACCTGGCTGATTTTCAGGATCACCTGGGAAGCTTTTATTTAATTTTTTTTTTTTAAAGTCTTTTCATTACGGAAAATTTCAAATACATGCAAAGGGCAGAGAGAATAATGGATCCCTAAGTACCCATTACCAGCTAACACAACAATCAACTCTTGGCCTATTTCTTTTCAGGGAGAATGGCCCTACGCTCTTCCCTCCTCCTTCCCAACTTTCCTGGAGACCTTTAGGAGAACAGATTCCTGGACCATACTCTGTGGGCGTCTCATTCATCAGGTCCATAATGAAACTGGAGGATTTTTGTTTTTTCCTAAAGAGTCAGGTTTGGAAACCACAGGTCTGGAGGACCTGAATTCCTTTTCAGCAACAAATTTCTATCGCATAGAGTATACAAAACAACAAATGTCATTAAGTCCAGTTTGTGAAAAAATAAAACTGAATTTAATGTGGAGCATATATAATTTATAGTGCATTAGGCCACTGATGGGAAAATGATGTTACTCATTAAAATTTAAGTATGGACCTGGACCCTCAAGAAAGAAAAAATTCTGTTTAATGCAGGTTTTGGAGAAACCCCCAGTTTTCCCGATTTTAGAACTGCAAATTGCAGATCATTCTAATGACTTGCTTGGAACCAGAGTAAGGTCCCCCACTCCACCACCAACAAAGTGATGATTAGGTAAGTGGGAACACTGCATAACACCCAAGCTCCAAAAGCAAAAGCCAATCGGTGTGCTCCAATCGGTGTGCTCCAATCAGTGTACTTCAATGTGTTCTAAGACCAGCAGATGACAGCAGTGCCAACCTCTGGATGCAATGACCGGCACCACCAAAACCCTAATTCATATCGCCCGCTCAGAAAGTTCCAAATCTGTAAAAACTGTCTTTGGCAATTTTATCTTAAAATGGAAGAAATTTAGAGACCATGTAGCTACCCAAACAGATAATCCACCACCTCATTTTAGAATACTTTTAACCTCTTTTTACTGAACAGCATGTGCCATCAAAATGACAACGTCCACTGAATTAAACATACATCCGAGGTGAAACCTGGTTGATCCTACAGGCATCTCAAACAAACCTTGCACGTTGGAATCTGACTTCATGAGCCCCCTGCCCCCCACACCCTACCAAATACTGGACTGCTTGTGAGAGGCTAACAAGGTGGAATCTAGAAACAGCAGCAAAAGCTCTGAGGGTAAGCACTCAAGAGTTCCCTGAATTGGCTAAGGAACCAGATGCTGCTACATGAAAATTAACTTTCTTAGTTTGACACACATTCTTTGGGATCAGTATGAAGAAACACCGGAGGAGAAAATGAGGTTGTATTTTTTAAACTGGACCATAACAATAACTTTAAAAATTAAGTATGTTTTTATCTTTAAATATGCAAGACTCAGATTTTTGTTTAACTGAGGGATGAAGTGGAGAATCCATGTCTCTTCCCCTCAAAAGGATAAGCTTTTAAAAGGCAGTTCATGGCTTGCTTGCAACAATTCTCCACTTAACTCATTATATGTCCAATTTTTTCCCACAGAACTATGTAAATTGGGAAAGAAAGAGAATTATTTAACTCTAGAGTGGTTTGGCAAAAGTAGAATTAATGAAAGGTGTTCTAAGCGTATTTTTCTCTTATGGTAATAAATGCTTTATTAGTATTTTAATTTAAAAGTCAGCCAAGAGAACCGGCATTTTTGATTTTTGATTTTTACTGATTTAAATAATCTGCAAAAACAATATTCTAGGAAGCATAACTCTTAGAAATATAAAGTCTATTTATAAAAGTGTTTTAAAACTTAAAAGCGACTGCATTACAAAATAAGAAAATGAAAAAATTTCCCAGAACTCCACCACAACTCCATTGCTGGGTCATTTTAATGTACTTCCTTTCAGTAATTTTAAACATGCCTGTTTTTTACTGTAAGTTACGCTTACACTACATATAACTTTAAAATCTTAGTAACTGAATTTTTATTTTTCTAATTTTTAAATGACCACATGAGTCACAATTTGCATCATTAGTCTTTCATTTTTATATTTTTGTATGTTTTAGAAGAGATTTCTAGAAATAAAATAGCTAGAAATGTTTTACAGCTCTTGATACATACATGGCCACTGATTTCCAAGAGTAGTATCAATTTACGATATAACCTGAAACATAGAAAAAGATTGCTCTCTTTCCCAGCAATTGATACTCATTTTTAAAATGTCTTGCTAATTAAACAGGTGGGAAATATTATCGTACTTTATTTTTCTAATTTTAATATCTTTGTTAAAGAACCAGGCCGGGCGCGGTGGCTCAAGCCTGTAATCCCAGCACTCTGGGAGGCCAAGGCAGGCGGATCACAAGGTCAGGTGATCGAGACCATCCTGGCTAACACGGTGAACCCCT
>NW_012104299.1:363059-371326 GCF_000951045.1 Mandrillus leucophaeus
GGAGGTTGACGTAGGAGGATTGCTTCAGCCCAGGAGGTCAGGGCTCACTGCACTCCAGCCTGGGCAACAGACTGAGATCCTGTCTCAAAAAAAAAAAAAAAAAAAAAAAACAGCAGCAAGAGCTTCATTCCCCCACCACATTGGCTAAGAACAGAGGGCCCTGACGTCTTGCAAAGAGTGAGTGTAAACAGGGTCGTGGCAGCAGTCAGTATGACTCTCACTGCCCTCAAAGCTTTAGGATGATGGGACTGTATCTGATCAGTGGCTCCCTGCCTGCCAGGAAGGTTGCTGTCTCTCTCCAAAAGGCTCACGTAACAGACCATTCGAGGGGATTCACTGGAGCCTTTCAGAATATGAAGATGAATGAAAAAGGAATATGTTCAATGTGACTTTGACAATTAGTAAATCTTGTGTGATGCTTCCTTCCCACCATTAAGCATTAACAGACGAGCCCCTACAAGTGCCCAGAGTGAAACGGAAGCACAACAGCTACATTCTGAAAGGACACACTGGACCAGGTTATCACAATGTAATGCCAACCTCAAGCTAGTAGTATATAAGGGCTATTAACAGTAATTAGTGACTGTTGAGACAGGCAAAGATCTTCATTAATTATTATTGTTATTACTATTTTTATTTTTGAGATGAAGTCTTGCTCTGTTGCCCAGGCTGGAGTTCAGTGGTACAATCTCGGCTCACTGCAACCTCTGCATCCCGGGTTTAAGCAGTTCTCCTGCCTCAGCCTCCCAAGTAGCTGGGATTACAGGCAGTCACCACCACGCCCAGCTAATTTTTTTTTTTTTTTTGTATTTTTAGTAGAGACAGGGTTTCACCATGTTGACCAGGCTGGTCTTGAATGCCTGGCCTCAAGTGATCCGCCTGCCTCGGCCTCCCAAAGTGCTGGGATTACAGGCATGCGCTACCACACCCAGCTAGTTTTTGTATTTTTAGTAGAGACGGGGTTTCACCAAGTTGACCAGGATGGTCTCAATCTTCTGACCTTGTGATCTGCCTGCCTCGGCCTCCCAAAGTGCTGTGATTACAGGCGTGAGCCACTGTGCCCGGCCTGGTTGAACTTTATTATATTTAAGCCTCTCATCTTTCATCATTAAATAAATAATGAATTTATTTTCAGGCATAGTATGAAATGAGTGTCTAAATTCCCTATTCTCCCAAATTATTGAGTTGATTGCATTAAATTCATCAATATTCAATAAATATTCAATAAGGACCATTTATTGAATAACTGTTCACTCCCTCTTAATAATAAGTATCAGTTTAAATTTAAAGAACAACAATGAGATTCTGCAGCATGTTTTTTTACATAAGGTGAATACATACTTGGAAAAATCTGGTAGCATAGAAAGAAGAAATCAGAATCTCATCACTAATTTATCTCATAAACTGATGATTACACTTACGTGTGTGTATATCTGTGGCTATGTGAATATGCATGCATCCGAAGGTGGTATTTACATATGTTAAAGAGAAGGAAATGTTTTTGAGAGCAAATAAGAGCTGGGCAAGAGCTCTTACCACTGGAAAATCAGACCATGCTCTGGGTCTGATTAATGTAATTAAAGCGTATTGGTGGTGAGATGGAGAAACACAGCCATCTGGTTCAGTATCTTCATCGTCTGAATTCACACTATTTATCTATCTCAGACATTTAGCTTAATATCTTAAAATTTTCTTTGTTCACCTTTGCCTTAATTTCTTTATTACACTAAGGGGAACTATATCATTTTAATATTGGTTGATTCTACAGGTATTTGTAGTGATATTTAACATTTGCTGATTTGACAGATAGTTGAGTGTCTACTGCCTACCAGGTACAGCTATAAATGCAGGTGAGTCGATGGGAAACAAGCCCAGTAAGAATCCCATTCTTCTTGAACTTTCATTCTAGTGGTGGCCCTCCCAACACCCCTAACCATGGCGGTGTAACAGACCGTGCATGGCATGGACTATGGCACATCAAGGAGTTCTGGAATCAGAATGTCTTCCATTTGTCTGCTTGGTAATTATATTGCTTCTACTGTAAGCTCTCTTTTAGAATTATTTTGCCAATTTATCTACTGGGGTCCTTATACATTCGTATGAGCTCTTCTAGACCTTTAATGTTATTGTCTCCTGGTATTTCTTTGGTTTAAGTTTATTTTATTATTATTATTTTTTGAGACAGAGTCTCACTCTGTCACCAGGCTGAAGTGCAGTGGTGCGATTTCAGCTCACTGCAATCTCCACTTCCCAGGTTGAAGCGATTCTCCTGCCTCAACTCCCAAGTAGCTGGGATTACAGGCATGCGCTACCACACCCAGCTAGTTTTTGTATTTTTAGTAGAGACGGGGTTTCACCAAGTTGACCAGGATGGTCTCGATCTTCTGACCTTGTGATCTGCCTGCCTCGGCCTCCCAAAGTGCTGTGATTACAGGCGTGAGCCACTGTGCCCGGCCTGGTTGAACTTTATTATATTTAAGCCTCTCATCTTTCATCATTAAATAAATAATGAATTTATTTTCAGGCATAGTATGAAATGAGTGTCTAAATTCCCTATTCTCCCAAATTATTGAGTTGATTGCATTAAATTCATCAATATTCAATAAATATTCAATAAGGACCATTTATTGAATAACTGTTCACTCCCTCTTAATAATAAGTATCAGTTTAAATTTAAAGAACAACAATGAGATTCTGCAGCATGTTTTTTTACATAAGGTGAATACATACTTGGAAAAATCTGGTAGCATAGAAAGAAGAAATCAGAATCTCATCACTAATTTATCTCATAAACTGATGATTACACTTACGTGTGTGTATATCTGTGGCTATGTGAATATGCATGCATCCGAAGGTGGTATTTACATATGTTAAAGAGAAGGAAATGTTTTTGAGAGCAAATAAGAGCTGGGCAAGAGCTCTTACCACTGGAAAATCAGACCATGCTCTGGGTCTGATTAATGTAATTAAAGCGTATTGGTGGTGAGATGGAGAAACACAGCCATCTGGTTCAGTATCTTCATCGTCTGAATTCACACTATTTATCTATCTCAGACATTTAGCTTAATATCTTAAAATTTTCTTTGTTCACCTTTGCCTTAATTTCTTTATTACACTAAGGGGAACTATATCATTTTAATATTGGTTGATTCTACAGGTATTTGTAGTGATATTTAACATTTGCTGATTTGACAGATAGTTGAGTGTCTACTGCCTACCAGGTACAGCTATAAATGCAGGTGAGTCGATGGGAAACAAGCCCAGTAAGAATCCCATTCTTCTTGAACTTTCATTCTAGTGGTGGCCCTCCCAACACCCCTAACCATGGCGGTGTAACAGACCGTGCATGGCATGGACTATGGCACATCAAGGAGTTCTGGAAGACCAAATGCAGCAGCCGGGTGTAACTGTGCTACAGAGGGAGGCAGGGGCCACAGGGGGGTAGCTTTCCTGACCACCTGACTTCACACTGATGTCTCTCTTACTCTGCATGCTCCCCACAGGCATCACAGCTCTCGCTGCATCTCTGCCACATGCATCCACACATCGGCTCCGTGACGTCAGCCTCTACCCAGGACCTAGAGCAGCGCAGGGCATCTGTCAGATGAATGAATGAGTCTCTGAAAGATATTGATGAACTGTAGACATTGAGTCTTTGTGGGTTCTGCTCTTAAAATGCAATTTAGCTACATTGCCAACCCCATCTTTGAAAAACCCACATTTACTCAAGTGGCCTCTGAGGACATACCACTCCACTAATAACCGTCTCAGCAGTGAGATGTCCACTGATGGAACACGCAGTGTACTTGGAGGTGACCAAGGGCTCAACACCTCATCAATAAAGGAGGATGTTCAATGAGGACAAAAGGATGATACAAAGCCTCCCAGTGAGGTGGTAAAATTCTGAAATAGGACCATGAATTTTGTAAACGTTTATGGTGCAGGGAGGAAAGGTATCAGAAGTAAGAGTTTAGGCCAGGTGTGGTGGCTCACGCCTGTAATCCCAGCACTTTGGGAGTCGGAGAAGGGAGGATCACTAAAGCTCAAAAGTTCCCAGATCAATCTAGGCAATGTAGGGAGACTGTCTCTACAAAAAAATTAATAATTAGTTGGGCATGGCAGAGCATGCCTGTGGTTCTGGCTATTCAGGAGGTTGACGTAGGAGGATTGCTTCAGCCCAGGAGGTCAGGGCTCACTGCACTCCAGCCTGGGCAACAGACTGAGATCCTGTCTCAAAAAAAAAAAAAAAAAAAAAACAGCAGCAAGAGCTTCATTCCCCCACCACATTGGCTAAGAACAGAGGGCCCTGACGTCTTGCAAAGAGTGAGTGTAAACAGGGTCGTGGCAGCAGTCAGTATGACTCTCACTGCCCTCAAAGCTTTAGGATGATGGGACTGTATCTGATCAGTGGCTCCCTGCCTGCCAGGAAGGTTGCTGTCTCTCTCCAAAAGGCTCACGTAACAGACCATTCGAGGGGATTCACTGGAGCCTTTCAGAATATGAAGATGAATGAAAAAGGAATATGTTCAATGTGACTTTGACAATTAGTAAATCTTGTGTGATGCTTCCTTCCCACCATTAAGCATTAACAGACGAGCCCCTACAAGTGCCCAGAGTGAAACGGAAGCACAACAGCTACATTCTGAAAGGACACACTGGACCAGGTTATCACAATGTAATGCCAACCTCAAGCTAGTAGTATATAAGGGCTATTAACAGTAATTAGTGACTGTTGAGACAGGCAAAGATCTTCATTAATTATTATTGTTATTACTATTTTTATTTTTGAGATGAAGTCTTGCTCTGTTGCCCAGGCTGGAGTTCAGTGGTACAATCTCGGCTCACTGCAACCTCTGCATCCCGGGTTTAAGCAGTTCTCCTGCCTCAGCCTCCCAAGTAGCTGGGATTACAGGCAGTCACCACCACGCCCAGCTAATTTTTTTTTTTTTTTTGTATTTTTAGTAGAGACAGGGTTTCACCATGTTGACCAGGCTGGTCTTGAATGCCTGGCCTCAAGTGATCCGCCTGCCTCGGCCTCCCAAAGTGCTGGGATTACAGGCATGAGCCACCACATCTGGCCTCATTAAGTATTTTTTAAATACAGCTTTGAAATACAATTCACATACCAGACAATTCATCTACTTAAAGGGTATAGTTCAGTGGTTTTTAATAGTTGTGCTACCATTATCACAATTTGTCATCTCGAAAAGGAACCTCAAAGTCATAAGTGGTTCCTCCTCAATCCCCTTCAAATGCTCCCCATCCCCAGCCCTAGGTAACCACTAACCTACTTTCTGTCTATATAGATTTGCTTATTCTGGATGTTTCATATAAATGGAATCACACAATATGTGACTTTCTGTGTCTGGCTTTTACGGAGCAGGATGTCTACGAGGTCTATCTATGTTGCAGCATGTGTCGTATTTCATTCCTCTTTGTTGCCTAATCATATTCAACTGCATGAATATATCACATTTATTTAGCCATTCATCAGCTAATGGACATTATTAGGCTTCTATAAATGATGTTGCTATGATCCTTCTTGTATTAATTTTTGTAAGAACACATGTTTTCATTCTCTCAGGTATATACCTAGAAGAGGAATTGTTGGGTCCTATGGCAACTTTAACTTTTTGAGTGACTGCCAAATACTCTTCCAAAGGATCTGTACCAATGTACACTCCAGAAGCTATAAGGGTTTCAATTTTTCCACATCCTCATCAACACTTACTATTATCTTTTTTGATCGTGGCCATCCCAGTGAGTGTGAAAAATCTCATTGCGGTTTTGATAATTAACTCTTTTATGAGACATATGGTGTCTTCCCACCAACATGGAAGTCATCTTCTGATGAGAAAAGCACCAGCTTTGGAGTCCCACAAGTCTCACGGGTCCACTTATGAGTTGAGTGACCAGAGGGAATTCGAAACTGCTTGGTCCTCAGTTGAGAAATGGTGATAATGCCTTTCTCATTGTGATTAAGTTTCTAGAGTAGGGCCTACAGTGCAGTAGCCATCTAATAAATGGTTGTCCTTGTTACTGCAATTAATTGGCCCCATGCTTGGAATAAAACAATGCAGAGTCTGTGCCCTTTACGTACACACATGTGTACATGAAACCCCGTGCACACATGAAAATTCCACCATGGCGTGACAAGTGCTCTAATGTGGGATTATTCACAAGGAGCCTTGGGGTCATGGAGGAAGGGATGCTCATGTCTTCCAGGGGACTCAGGGATAGCTTCAGAGTAGCTGACAGAGACAAAAAGTCACGCTTCACCATCCTAGTTTAACAATCTCCATGTTTCTGCCAAGAAACAACTTAGCATCCTATCACAGGCAACACACCCCCAAGTCCAGTCTCTTGGTGGCTAAAGGTTTACTAAATCCTAGAAGTGCAATCGTAATTGTAAACATTTTACATTACTTTCCACATTTTATGTTTGAAGCTGATTCTAGGTTGTCACTCCCTCAAAGAACACAGAAGATAAATTTGGACTTTCTTTTAAAGCAGTGGGCCTATGCATCTGGCTAAATCAAGTCATACTCAAAATCAAGACTAATCTTTTTGCAGCATTACTTCTGAGAAGCAGATGCTATTGGCATGTCTTCAGAGAATCCTAATTAAGTAGTGTGGTTGTAGACTGGTACTTTGTCCTCAGTGTATGCTGCCAAAATGAATTCAGCAAACCATGTCTTTATTCAGCATCCAGACAGACACAATTTCATCCAGCACTTGGTTTCCACCTAGCAAGGGGACAAGAGAAAACCTTGGCGGCGGCAAACATTCTCTATTCCACTGTATTCCTCTTACAAACAAAACACATGGTGAAACAGAATAACTGTGCGTGGCCTTCGGAAATCAAGTTTTCTTTTAGAAGTTGACTCCCACGATATCTACTAATCTGGGATTTGCATAAAGGTTTAAGAAAATGTTTATTATGCCAGGAACTCTCCCTGTCTCCCAGGTCACTTTCTTTTTCTCACAGATGTCACCAAAGCTTACCCAAAGCAAGTTCTTATTTAGAGCTATTATCTGTTTGTTTTTTTTTTTTTAACATACTCTGGGAAATCCTGTTGACAGGAGTGGCTCATAACAGCAAAATTCTGTTCCAGAGGCGATCACCAAGGAGAGACAGGGTGCGACAGCTGGGAACTGACGGAGAGGAAGGCTTCAGCGGGAAGATGGGGAAGGTGGAAACAACTCGTGTCCATTGATGAGTGAATCAACAAAGGGCAGTATAACCATACAGTGGGATATTATTCAGTCCTAAAAATGAATAAAATTCTGACACGTGACTACATGAATGAACCCTGAGGACTTTATACTAAGTGAAATAATAAGCCAGTCACAAAATGACAAATACTGAATGATTCTGCTTATGTGAGGTGTCTGGAGCAGTCAAATTCATAGAGACAGAAGGTAGAATGGTGGTTACCAAGGGCTGGAGGTTTCATGAGTTTAGAGCTTCATTCAGGGAGGACAAGGAAGCTCTGGAGATGGATGGTGGTGATGAGTACGTGACATTATGAATGTGCTAAACATGACTACACTGTACATTCCACAGTTAAAAGTGGTAAATTTTATGCTATGGATATTTCACCACAATAAAAACATCTATTTGAAAGAGAACAAGGGATAGAAGGGATCTTCACCTCTCTCTCTGTCTACCAAAGCCCACAACAGAAGCATCTCCGAGTGCTCGCTTTCCTGTTCGTTTTAAGATCTAAAAAGTGCTCTATTTAGACAAACGTTTGTATATAAAAAGGACCTGTTTCAAAAATTCTTTACTTCTCAACAACCAAAAGAAACACAAATGAGATTTATTTTTAAGGCCAACTGTCGTTCTTTGTCTTAAAAATGGAACAATTCACATGAGGCGTCTGCGACAACAGTGTTCTCTTGCTCCTTTTACCCTCAAGGAGATGATGCGTTCAGGAAAGGGCTGAGGGCCAGAATTCCAAGGAAACACAGCAGAGAGAGAGAGAGACAGAGACAGAGCACTGGCCCTGGGCCTCCACTGATCCATTTATGCCATCACAGAAAACACCTTCTGGAGAGAGTTTCCAGTTATTTCTAAAGAATCCAGGGCAGGAAGGAGGAGGACGCTGGATGGTAGTGCTGTAAGGACTTTCTCTTTAGTTCAGCTAAAAGCCGGGCTCTTGTCACACGACCATGAAAGACTAGGCTCACAGACACCTTGAAGGGTGAGAAGGACACGGTTTATTGGGTGAAAAAGAAAAGAAGGAAAGAGGGACACAGCAAAG
>NW_012104299.1:371896-420673 GCF_000951045.1 Mandrillus leucophaeus
GATCTACCCACCTCGGCCTCCCAAAGTGCTGAGATTACAGGCGTGAGCCACCGCGCCCGGCCCATGTTGAGGTCTGTATAATATTTTCTCATTTTACAGTGGCTATACTACAACATCTCTCATAATACATATTTTAAAAGAATAAATTGTTTTAAGTCTAATATTTTTTCGATTTCCTACAAAGATTCCAAACATCTGATACAAACTAAAATCTTCCCCTTTCCATCATGCACTGAAGAAGATACTGATCACCCCAGAAAGGATGGGGATGTGGGGGGCATAATGTCACTGGGATGAAGTGGAGCAGAGCCTGGCTCTGAACAGCCCAGCGGTGAAGGCAGGGGGCAAAGGAAAAACGCATCCAATTGAACCTTACATGACTAAATTACAGTTCTGACTTTTCCTGCCCTGTTCTTGCTTGCTTTTTTTATCTTGCTTTTATTGGGCTCCAAGGAACCACAATAAACAGCAAAGGTACAAAGTGGTAAATACGCCAGAAGGTACCCATCAAGAAGTATAATAACATTTATCAAACCCTGGGAGATGAATGACAGGCACCACACCCGCCCACTAGTTACAGACACTAAGAGAGCAAGCACACGTGAAGGAAGCGTTGCTGACAACGTGCGAGCCGCTTCACGCGCAGCTGTGCAAATGAGGTCCCTGGCAATGACAGCAGAGCCTGAGACGACCCACCACCCATCCCTACAGGATGAGCCAGCTTGCTTTCTAGCACTTTTGATTTTCCAACTGCGAAAAATGGGCCTGTTGAGGCTTGATGCCATACGCCTTTGCAGTCAACACAACATGGGATCAGTGGTAATGGACTTAACCTTTTTGATGCACGTTTGCTATGATATTGTAGTGGGTGGAACTGCATCCCTTGAAAAGATATGCCCAAGTCCTAATCCCTGGTATCTGTGAATTTGACTTTATTTGAAAATAGTTTTTGCAAATGTACCCAAGTTGAGGATCTTGAGATAAGGTGATCTAGAATTTAGGATGAGCCCTAAATTCAATGACTGATGTACTTGTGAAACAAAAGTGAGGGAAGGCCAGGTGCAGTGGCTCACACCTGTAATCCTAGCACTTTGGGGGGCCAAGGTGAAAGGCTCACTTGAGCCCAGGAGTTTGAGGATACAGTGAGCTAAGATCACACCGCTGTACTCCAGCCTGGGCGACAAAGCGAGACCCTATGTATAATTTTTTAAAAAATAAGAGGGAGATTGGAAAATTGGAGGAACAGGGCAGAGGGCCATGTGAAGACAGGGGCAGACATTAGAATAATGCGTCTTCAAAGCAAAGACTGGCAAAGACTGCTGAACACCAGCAGAAGCTAGGAGGGAGACATGGGATGGAAGGAACCACCTTGTTTTCCGCCAGCCTCTTGATTATGGACTTCTGGCCTCCTCAACTGTGAGAGAATACATGTCTATTGTTTTCAGCCACTGAATTGTGGCAATTTGTTATGGCAGCCCTAGGAAACTAACACAGATATTAATTAATTCCCTCAGTGAGAGTATATATAAAGGTTTCTATCTTGGTCCTTAACTGAGGAATGTGGATCAGTGAGGCACCTGCAGTTCTGTGGCCAACCTGATCTATGCAGTTCTGCAGCAGAGAACATCATGTTCTGGGCCCCGTGTGGTAGAGAGGAGCTGGGTTCCATTTCCATTCGTAATTTATTTTCCCCAGAACTGGGAAGTCATTTTCTTTGATTTGGGGAATTTAACTGTAAATGTACCAAAAACAAATAAATTAAAAAAAAAAAACCATATGTTGCACATGAAGATGCTTTTCCCTATGATTTCCCAGAACGTATCAGGCAATAACACGCTAAATAATGTATCTTTCCTAGAGTGCCTGAGTTTGCCCTTCACTGAAGTCATCATTCAGACCATCATGGTGAAGAAATAAAGAGACACTGGAAACGGATCACCAATCTAAAAATAAAGAGGCCATCTGGACAAGTAATCTACAGCTTTGTTCGTTCTGTTGAGCATCATCAAGCAGGGGCCGAGAGTTGGTAAATTTAGGCTCTAAAACTTCCTGGCGTCCTTAGACCATCCCACCCAACCAGCATATGCCAGGAAGAGCTGTCATCACTAACACTGGGCAATGCGATCAGATTGGGGCTTTGGGGACCCAAGATCTTCTTCCCACAGTGTCCTTGGATCTCCCTGTGAAAGACTCCAATGGAAGAGCCATGGTTGGGAAAAACAGAAAGGCTTGGAATCCTCCATTGTACCAGACCTTCTGGGAAATCACCAATGCGGGATAGATTTACTTTTTTTGTTTTGTTTTGAGATAGAGTTTCGCTCTTGTTGCCTAGGCTGGAGTGCAATGGTACGATGTCGGCTCACTGCAAGCTCTGCTTCCCAGGTTCAAGTGATTCTCCTGCCTCAGTTTCCCAAGTAGCTGGGAGTACAGGCAGCCGCCACCATGTCCGGCTAATTTTTTGTATTTTTAGTAGAGATGGGGTTTTTCCATGTTGGCCAGGCTGGTCATGAACTCCTGACCTCAGGTGATCCACCCACCTCGGCCTCCCAAAGTGCTGGGATTACAGGCGTGGGCCCTCGCACCCAGCCAGATAAATTTACTTTTACACCAAGCAATGTCTGCCTGAACCTCTGCCCTCCAAATATTGGGAGAGTCTGGTAGGATGGGCAGAACATTGGAACAGTTCTAGAAGCAGGGGTTTCCTTTTCCCATTCTGCTAGAGAGAAAAACAGAATGGATTAAAAACATCTTCATGTCCGTGACAAAGAATCTGCTCTTTGTCCCCAAGTAATCATTCTCCTCTTCTTTTAGTGATAGGAGCCCCTCCTCACTCCTCCCCCAAGTTTCAGCTGTGCATGTGGCCTCCAGCTGGGGGCTCCATTTGCCTTCCTCTCTTGCAGTTATATGCAACTGCTTTACTGAGCTTGGGCTAGTGGGATGTGAACAGAGTGCTATGATGCTTAAGGGTCTTGGCCTCAAGACACAGAGTTTTGGTGCCTCATCCTCTTCCTCCACTTCCATGCACACACAGTAGCAATCCAGCTTCCACCATGCAAACCAGGAAAGTACTCAGGAAAAACAATAGAGCATCAGGATGGAAGCAGCTCAGGCCCCTGAATGACCACACGGAGCCAAGGCTCCCCATCAAGGACTGCTACATGGGAGGAAACACTGACTTCTCTCTTTCCTTAGCCACGAATTTCATATGTCTTTATTACAGCAGCTTAGTCCACCCTGACGCAACCTCAGGATCAGACCTTTAAACTCTAAATAAATGTTTCTTTATTTAATAAAATGAATCTATGTTTTTTGGTTATGAACAATTTAGAAAACAAATCACACAATTCAACTGCATCACAGTTTGCATCTGCACAACAAAAGGATTGGAGTCAGTTTAAACAACTCACTGACTAGCAGCCTAGAAGGCATCTTCAGGAGAACCGTTTGTGCTCCAGTCTTGCCTGACTGTGATTTACTACACCACTCAGAGCAAGTCATCTTATCTCTTCTTTGCATATATGAAGTCTGTGATTCCTTGGATGCATCGGCAAAAAACAAGAACAAAAGAGGAAGTTTTACATGAAATTAATTTATATAGTCTTTGGAAATGTACCAGGCTTATGTCTTTGCTTCCTTCCTTCCTTTTTCTATTTTTTGAGGAAGGTGGGTGTTAAAATAAACTTTTCTTTGATAAAACGGTGGTTTGGCCAATGGTGACCTTTTTTTTTTTTTTTTTTTGAGATGGATCGCCCAGACTGGAGTGCAGTGGTGCAATCTTGGATCATGGCAACTTCTGCCTCCTGGGTTCAAGTGATTCTCCTGCCTTAGCCTCCCAAGTAGCTAGGACTACAGGCATGAAGCACCATGCCCAGCTAATTTTTGTATTTTTAGTAGAGACGGGGTTTTGCCATGTTAGCCAGGCTGGTCTCAAACTCCTGACCCTGCCTCGGCCTCTCAAAGTACTGGAATTACAGGCATGAGCCATGATGCCCAGCTGGTAACTTTTAATAATGTCTTTATTTAGAAAAATTAAAATTTACTCTGATGTTGATCCTATCCATTAAAATATTGCATCCTAGGCCATGAAACCCCCAAAGCTAGGACCAGACATTCTTGGGTCTAAAGTTCTAAGACCCCTGGATGCACAAAAATCACCTCGAAGCAAAGGCAACTGGTTTCCGCGATAAGTTTAAAAACAGGTTCGCCAGGGATGACTGCTCTCTCAACATGGTTATGTTTAGGTATTTATAAGAGGGCCCTCTCTGCATGGGAGTTAGCCACGGTGCAGCAATGGGATGACCTGGGAGACAGCTCTGGACATAGGCTTCCAGGGCAACTCCACAAGGCTATTGAGGGCAACAGAGCTTCTACTCATTTCCTGTAGCAGCAAACCAACTTTTTCTTCCAACCTTACACGGAAAAAGCAAATCCTCATGGCCTATAATTAAACCACCAAAGTGGGGCACTTTTACTGGGAAGGAACTATTTAGGAAATACCAGAACAATGAATGAAAACTATCTTAAAACAAGAACTTGATTTTAGGATGCTTTTAAATGGCTGAGGGAATGATTTTTTTCCTATTCTAACAGTTTCCTCGCAAGTATTAACAAGCTGCAAATATGGCTGGGAGCAGTGGCTCACACCTGTAATCCCAGCACTTTGGAGGCCAAAGTGGGAGGATCATTTGAGCCCAAGAGTTCAAGACCAGCCTGGGCAACATAGCAAGACCTCGTTTCTACTAAAATTCAAAAAACATTGGCTGGGCATGGTGGCACACACGCCTGTAGTCCTAAGTACTTGTGGGGCTGAAGAAGGAGAATTGCTTGAGCCTGGGAAGTCGAAACTACAGCAAGCCCTGATCACGCGCTACGTTCCAGTCTGGGCAACAGGGCAAGACCTTGTCTTTAAAAAAAAAAAAAAAAGAGAAGAAAAGAAAAAAACGCTGTAAATAACAAGAACAATAATACAAGCTTACATGTATTGAGCACTGGCCACACCAAGTCACAGTCTGAGCACCTTATATGCCTTATTCCTTTCAATTCTCGCAAAAACTCTGTGATCACCAGATGTCACAGATGTGGAAAATGCGGCACAGGGGGTTGAGTCACTTGTCTGAGGTTACAGAGCTGTAAATGGCAGACCTGGGATCTGAACCCAGGCCTATAAGCAAGCAGAGCCCATGTGCTCCCCCAGCGATACTCAGTTGAGGATTCTAAGCTGCAGTGGTGGGTTCTTGGGCTGTCCATACTCCTGCTCAGAAAGGAGGTCTCATTTCAGGACCAGCATCCACTTTTTATTTTTTTATTTTTTTTTATTTTTTGAGATGGAGTCTTGCTCTGTCACCCAGGATGGAGTGTAGTGGTGGGATCTTGGCTCACTGCAATCTCTGCCTCCTGGGTTCAAGTGATTCTCCTGCCTCAGCCTCCCACATAGCTGGGATTACAGGAACTCGCCACCATGCCTGGCAATTTTTGTGTTTTTAGTAGAGATGGGGTTTCACCATGTTGGCCAGGCTAGTCTCGAACTCCTGACCTCAGGTGATCCACACGCCTTGGCCTCCCAAAGTGTTGGGACTACAGGCGTGAGCCACTGCGTCCAGGCAAGCATCCTCTTTAACGTCTTCTGAGAGCTGTTACTCATCAGACATCCTCGTGCACGCTCCGAGGACCGCATTGGGGGTACTGTGTATACAACATTTACACAGAGCTTCACAGTGGTTGAGCACTCTTCCATCCACTATGTGCCTTGCATCTCATGGCTGTGAGGCAGAGGAAGCTGTAGCTATTATTCTCCACAACTAACAGGGGTGGAGACTGAAATGCAAGAGGTTTTGTGGCTCACCTCAGACACAGCAAGGGCTGTGCTTTTAGTCAAGGGAAGCATTTTATATCATTTAGAAAGAGCCGATGGGTGGAGAGGGGAGCTGGGGGTATCGTCTCCAGAGAATTTCAGGCAGTTGACATCTGCCTCCTTAAACTGGAGACCAACCTCCTTCCTCCTAGGGGCAGTTTCCTCATGTCCTGAGCCTGCTGCCTCCTGCTCGCCTGCCAGTATATGGTCCCCAACCCCCAGGCCGTGGACCGGTGCCTGTCCATGGCCCGTTAGGAACTGGGGCGCACAGCAGGAGGTGAGCGGCGGGCAAGCAAGCATTACCGCCTGAGCGCTGCCTCCCGTCAGATCAGCGGCAGCATGAGATTCTCATAGGAGCGCAAAGCCTATTGTGAACTGCACATTGAGAGATCTAGGCTGCGCCCTCCTTCTGAGAATCTAATGCCTGATGATCTGAGGTGGAAAGTTTCATCCTGAAACCACCCCACCACCTGGTCCATGGAAAAATTGTCTTCCGTGAAACCAGTCCCTGTACCAAAAAGGTTGAAGACTGTGGCCCTAGACCATGAGCCCTTGACACAAGGGAGTGAGATCATCTTATCATCTACGTATCCCCAATTCATGCTCAGTAAGTTTCCTCCAAATGAGAGCACCAGACAACTGCCCCCCACCATCACGCTAAACACCTGTAGGGTATACATCAAAAGTCGTAGAGATCAGTGTAACTTTCACCCTGCAATTCTAGGTCTTAGATTTTAGACGTTCACAAACATCCATGCACAAGAAGGTTCACTTAAAGATCGCTCCTTACAGTAAAAAAAAAAGGAAATCAGCCACACATCCAACAAAAAAGATCTTTTAAAATCTTCAAGATAACAATGGAATACTATACAGCCACTAAAGCTGCCACTGTAAGAATGTTTGCATTAACCTAGGAAGACTTCTGAGACGTCTATTGGGTTAAAAACCTACAATCTAAAATAAGTATTTTATGATCACTTTAGTTACATGATATTCATATACTCATATATATTGGAAAAAGTTTAACAGGATATATGTCAGGGTACTAACAGCCATTATCTCTTGGTGGACAGAATTATGCTTTTTGGTGGGTTTGTAATGAAATGGATTGCTGCCACTTTGGGAGGATGGGAGCTATCACCCATGGGCTGGTAGGTGTCAAGAAGCTAGTCTAAGCCTTTTATGGGTCATAAGAACTTAAGATACCATGACCTGGAAGTGGGCAGACGTCATATTCATCTGGGACTTAGGTAATAGTATTAGCAACTTGTTACTAAAGTCTCAAACAAGTGAGCATGGAGAATCATCAAGAACAAAGGCAAGTTCCTAAAGGTGATGCCTTAAAAAGGCAAAGCAAGGCCGGTGCAGAGGCTCACACCTGTAATCCTAGCACTTTGGGAGACCGAGACGGGTGGATTGCCTGAGCTCAGGAGTTCGAGATCAGCCTGGGCAACAGGGTGATACCCCGTCTCTACAAAAATGCAAAAAATCATTCGGGCGTGATGGTGGGCGCCTGTAATCCCAGCTACTCAGGAGGCTGAGGCACTAGAATTGCTTGAACCTGGGAGGCGGAGGTTGCAGTGAGCTGACATGGTGCCACTGCACTCCAGCCTGGGCAAGAAAGTGAAACTCTGTCTCAAAAAAAAAAAAAAAGAGAGAAAAGAAAAAGGCAAAGCAAAACAAAACAAAACCTCGGAACCTCAGAAAGGAATAAAAAAGCCTAACGTAATGATAACTGCATATATAGGAACTGTAATGATTCATTAGTTTAACACACCACCAACTTGTCTCAGGAGCAGAATAAATAGACCCTTTTAAAGATGCTTCTCTTAAAGGTTGAATACTCTTCCCTACTTCTCATTTTTCTTTCATCAAAATATTTTATGAAAATGTCACATCCCAGCAGAAGATAATTTGCAACTTATATCAACAAAAAATTAGTATCCAGAATATGTAAAGAATTTCTACCCATCGGTGAGTAAAGCATCTCCTCTCTTCCTCATGCCCCAAAACAGGAAAGAGGGAAAAGGTGCTAGAGATATAAACAAACAATTCACAGAAGAAGCAACACTGATGGCGAATCAACATATGCAAAGGTGTTGAACCTTCCCAGCAATCAGAGGGAGGCAAATGCCTGTTATTTCACCCCAGCCACATGGAAACTTCTTGGTCAACCTGATAAAAGCATTCACTGGTAACAATTTGAGGAAGTAGAATCCTCCAACACTGCTGGTGGAATGTAAATTGGTTCAGACACTTTGCAGAGCAAGTTGCCAAAGCTAGTAAAGTTAAAGATACATATGACTGGCAGTTCCCCTTCTAAGTACACCCCAGACCTAGGTGAATTCTCACATAGGAGAATCTCACAAGAAGAACCACAGCAGGATGTGTGTGTGTGTGTGTGTGTGTGTGTGTGTGTGTGTATGTTTAAAAGAGCATAAATGTGGAAGCAATCTAGCTGCTCTCCATAGGAAAATGAACAAATTATTGCCATTATATGTAACAAGTAAAATGAATGAACTAGATCTACATAAATCAATATGGATAAATCTCAAATCTATAAGGTTGGACTGAAAACGAGTTACAAACGAATCTGTAGAGTGTAATACAATTTATATAAAATGTAAAACAACACAAAATGATGACAGGTTATATAAGCTAGACAGGCTTGCACATGCTGAAAAAGTGTACAATAACACTGCACATCAACTTCGGGATACCTTGGGAGGAAAGGGGAAGGATACAAGGGATGACTGGCCCCTAAAATAACTTAGAATTAGCCCCTAGAAAACACTGTGTTAGAAAGAAATGTTCATAGAACTGCAGGAAGACGGAAAGAGATCAGACGTTGGTGATGCCAGGAAACGTACTATCACGTTCAACATCCATGACTCCAGACCTGGATTCTGTTCATATTCTATCCCAGGAGGACAGACATGAAGTTTCTGAGTAGACACTAACCACTGCCCGGACTCAGAGACCGTTCATAATGGCACTGTAGGAGCAACATGGCGGCAATAAATGTTAAAAATAGGCCCTTCACCATCGACTCTGCCTTTGCTCCACAGCCTCACCTGCGTCTGTGCAGCCATCTGGAGTTCTAAGAGCCCTCAGGCCCACAACCCCAGTGCAGGCACAGGGTGTCCTTTATGCATCCCAACTGAGTCTGACATGTTATGGATATTCAGCCCATGTTAACTGGTGATGGTGGATGGTGATCATGAAGAAACTCAAGCTTCACTGGAGTACATACAACTTTAGACAGCAGCAAAACATTGGGCCACCTAGGGAGCAAGCTGTTGAAGGAGCTCAGGGGAAGTTATTTTGAGCTCAAAGCAGTGTTCTGTTACTGAGCATCAATAAAGCACCAGCTTCCCATTAAGGGTCTGACTTCAGGCTGGCTAAGGCATGCATGGCTTTTCTTAAACTAACTCCTAAAGGGACCAATTACTGGTCCAAGGTTGAAAGGATGGAGAAGCTCTTCCTTCTGATAAAAGGAGAGAGGATTTTGCATGCTCTGTGTCTTTTGCAGTGGCCACTGGTGGAACTCTACTCTCATCACATCAGTTGAAGATATTGTTAGCAGAAAGTCACACTAATTCTGCTCATTCCCTGAACACCTGGAATAAGATCTTTCAGTTAATAGTTAACCCCATTTTTTGAGGGCCCACTGTGTACTGAGTCCTGGGCTGAAGGATGTCACAAGTTAGGTAAAGGAAAGAAGGCAGCCACTTTCACAACATACCTGGGGGTGGGCTTAGGGATCCTCAGTTGTGATCTCCAGGGGCCACCTCAAGGCCTCATCTCTACCGGTTCAGATCAACAGGGTTATGGTGCCATAGCAACGGCGACCACAGCAATGACAATGACAACCACAGATACACATCCTTTTGCCGCACCAGGCACTGCCAAGACTCTTTATATTAACTTACTGAATATGTTAACTCATGGTTAACAGCCTGTATCATCCAGAAAGGTCACCTCCCCATTTATCTGGATTCACCCAACAGATTTGTTAATCCTCAAACATCACCCACCTGAGAGCAAGGCAGTTAATACTGAGGACCTTGAGTGACTGCATTCAGACTCAAGGACACGTATTGAGTTCCTGCTGTAACTCGTGCACCCTGCCAGCTGCTTTCTCATATTCTCCCACATGCTTCTTGTGACCCAGAGGGGTAGACACCGTCACCTTCATTTTACACAAGACAGGAACCAAGCCTGGGAGACATTTAATAACGCCCTCCAGGTTCCAGTCTCAAGAACAGGGAGCTGGATTTCAAACTTAAGCTGCTGGCTCCCTGCTCCGTGGCTCCCCACTCCACATTGCCGGTGCCACGGGGAATGGGGAGGTGCGTCCTTGGGTGGAAACCCCTGCCTGGTGGTCAGCTAAGACATCTGTGAGGCCAGCTACAGCGGGTTAAGGAGTGGTCCCAAGTCTTAATCCCCAGTACCTGAGAACGTGACCTTATTTGTGCTACAGGAACTAGAAAGAAATTACTTAGGCAGTTAGCGAGGGTGAGAGAGTCCTCAGTAAGGTTTCTCTTTTAACAAAAAGCAGGCCCCGAATCATTTCTTTTCTAGCAGAACAGCCTGTAAAATTGAACTGCAGACATACATAAGCAAGCTGGAAGCTTGCACGGGTGAATGCCGGCAACTCTGCCAATAGGAAATGGCTACCTGGGGGCCAGGCGTGTTCGACACGGAGGGTCCATCTTCCCTTTTGTCAACCAGGTGTGCAGTAAACAAGCAGGCAACAAGCGCTGGCCAGGCAGAGAACCCACCTGCATAACAAAAGATTAGGGTGGGGCAGCCAGCTTCTTCGTATGTTATGCAAATGACACAGCTATCTGACCAATCATTTGGGCCCTATGTAAATCAGACACCGCCTCTTCACGCTCATCTGTAAAACTCCCCCGTGCATTTCACGATGGAACTGGAAGACCCACTCAGGAGCCCCTCTCTCTCTGCAGGAGACAGAGCTTTCCTCTTTCTCTTGCCTATTAAACTCCTGCTCTTAAACTCACTCCTTGTGTGTCCGTGTCCTTGATTTCCTTGGCGTGAGGCAACGAACCTCAGGTATTAACCCAGACGAACAACGCCACTTCATCTAGAAGTAAGGTTTTTGCAGGTGTAATTAAATAAAGACTTTGAGATGAGATCATCCTGGATTTAGGGTAGGCCTCAAGTCCAATGACTGGTGTCCTCAGAAAGGCGAGGGGGATTTGACGGAGACAAAGGGAAGAAGGCCGTGTGAAGACAGTGTCAGAGAATGGAATAATGCGGTCACAAGGCAAGGAACAGCGGAAGCCACCACGAGCGGGAAGAGGCCAGGAAGGATCTTCCCCTGAGACTCTGGAGGGAGTGTGGCCCTCCTGACATGTCGATTTGGAACTTCTGGGCTCCTGAACTGTAATACAATAAATTTCCGTTGTTTTAAAACTACCAGATTGGCCGGGTACGGTGGCTCATGCCTGTAATCCCAGCACTTTGGGATGCCAAGGCAGGCAGATCACCTGAGGTCAGGAGTTTGACACCAGCCTGATCAATATGGTAAAACCCTGTCTCTACTAAAAAAAACCACAAAAATTAGCTGGGCGTGGTGGTGGGCGCCTGTAGTCCCAGCTACTCAGGAGGCTGAGGCAGGAGAATTGCTTGAAACCGGGAGGCGGAGGTTGCAGTGAGCTCGAGATCAAGTCACTGCACTCCAGCCTGGGCCACAGAGTGTGACTTTGCTCCTCATTTGCCTTCCACCAGAACAAAAACAAAAACAAACGAACAAACACAAAACAATAAAAACTACCAGATTGTGGTAATTTGTCACAGAAGCCCTAGGATGCTAAGCCACCAACCTTTACCTCACAGACTTGCTTGAAGCCGAGCCAGGACAATGCGGGGGAAGGAAGAATGCAGAGGACAGACAGGACTCGCTCGGACTCGTGTCCCAGCGTGATGATTCTTCCTTTCTGCCCACCCAACAGACTTTTGCTGTGAACTCAAACCAAAATCAACCCAGGAAACTAACAGCACAAAACGCCAGCACTCTTCAGAGATGTGTTACCAGTGTCTTAGAATAGTCTTACCTATTAGAGGGCTTAGGCTGTGGGTCTTAATTTTATGACACTTAGCTGCACAATGTTAGATTGCAGTGAAGATAATTTAGTTTAGAGACAGACTGTAACAGCTTCAGGCTTTTTCCCCTTTTTAAAAGGCAAATCCATCTTTAAAAAAAAGAAGAATACTTATCATCTGTAATCCCACCACCGTAACATAATTATTTCTCATTTTCAAACATTTCTCCATTCAAATAATATTTTCCTCTGCTTCTAACTAAGCAAAGTGATACTTTTTTTTTTTTTTGGTTCATTTAACTAAACATTAACTCAGGAGTTGTTTGGTTTCCATCAAAGATATGTGAGACCAGCACTATAATTATTTAAGAATATTTCCCTAAAGGAAACTAACCATTAACTGTGACCTCCTTCAGGACATCACTTTAATTCTCAAAGGAATAAATTCATTCTGCAAAGCACTTAAGACTTGATTGTCCATTCTTAACCCCTGCATTTCAGAATTTTTCTGAGTAACAGAACAGTAAAACATTAGCTCAGGGTTAGATGTCTAGAGCTATTAAGAAGAGGACAATGAGATACGACAGAAAATAATCAAATCCTAAAACAATGCCCATGAGATTCCCCGCAACACCAAATCTGTCATTTAATATGTAACTTCTGTAATCTAGAGGTCATATACCTGGGAACCTCAACTATCATTAGAAAGCATCAGAACCAAGCAATATGTTTGGAGTGAAAACAAAAAAATAATGATAGCAAATATTTACACAGTGCTTCCTGGACTGTTTGAAATGTTCTCACACACTAATTCACCAAATCCTCACAGCAACTATACAGTAGGTGCTATTTCTCCCCATTTGACAGAGGAGGAAACGGAAGAACAGAGAAGGTAAGTAACATGTCACAGGATGCACATAACATAAATGGCAGGGGCTGGGATTCCACCAGGCTGTCTGGCCCCAAAGTCCATGCTGCTGACTTCCTCGGTCACACAGGGCTCACGCTCAGCTGAGGGTGGAATGCAGGGCTCCTCCGGCTTTAGAGAGTTTTAATCAGCCTACCCATCTGAAACAGCAAGGTAGAGTTGGTAGAGGAGCTGACTTGAAGGTAGGCTAGGTGACGGTACAGCTCACATCCAGGTGGCCACTAGGGGAATAGAAAACTAGACAAACTACAGGTTGAGAGTCCTGTGTTAGTCTGTTCTCACGCTGCTAACAAAGACATACCCAAGACTAAGCAACTTATAAAGGAAAGAGGTTTAATGGACTCACAGTTCCACAAGGCTGGGGAGGCCTCACAATCATGGCAGAAGGCAAATGAGGAGCAAAGTCACATCTTACATGGTGGCAGGCAAGAGAGCTTGTGCAGGGGAGCTCCCATTTATAAAACCATCAGATCTCATGGGACTTATCCACTACCATGAGAACAGTACGGGGGGAACCGCCCCCATGATTCCATTATCTCCACCTGGCAACACCCTTGACACGTGGGGATTATTACACTTCAAGGTAAGATTCGGGTGGGGACACAGCCAAACCACAGCAAATCCCAAATCCAACAATGTGAATCTAAAACACATCGGGTTCCAAGCATTTTGGATAAGGATATTCTACCTGTAGCACAGAAGTCCCTGAGTCGGGGGTAGTTGTGGGGAAAAGAAAGAGAGATCAGACTGTTACTGTGTCTATGTAGAAAGAAGTAGACATAAGAGACTCCATTTTGTTCTGTACTAAGAAAAATTCTTCTGCCTTGAGATGCAGTTAATTCGTAACTCTACCCCCAACCCTGTGCTTGCAGAGACATGTGCTGTGTTTATTCAAGGTTTAATGGATTTAAGGCTATGCAGGATGTGCTTTGTTAAACAAGTGCTTGAAGGCAGTATGCTTGTTAAAAGTCATCACCATTCTCTAATCTCAAGTACCGAGGGACACACACACTGTGGACAGCCGCAGGGACCTCTGCCTAGGAAAGCCAGGTATTGTCCAAGGTTTCTCCCCAGTGATAGTCTGAAATATGGCCTCGTGGGAAAGGAAAGACCTGATCATGTCCCCCAGCCCGACACCCGTAAAGGGTCTGTGCTGAAGAGGATTAGTAAAAGAGGAAGGCCTCTTTGCAGTTGAGACAGAGGAAGGCATCTGTCTCCTGCTCGTCCCTGGGCAATGGAATGTCTCGGTGTAACGACTGTATGTTCTATTTACTGAGATAGGAGAAAACCGCCTTACGGCTGGAGGTGAGACGTGCTAGCAGCAATGCTGCTCCTTAATGCACTAAAATGTTTGTGGAGATGTTTGTATACATGCACATCAAGGCACAGCACCTTTCCTTAAACTTATTTATGACACAGAGATCTTTGCTCATATGTTTTCCTGCTGACCCTCTCCCCACTATTACCCTATTGTCCTGCCACATCCCCCTCTCGGAGATGGTAAAGATACTGATCAATAAATACTGAGGGAACACTTTTCTTTCGCTATACTTTAGTCTCTGTGTCTCTTTCTTTTCTCAAGTCTCTCTTCCACCTGATGAGAAACGCCACGTGTGGAGGGGCAGGCCACCCCTTCAGGGTAGTTAATACAAAAGTAAAGTATCCCTCTTAGCCAAGAATGCCTACAGCCATTTCCATGGGAAGAGAAGGAGCAATTACTATATGCGAGGCAAATGCTGGCCATAGTGCATACAAGACCTCAGTAGAGAGGATGTCATGAAAAAGAGTGATATTCAGAATATTTAACAACTGCCACAGCCTGAAAGCTGACCAACTAGGATCCTCTGTGACTCTCCAGATGGGGTTCTGTTCACAAATAACTAGTACGGCTATCCTGGGGCTACTGGTGAAATGTCCTTCCTATTATCCCTGTCCCATAGAAGATGAAACAGATCCAGAGAAGTTAAAACTTGCCCAAAGAGACACGGCAAAAGGACAGTGCCAGGGGTTCCATGTTTTTATTATACCATGTTGCCCATATTTACTAAGAAAATGTTCTCAGCTCATCCTGAGAATTTAAATCAGTGTTTAAAAACTTCAGAAAGATGGCCAGGCACGGTGGCTCATGCCTGTAATCCCAGCACTTTGGGAGGCTGAGGCAGGTGGATCACAAGTTCAGGAGACCGAGACAATCCTGGCTAACACAGTGAAACCCTGTCTCTACTAAAAGTACAAAAAATTAGCCAGGCGTGGTGGCAGGCGCCTGTAGACCCAGCTACACGGGAGGCTGAGGCAAGAGAATGGCATGAACCTGGGAGGCGGAGGTTTCAGTGAGCTGAGATCGCACCACCGCACTCCAGCCTGAGAGACAGAGCGAGACTCCGTCTCAAAACAAAAACAAAAACACTTCAGAAAGATTCAAGTTTAAAAAGTTGGAAGAATAATATTTTGTGACAAGTAAAAATTATGTGAACTTCCCATCTCGGTGTCCACAAATGGAGCTTTTTTGGAGCACAGCCAGCCTCATTTGTGCATATATTGTCCAAGGCAGCTTTTGCATCCCAAGAGCAGAATTGAGTGGTTGCAACAAAGACCATATGCACCTGCAAAGCCGAAAATATTTACTATCTGGCCCTTGGCTGAAAAAGTTTGCTCACCACTGATCTACATTTACTTAGGAGAATCACTTTTTCTCTGGTGATAAAAAATAAACAAGGCACTAATGTACTCATAAAACAATTTATAAACAACACAGTCATTTTAATTACTGCTAAATCCTAACGAGTGGCTCTGTGCCAAGCACGGTTTGACCCCGGATGGATAACCTTCCTCTCATGAGACTGTGAGACTGTCTTTCCACTTGTGTTATCTCTATTATTTCTAGGAACACGGGATAAATTGAGCACTGGGGGGGAAAGGGGGGAACCAAAACAAATCTCATCTTAAATGTACATCCTTTCTACACATTGTATGATTCCATTGGTAGAAAGCTCAAAAAACAGGCAAAATTAATCCAGGCTGTTAGAAGCGATGACAAAGGTTACCTTTGCAAGGAGTACAGTAAACAGAAGGGAAGCAAGAAGGACGCAGGGTGGCGTCATGTTCTGTTTCCTGATCTGGGTGCAAATGTGGGCATGTTTTGATCTTAAGTGTGTTCAGTTTGGCGAAAACCCATTTTACCGCACATTTACAATATTGTACTTTTCATGAAGTATGCATGTTTAAATGTCAGTAAAGTTTATATTAAAACACGGACAACTTTCTTATGTTTAACTACGTGGAAGCTGATGTGCTTGTCCTTGGATTGCTGAGACGCTAAGAATGCATGGAACCCTGGAGGCGGAGCCCACACATAGCTCAGTGTCTCATGTGGGACCACGTGGCTCTCAGGCCTATGTGGAGAGCCAAGAGGGGCAGCCTGTTCCCATCCCAGCCGGCCCCCAGTGCCAGCCCTCTCAGCTTTCCAGAGCACTGCAAAATCCCAGGGTCTCTGAGATCTGAGTAAGGAATGCTGCGGCACCAGTAGGTCGTGCGCAGATTGGCCTGCTGAAAGCGACCTCTTGACTCCCTAAGAATGTGGAGCTAGGGGAGTAATCCTGGTCACTCATGCTAATAAGGAAATGGAAATTTTAGCTTGAGTAACAGACCACTGGTACTCCATAAGTAAAGTATCAGCCGCAGGCCGCTTACACTGTGAAAGTCACATCAGAATTATGAACTTGAAAAGTTAAATTCCTCAATAAAACATCTTGCTTCTTAGCTTTATAACTATTTTCCCTCCATTCCTTTCATCTATTTGTAGAGAGCCCCCTATGCATGAGGAACCCTGAGAGATGCCAAGACATCTCCCCTGATCTTGAGGATCTCTAGCGTAGAGAAAGAGAGTGAGCCAAGGAGAGAAACTGACACCTGTACCAGGACTTGAAGGATAAGGAGAGAGCACCAGGTGAAGGAAGGAGGGAAGTCGAATCCCCGATTTTTTTTTTAACCTTCGGTGTTTAATTCCTCTCTCTGCCTCCTTCCCTTGCCTCTCCTCCAATCCACTGTCCTCCCAACCAAGTCTGATCACATAAAAATCCAAATTCCATCACTCACTTCCTAAACCGTCTCGCTGGTCCTGCCTCTGCCTCTGCCTCTGCCTTCCAGCCTTAGCTCCTTGGATTCAGCTCCAGTCACAAAGGCCTCTTCCAAGGCCCCAGCAAGATGCTGCAGTGACTGCAGCTTGATCCTGGGACCCAGACTACCTGGGTCCAAATCCCGCCACACTACCAGCCACATGAGCTCAGGCATGCCCACTGGCCTCTCTGTGCCTCAGTTTCCACGTGTGTGCAGTGGGGATGGTAAAAGCACCTTCCCTGCAGTGTCATATGAGGATGTGATGAGGTAACACAGACCTGTGCCTGACACGGTAAACCCTCGGTAAGCATGACCTCTGACCCCTACCCACTGCTACCGTTATCCCCATTTTCCCATCACGACTTTCACACATCTTGATCCCAGGTTCTGGAAACATCTTTCTTCAGGCTCTTTCTCCAGCTATTTCCTACCCAAATTCCAGCTTACACATCACACCACAGGAAGGCCATCCTTGACCCTGGTCTGCCTCTTTCCTGCCACTTCACAGCTCTTGTCACAAGGGGTAATTATGTAATTATGGCCATGATGACTAGCTTGATGTCTGTCTTCCCTACTAGTCTGTCTGTTCAATGGGGGGCAAAGCCACTTCTCTTGCTCTCCGCTGTGTGCTGGCACCACAGCAGGGGATGACTGTGTACTGAGTAGGGAACGCGCACGTGCACATGCTCCAGGCAGAAAGCAGCAGCCCCCGCAGACGCAGGGAGCCCTGAGAGTCCACGGCCCGCACAGAAGCACAAGTAGCCTCTTGCAAGTGCAGAGGTGAGAAGCAACGTGAGGCTGGAGAGGACGCCTAGAGTCGGTTCACAGAGGCCTGCCCGGTGAGCTGCACGGGGAGCCATCCGCAGTTTGAAACAGATGAGCGCTGACAAGGGGACGTGACCCACAGTGCAAGGGGGCCCAAGGATGGCTGGGAGGAGGGACAAGACCAGAGATAGGCGGCCGGTTAGGACACCATCATGACAGTCACACATCTGGATGAAGAGGACAGAAACCACAGGCCCAAGATGCAAAAGTGGGCCCTGAGGTCTTCTACACTAAAGGGAAGACAAACCTGGCCAGCAAAGACAGTGCTACATCTTTAGAATGACTTGGCAGGGGGCTGGGTTTACTATTTTCTTTCTTATTTACACATCATTCAGAGGAGCGGGCAGTTTGTGCAAACCAAGCCAGCCCCAGGTACATTCGTGGCCTTATACATGTTTTGCTCTTGTTGACCAGATGGTTTTAAGGCTTGCTGAGACCACCTCATCTAGAAGGTGCACTTCCTGAGCCATCATCATTTTCGGGCGGCGAATATGAAGAGAAAGACTCCCTCATGCTGCATTTCCCTTCCACTTCATCCTTCGCCAAGGACTTGAGGCTCCCTGGAGTTGAAGCGTTTCCAAGGACAAACCCATGGGGACATGACCATGTGCAGAAGCCTGGGCTGACTTGCTGGGCTCTACCTGTCACAGGTGAGGTGCCTTTCCAGAGTGCTGGCCTAGGTGGATGCCCTGACCCTGGGACAGATGAGATGAAAGGCAAATATCAAAGGGAGACAATGAGGGTTGTTTTGTTAGTTTTTAAATTCAGTCTCTTGCTAGCTGGCTGAGGAAGGGAAACACAGCTTCTGAACTTGGCATTGCAAAGGGGGCTGAGGAGGAGCTGCAGGAGAAAGGTTAAAGAAAGAGCTCGCGGGGTGGAGGGGACGCATGACACAAACCCTGCACTCCGGCTGGTCCACGGCGCAGAGCAGGTGTGCAGCAGCTTCTGAGGGGGTGGCAGGGTGACGGGGGTCGGAAGCTAAGCGCACAGGATTGAAAACGATGACTCATGCAGCATCTGGGAACAGGCTAGGGCAGCCCCACCCACCCATCGCCCTGTCCTCACTCCAGTGTCACTCTCTGATCTAAGGATAAATGTGGCAGGGACTTCTGGCTAAGGTGAAGTGTAAACTCATGCTGTGGATCCCCCCTTTAGCTCTAAATACATGGACACGATAAAAAAGAAAAGAAGAAAATGTATTTTTAAAAAGATGTAGTTCACTCCCATACAAACTACACACCTCCCTGGGCTAGAAACAGAGCAGATCCCCCAAGCCATAACCAGGGCCGAAGCGCAGGCTGGCTGAGCTCTAGGTCTGAAGCAGGCCAGGGGCTGAGCCATTTCATGGCCTGCAGAAAAAGAGACTAAAAGTGGACTCAGAAGTCAGGGTGGCAACCTGGCTGCTATGGAGGACTCATCTCAAGGGACTCCTTTGCCCAGGCCGCAGTCCACATCCCACATTGCTCAGAATCACCATCTGCTTATTCTACTCTGGAAAGGGAGCTTGCACCTCTCAGGCCCAAAGCAGGAGCAGACGTCAGGAGTAGAAATGAGCCTTGACCAATGTGAGCGAGGGATGCAAAGATCCCCATCTCCGGACTCTCAAGGAAGACCAGGTGTCCCTCCTGGATGCTCCCTAGCCCACAAGCCTATTTATTCTGCCATCTTTTAACTCCTTTGACCAAATACTGCTGTGATCAAAAGTGCATCACAGGGCCAGGCACGGTGGTTCATACCTGTAATCTCAGCACTCTGGGAGGCAGAGGCAGAGGCAGGCAGATCTCTTGAGCCCAGAAGTTCAAGACCAGCCTGGGGAACATGGCCAAACCCTGTCTCTACCAAAAATACAAAAATTAACTGGTGGTACGTTGTCTGTAGTGCCAGCTACTTGGGAGACTGAGGTGGGAGGATCACCTGAGCCCGGGAGGTGGAGGTTGCAGTGAGCCAAGATCACACCACTGGACTACAGCCTGGGTGAAAGAGCAAGACCCTGTCTCAAAAAAAAAAAAAAAAAATTCCATGGAGAAAACAAGGGTTTGAGAACAGAAATGAGAGACAGTGAACACATAAATCCTCCCTAAGCCCTTTCTAAGTGAAAAGAACATCGTGAATGCTGCTCACTCAGGAGATAGGAACGGGCCACAGCTGCTGGCTCTGTGTGTGTTCCCCACTGAAGCCTGAACCCACTAATTTCTATATGACTAGCCAAGCCATCAAATAAAGTGAAATTTCAAGCCTGGTCAAGTCGTACATGGGTATCAAATTTCTCTTGTCCTGCGAACAGCCGAAATGAAATTTCAGCATGAAAACAGTCCTCGAGCACCTTGCGAAAATCAATAGACATCAAATTACATGCTTCAGTAAAGAGCCACTGGCTTTGACACTTCAAAATACATTTATTTCAAATTATAGACTGGCCCAGAATTATCAAGCTCTTCCTTCATCTTAATGGTCTCTAAAGTATGGGCTTAAGGCCGTCTCATGCTTTAAATTAATTTCAAGAGGCCAAAACCAAAGCTTATTCATGCTTTGCCAGGCACCATGGAAGCTGGTACTATAACTGTCGAATAAATCTACTTTTACTTCATCTTCCTATGCATATATCCTTTGGCAGAGTTACAGCAACCGTACACACAAAATTTGGTATCCTTACAGTGAACACTGTGTTGTAACCAACTGTTTTCAACAGCATAGCCTCCATTTGAAATTTATTTTGCTTTTCCTCCAGTTATTAGATGAATATTTGTTTCTAAGTTTTTGTTTATTTGTTTGAGACGGGGGTCTGTGGCCCAGGCTGGAGTGCAGTGGCGCCATCTCGGCTCACTGCAACCTCCACCTCCTGGGTTCAAGCGATTCTCCTGCCTCAGCCTCTGGAGTAGCTGGGATTACAGGCACATGCCACCACATCCGGCTAATTTTTGTATTTTTAGTAGAGACAGGGTTTCACCATGTTGGTTAGACTGGTCTCAAGCTCCTGACCTCGTGATCCACCCGCCTCGGCCTCCCAAAGTGCTGGAATCCCAGGCGTGAGCCACGTGCCTGGTCCTGTTTCTAAGTTTTATGTACTAATACTAACACTAAGAATATCATCGAACATGCGGTGCTGGTTTACTCTATCCAGACACCGCCCTCAGGTGTTACTCCATTCAAGCCTCACAGCAATACATAAGGTGGTAACAGGCAATGTTTACAAGTAATCCCTCTATGTGTGGTTTTGCTTTCCAGTTTCAATTACCTGTGCTCAACCTCAGTCTGAATATATTAAAAGGAAAATTCCAGAAACAAACGACTCATAAGTATTATTTATTTTTTTAAGACAGAGTTTTGCTCTTGTCGCCCAGGCTGGAGTGCAAGGATGTGATCTCGGCTCACTGCAACCTCCGCCTCCCGGGTTCAAGTGATTCTCCTGCCTCAGCCTCCCGAGTAGCTGGGATTATAGGCGTGCACCACCATGCCTGGCTAATTTTTGTATTTTTAGTAGAGATGGGGTTTCACAATGTTGGCCATGCTGGTCTTGAACTCCTGACCTCAGGTGATCTGCCCACCATGGCCTCCCAAAGTGCTGGGATTACGGGCACGAGCTACCACGCCTGGCCCAATTCGTAAGTTTTAAAATGCACACAATTCTGAATAGTGTGATGAAATCTCATACCATCCCACTGTATCATCCGGGATGCAAATCATCTCTTTGTCCAGCAGACCCCTTCTGTAGATGCTGCTACTGCCTCTTAGTCACTTCGTAGCCATCTCAGTTATAGATCAACTGTTGAGGTATCACAGGGCTTGAGCTCAGGGAATCCTTATTTTACTTCATAATGGCCACAAACTGCCAGAGTAGTGATGCCGGCAATTCAGGTATGTCAAAGAGAAGCTGGAAATTACTTTAAGTGAAAAGGTGAAAATTCCCAATAAGTAAAAATTTCATATGCCGAGATTTACCTCAACAGTATGATATTTTCAGTGAGGGAGGGGGCCCGTTCACATAACTTTTACTACAGTATATTGTTATAATTGTTCTATTTTATTATTGTTGTTAATCTCTTACTGTTTATCTTTTACTCTGCCTAATTTATAAATGGATCAGACGTATTAATGCATAAGAAACATAGTACAGGTTAGGTATCCCTTTTCCAAAATGCTTGGGACCAGAAGTGTTTTGAACTTGGGATTTGTTTTGGATTTTGGAATATCTGTTTTATATGAACTGGTTAAACACCCCAATCTGAAAATCAATCCCCACTGAGTTTCGGATTTTGGAACATTTCAAATTTTCAGATTAGGGATAATCAACCTGCTTATATAGGGTAGACACTATCGGAGTTTTAGGCTTCCATGGGAGTCCCTGGAATGTATCCCCTGAAGAGAAGGGGTGACAACTGCACTGAGTGTTTCTCTGTGCTAAGACAGGGTTCTAAGTGCTTTGTATATTAAATTCCACTGTAATCTTCATAAAAACACTCTGAGGCAGGGATTATTGTCATCCCCATTTGAAAACGTAGAGACTGAGGCTTAGAGGTGAAGTGACTTGCCCAAGGCTCAGAGCTGGTAGACGGCCATTTGAATTGAAGTCTAACTGGGGTACAGCCCATTCCACGTAGGCCATTTCCACTGGAATGACCATTTCAACACAAACACCCTTCTAAATACAGAGTCTTCCTTTAGGCAAATAAATACAAAAATGAAGTTCTCAGATCAAGATTATAAACAGTAAAACTTATTGATACGTATCACCAAATTCCTTTCCAAATATACCATATCAACGTATAGGCCGTAAGACAGAAAAAGACTGCCATTTTTAGCTCCCTTGTCAACCCTGGGTGTTGTGATTTCATTAACTTAAGCAGGATCTTGTTTTACAATGTTGTCTTTAATACCCTTCAGGCCATTTTCAAAAATTTTTAAATAAATTTATTTTTTAGAGATAGGGGGTCTGTGTTACCCAGGCTGGTCTCAAACTCCTTGGCCTCAAGCAATCCTCCCGTCTCAGCCTCCCAAGGAGCTGGGACTGCAGGCGCGCACTCCTGTGCCCAGCGAGGCCTTTTTTCTAGGTGTTTATTTACAGGCTGTATTTCGTCTTTTGAAAACGTGGAATATTTTTATGAGTTCAGTGTATATTCTGGTGGGTGAATGTGGGACTTCAAAATGAAAAATAATACTTAGGAAGCTAGATGTAGCTTGTTAAAAACAACAACAAAGCATAAAGTCAAAGAATAATGTTATGCTTTGTTATAAATGCTTGTCAACATTGTTGTAACAATTTTTTCCCTGAATTTTGGGTAATCTTTTATTCTTCACACTTTCTGATACTCTTAGAACTTCCTGTAATGAGCATGCAGTATCTTTGTAATTAGAAGAAAACAGACACTTTTCCAACTGAGGATAAAAAAGATGGTTGCATTTAGGTACTGCTTTTCTCTTTTCTATTCTACTTAATATTAATGACCCATGTATTCCTGATTTCAGCAGAAAATGAACAGATCACAAGTTTTGGAGGTGTAATTCAGTTGTGGAGATTTTAAAGTTGGCCTCTCTCTGTTGCTCACGGTGTGAGCTGGAATTACTCAGAAAAAAACCTCCTTTATCTCTTCGTTTTCATTCTTATAATGAAAAGGCATTCAGGAGTGTGGGCTTAGCTGCTCACGACAAGGCCCTTTTATCAATCCACTGACAACTGCTGAACTCACCTTGAGAGAGGAGCTGCTTTCTATTTTGGTTTGTCTATAATTTTCTTATTTCCCAGAGTTTATGTCACGGGCGCAACCCACGAACCAAGCATTTCTATCTAAAATAACATAAGAGGAGGGATTCATTAACAAGGTCCTCTGTAGACAGAACGCAGCTCTTACAAACTCACAAAAACAAATCCATACTTTTAAAAGTTCCCAAGCCAGCAGTTCTCGGAATCCTTTCAGAAATGGTGGAAGGGGATGAAACTCTTCAGGTCTGAAAGTAAGGGCCTCCCAAACTCCCTTATCACTGAATTACAGGATTCTGTATCTTTTTATTGAAATTTACTCAAAAGGGGACAGATATTCATTTCACACTATAGCAAAAACTAGTTTTAAAAATATATAACATTTTAAAATATTTTAGTCAAAAAAGCCTCAGGGCCAGGTGGGGTGGCTCATGACCCAGCACTTTAGGAGGCCAAGGCAGGAGGACTGCTTGATCCCAGAAGTTTGAGACCAGCCTGGACAACACAGCAAGAGCCCATCTCTACAAAAAATCAAAAAGCCAGGGATGCTGTTGTGCACCTATGGTCCCAGTTAGTTGGCAGGCTTAGATGGGAGGATATTTTGGGCCCAGGAAGTTAAGGCTGCAGTGAGCTGTGGGTTACCAGTATAATTTGATTAACTGGAACATTTCTGGAAAGGTGGCTCATCCTGGATATATCTCAGTTACTGATATTCTTCCCCCTATCCCCGGCGAGACAGAGTCTCGCTCTGTGGCCCAGGCTGGAGTGTAATGGTACAATCTTGGCTCACTGCAACCTCTTTCTCCTGGATTCAAGCTATTCTCCTGCCTCAGCCTCCCGAGTAGCTGGGATTACAGGTGCCCACCACCACACCTGGTTGATTTTTGTACTTTTAGTAGAGATGGGGTTTTGCCATGTTGGGCTGTTGGGCAGGCTGGTCTCAAACTCCTGACCTCAGGTGATCCGCCCATCTCGGTCTCCCAAAGTGCTGGGATTAGAGGTGTGAGCCACCACGCCTAGCCTGATATTCTTTATAGCCTCTCAAAGTACACTATTCATTCTGGAAACTATAAATTCAATTAAAGCTTAATCCATCAGCATCTAGAGGTATCAGGCACTTACCTTGTCTAGGATCACAGCATCACAGACACCACAGTCCCTGAATCCCACCTCTATCAGCAAAGTGAACAGACAGCATCCCAATTATATGGAGTGGCATACTGGACGGAATGTCAGCATAATACAACCACACACAGAATGTCCCCTGCACCACCACTCAGAGTGACAATTATCTGGCTTTTCATGGCATCCAACAGGCTTCTCATTTCAATAGCAAAACACTCAGTGGGAAGATCTACCACCCATTTTTCTACCATCTCCACTCCCACCTCTGCTTCAGAGTGGTCTTTTATCTGCCCCATGGACTCAGGTTCCGTGGAAGGTTTAATTTGCAAAAGCAGATGTTTACTGTCAAACAAAAGTTTTTAAACCATCTGCCTAGGTGAACAGTTTGTTTCCTGAGAAAAACCATTTCTAAAACATTCATTGAGGAAGGTTGTTCAATTAAAATTAAGTTCATTAAAACAGGGTTCCCCCCCCATTTAAGTATACAGTATTTCTTCCGACCAATTAATTTGACTAAAGACTCCACCAAATTAACTTTTTCTTCCATGAAGGACAATGCTGCAAATTTTAGTGATAATAACAGTTAAAATGATTAAGTTGTGTCAAACTTATTCCTAATGTGGCATGTTGTAATTTGTTAAACGACAAATAATAAAATTTAAACATATTTGTATATACCAACAAGAATTACTTTTGAAATATGGGTTAAAAAAAAAATTACTTCCTGAACCAGTGCCTCTCCTGTATATTCAACCATCCAAAATGGTCAGTTAGTAACATGAAATCACAGAAATAAGTACATCCAATGCCACAACATGATACGGATCAGGAACAGGAAAACCAATACATGCTAAGACTTCTCCAGAATTCCTCCATTCTGTTGGTTGTCTTTTCACTGAACTTTTGTTTTCACATCTTCATGTCTACAGACATTTAGTATGAAATTTAAAAAGTATATGTAAACACAATCAGAATCCCTCCGGAATGTGCGGTTTATGCAAGCGGATTTATGACTCTGCAGTTGCAATCTGCAAACAGTGCTTACAGATATTATCTTCCCTTACCTTCACAGCAACCTCAGAGGTGGGTGGATGTGATTTCCATATGTAGATTTAATATTATGTTGGCGGGAAGGTACCCATGGAGAATGGCTGAGTGACACGCTCCAGGTCCGGACTAGAAGCTGTAACTAGAACCCAGGGCTCTTGGCTTTGGGCCCAGAGAACATCCCACCAGATTATGCTGCCAATCTGCTAATGGAAATTTAATTCCCACAATTTGGGTTGAGAAGTTTACAGCTATTTAAATACACAGCTCCAGACGAGCACAGTTATATCAAGACATTACATGTAATTTTAATAGGAAAACTGCCAAAACTAGTAAGGCATGGCAGAAAAGCCCGAAAAAGAGCTAAAGCAGAGTCTTTCACACCCTAAGAAAGTGATTTAGCAATATCACCATCTCACTCTACTCACTGGCATTGCCTCCTCCTCTCACCCATGCCTCGCAGGCATCACAGACAGTAGCAACACGCTGTGCGGTAGCCTGGGTGTTCGAAGGCACTGCTTTTTAAACATTTTTTTTTAGAAATTTTAAAGTGTCTTTTTTTTCTATTGATCTATCATAGCTGTAGATATTGAAGGCATTTCTAAAATAAACACGTTTTATTAGGTGTGGCATACATGTTTTACATGCACAAGTCATAATATGCAGCCTGATGGATTCTCACAACATAATCTCGCCTGTGTATCCACAAACCCGTCCATCGTCAGAATGGAATGAGAGCCCCAGAAGTCCTCTTGTGCTTGTTCTAGTCACTCTTCTCCCCAGCAAGAGGATGTGGCTGTCTTGACCCCTAGGCACTAGAGATGAGCGTTGCCCCTTTTTTGAGCTTTACATACAGAAAACGTAACTCTGTGCCTGGGTTCTTTCTCCCAGTGTTAGGTCTGCAAGAATCACACTTTTGTTGCACATAACAGGTTTCTCATTAGGGCTGCACAGTACCCCATGATAGGATTATACAAAAAAAGTCCAATCTACGTGTGAGGAACTTTTGGGGTACACATGTACATGTTTCTTTTGGGGATCCACCTAGGAGAAGAATTGCTGTGTGACAGGAGTGTGTATTCAGCTTTAATCAATACTGACGGTTTTCTAAAGTGCTTATAGCAATTTGCATACCAGTAACATGTCCTTACTAACACTTAGTACTGTGGTTTTTTTCATTTTACTCTTTCTTATGACTGCTGGTGACATCCCATTGCAGTTTTAATCTGCATTCCCCTGATGACCTAGGTTGAACACCTTATGTTTATTGTCCATTTTATATCATCTCTCATCAAGTTTACAAATCTCCTCCCCATTTTTCTACTGCATTGTCTTTTTCTTACTGATCTGTAGGAAGAGTTTTGTTTGTTTGTTTGTTTGTTTGTTTGTTTTGAGATGGAGTTTCAATCTTCTTGCTTAGGCTGGAGTGCAGTGGCGCAGTCTCAGCTCACTGCAACTTCCGCCTCCCAAGTTCAAGGGATTCTCCTGTCTCAACCTCACAAGTAGCTGGGATTACAGGCGCCTGCCACCACACCCGGCTAATTTTTGTATTTTTAGTAGAGACAGGGTTTCACCATGTTGGCCAGGCCAGTCTTGAACTCCTGACCTCAGGCGATCCGCCTGCCTCGGCCTCCCAAAGCACTGGGATTACAGGCGTGAGCCACCGTGCCCCTTTTTTTTTTTTTTTTTTAATTCAGGACACAAGCCCTTTAATAGGTAAAAGTATAGCAAATATCTTCCCCCAATACCTGTCTACCTTTCATTCCTTAATGTTTCAATTAACAAAAATGCCTAATTTTAATTATAATCTAATATATCAATCTTTTCCTTTATGGTTAGTTCTATTTAGATCCTGTTTACAAAATTATTTTGTACCTCAACTTCATAAACATGTTCTCTCTCTGTCATTTTCTAGAACATTTATTGTTTTACAATGAGGTCTACTATCTATCTGTAATTGGTTTTTGTGTAGGGTGTTACTTGTGGTTGAGATTCTTAAAAATATAGATATCCTATTGACCAGCCTCATTCATTGCAAAAAACCACTGCTTGGCAATTGAAGGCTTAGCTTTAAGATTAAAAAGATGACCCAGAAAAAAATTTCCAAAGACCCCAAGTTTTCAGTCTTTGATTTACCTACATATGCCTGCCTAACTCTTTTAGGAACATGGAAGGGTAAGTGCAAAGATGAAAGGCTTTGTTCTCAATTTCATCACTTCATTGAGTCCCACAGAATTATCCTTTTTCTGACTGGTAACCTGTAGAACACGGAACATGAGGAAATGATTTTTAAATCATCTCAAAATTAAATGATTATAATGTCATTTTATGCCACAAGGAACTGTTTACTTCTCAAACCCCATTTTAAAAATTTCATTTTAAAAACATCCCTACTTCATTACCTCCACACCAGCTATACCAATGAGCTGTCCATGGCAACACCAGCGAGTTGGTGAAGACAGATCTCTGCAGCGCCAGCCTCCAATACCCTGCTGAACAGCAAGCGGATGACCCAGCACCCGCACTCAAGCTTCCTAAACCACGAATTACTCCTCACCAGCACCCAAAAGCAGCTCCCAGAACAAGCTGGTGGAAAATGTAGTGGGGAAAACACAAACCTCTACCAGAAATAGACTCTGCACATCTATTTTTGGGGGGGTTTTTTGAGACAGAGTCTTGTTCTGTCATCCAGGCTGGCATGCAGTGGTGCCATCTCAGCTCACTGCAACCTTTGCCTTTGGGGTTCAAGTGATTCTCATGCCTCAGTCTCCCAAGCAACTGGGATTACAGGTGTGTGCCACCATGCCCAGCTAATTTGATAATTTTACTAGAGATGGGGTTTCATCGTGTTGGCCAGGCCAGTCTTGAACTACTGACCTCAAGTGATCTGCCTGCCTCGCCCTCCTAAAGTTCTGGGATTACAGGCATGAGTCACCATGCCAGGCCTCTGCTGGTCTATTATCTAATGCAGTCAATGTATTAACATTTTCCTTTACGCTTAGTGCTTTTTATAATCTGTTTAAGAATTTTTCCAGGAAACACATACAAATATTGTACATTATCTCTCTTCCCCATCCACTGGCTCACGGGGATCTTGGTTGTATCATGGTCATGGCATGAATCAGATTTCTGGACTTCTTCCCATCTGATTTTCACTTATAGGAATTTTTCAAATACTTCTTAAATAAACCTAATATGGATGTTTTCCCAAACAAAAAGTACCTTGGCATCAAATTTCTCAAGTGGCTGGCTCCGAGGTGGATCTGGAATTTTCAGCCTCTTTGTGATTTAGCACGGCTTTTTCTTTCCATGAAACCTTCAGGTAACAGAGGGGAGGGAGGAGAGAGCAAACACTGACATCCCAGACTGGGAAAGGGGAGAAATGGTGGAAACTGAGACCAAAAAACTAAAAACTGCTGGGTCCATTTTTCTTCCCACTGAGAATTCAGGCAACAGCATCAAGGGTTGGTGCAAGGCCAGGCCTGGGAGACAGACCTGCCTGTGTCCTGGCAGGATCTCCTCCTTAAGGGCCTTTGCCCTGCTTCATTAACAGCTACGGTTTAGCAACAACCCGCCAGCAGGGGTCAGTCTCGGTCACCACACAGAAGCCAGGAGGCTCTCTCCAGCTACAAAGCCACGCTCTGGAACGTTCCAGAAGTTGTTTGTTGCCACTGCACAACACCCAGCTTGTCTTCCTATCTCGTCACCTTGGTGCCTGTTTCCTATTTTTTCAAGATTGCATTTCATACTTAGAGGAATTAATTACCTTATATTCCTGTTGCTGTTTTTCATACTGAGCTAAATACTTATACCAAGTTCCCCATATCATGTATAAAACCTCCTTTTCCCTTGATTTTTCTTATGGCAGCAGAAAGGTCAACTTTTTCCATATTTTAAAATGAAGGAAAGGACGTATTCTTACTTGCAGTGGAAAATGTACAAATATTACATAATGTGACAACTGTATTTTCTAATATTCCCATTTGGGTTTAGTTATCTACGGGATAAATTTCCTTTTTCTCTCTAAATTACAAAACATCCTTTCATTAAGCATCTTCCCCCCAACATCCCCTCTTAAAGTCCCTGGAAGGCTGGCAAGGGGCTCATGGCCTGTTGAGCTCTCCCTGAGCTCTCCTTGGACTTACTCGGAGGCTGTGTCCCAAACACCGAACAGGAGGGACACCTGCACCAAGACCAGGAAAGCAAATCTAATGTGAAAAAGTAGTAGAATGGAGAATCTATTTCTACTTTAAATTTGAGGGTGGCTCTTTTTCAAGACACACTGCTGAATTTACAAATGGTGCTGGTCTAATAAATGATTACATTTTATGCTAGAAGGATATGACTATACTTAGCAGGTTACCTTTTACCAAAAAAAAAAAAAAAATCCCCCACGGATCTAAGGCCCATCAAATACAACATTCAGGAGGGCATAAAGTCTCATTACCCAAAGTGGGGAAAGCTGTTGCAAAAAATGAAACAAACAAACAAAAAACAGTTCTTCACAATGCCTGTCTTCCAACAAGTCTGTCTTACTGATATTTCAAAGTGTGCTCATCTAAAAGTATATTCTCTGCTTCTTTCTCCCTAAAACATATAAAATATTTCTAAAGCAATGGCGTCCATCTTCTTTCCAGTTCTGGACTGATAAAACCTCAAAAGAAAATAAAGTCAGGGAACTTTGAGACGGGCAACAGAGTCCATCTGCCCCTTCCCCGGGACTGGGCTGGGTCACTCTGAAAGAAGGACTCCAGGCATCATCCACAGATCTGAAAGGGGCCAGAGAGGAAATGTGTTCAAGAGTGCATCTTAGCCCAAGGGTGCTGAGAGGGGGTCCAGGAAGACAAGGTATCCAAGGACTCTGGATACCCCACCTATCCGTCCTACCCCTTGTAGCTACAATGATCCATCTAAAATTTAAATCCCCAACATCTTCAAGGGTAGTCACAAACAGCGGGCAGGTGTGACCCCAGCTCCTGCATTTTAGCACTTAATTCTAATAGGCCAGATAACCTCATTGCAGGCAAGACACTTGAGGACTAGGGCTGTGGTAGTCAATTTTGATTTCCCAGGATAGTCAACAGACTCAAAAAGAGCATTAAAATGAATATGCATAGTGGGTAGATCAATGGGCCACAGGCAAGGCCTTTACAGAAAATAGTAAACAGGTTCCAAGTGTTTCTATGTCCTGCCATCTTATCTACCAAGACAGGAGGGCACACAGGGACTTGGAACAGAAAGAGGGAACACCTGTGCATTTCATTAGTACGTATCTCTTAGCATCAGCTCTCTCCAGACAGACACGCACAGATGTTGGAAGAAACACCACCGCTGAGCAGAAAAAGGGACCTCCTATGCCAGGAAGAGGCCATGCATCCTGAAGCTGCTACTGATTTGTAGCGCTGGCTTTCTGCTAGAGCAACTTCATTTTATACAGAAAGACCACATTGTAATTGTGGAGTTACAATTCATATTTTGCTTTAAGGCTTTTAGCCAGAGCTGGGATTAAAATTCAGAAAGAGGCTAGGTGGGTACCTTAGAAAACAGACACCCCGCTGGGGATTGCTGGATGAGAAAGGGAAAGGTCAAGAAATGTAAATGGAGATGGTACAATGCAAATTGAACTTTAGAGCAGCGAATTTCCCCTGCTCAGGGTGCTCTTTGAGGCTGTAAGAGCTGGGCTGGAGACAAGAATCCCAAAGCTGCAGTGCTCCAGGAAGGGATGCGGGCTGAGCGGGAATCACTTCCTGAGTACTCATTCTGACCCCTTGTTGCACAAGCAGCACTCTATGAGAGGAATAACTTAGTCCCATTTTACGGATAGGAAATCAAGGCTTAATGGGTAAGGAACTGCCAAAAGTCACACCCATAATAAGTGTTGGGACCAGAATGAGAACCAGGACATATCCTAAAGCCTCCTTTTTCTTTCCTGGGGTACTGGAGAGAGAGTGTGTGTGTGTGTGTGTGTGTGTGTGTGTGTGTGTGTTGGTTGTTGTTTTGAGACAGAGTCTCACTCTATTACCCAGATTGGAGTGCAGTGGGGCGATCTTGGCTCACTGTAACCTCTGCCCACCAGGTTCAAGTGATTATCCTGCCTCAGCCTCCCAAGTAGCTGGGATTACAGGTGCCTGCCACTGCGCCCGGCTAATTTTTGTATTTTTAGTAGAGACAGGGTTTCACCATCTTGGTGAGGCTGGTCTTGAACTCCTGACCTCGTGATCCACCCACCTTGGCCTCCCAAAGTGCTAGGATTACAGACATGAGCCACCGCACCTGGCCGGCCCTGGTTTTTTAAACAAAGTGGTGCTACTGTGGAGAAAAAATGCCAAAATAATTTGATAATATTCAAATCTAATGTACTAAAACCTACAAAGTCATGGGGTTTGCTTCTTTCAACCACTGAATTATCTGAAGTGTTTCATCAGCACTTGGCACATAGCAGGTACCCAAGAAACATCAGCTGAATAACATCCTTCAAGGGGCACCATGGACAAAAGTCACACATTCCTCTTTTTCCCAGCAGCACCACCCAACAGAAACATGATGTGAGTTGTAGGTAATTTACAGTTTTCTAGTAGTCTCATTAAACAATTAAAAAGAGACTGGGCACTGAGGCTCATACCTATAATACCAGCACTCTGGGAGTTCAAGGCAGGTGGATCACCTGAGGTCAGGAGTTCAAGACCAGCCTGACCAACATGGTGAAACCTCGTCTCTACTAAAAATACAGAAATTAGCCAGGTGTGGTGGTGGACACCTGTAATTCTAACTACTTGGGAGGCTGAGGCAGGCAAATCCCTTGAACCCGGCAGGCAGAGGCTGCATTGAGCCAAGATGGCACCACTGCACTCCAACCTGGGCCACAGAGCGAGACTCTGTCTCAAAATAAATAAATAAATAATAAACAAGTACAACAGTTTTTAAATGTTTTATATAATCCAACATAAATTATCACTTCTATAATAACTAATGTAAGAAATTATCGATATTTTACACTTTTGTTTATACTAAGTCTGAAATCCAATGTGCATCTGCACAGATAGTACGTACATCTCCATCTGGACCAGCCGCATTTCAATTGTTCAACGGCCTCATACAGCCTATGGTTCCTAGACTGAACCACACAGGTCAGCATAGTCTGGAGTATTCAGACTAAGTCAATAGGAGAAAAAGAATGAGATTTTTTATGGCCCTTCCCATCTTGTCATATCAAGGGTCAAAAACTGAAATCTTAAAAGAGCACAGGACTGGGAGCAACAAAGATACCCTTGAATAGGTGAACGGATAAACCATGGTACACACAATGGAGTATGATTTAGCACTAAAAAGAAATGAACTATCAAGCCAAGAAAAGGCATGGAGGAAACTAAAGTGCATATTACTAAGTGAAAGAAGCCAATCTGAACAGGCTACATACCGCATGACTTCAACTATATGACATTCCAAAAGAGGAAAACTTATGGAGGCAATAGAAGGATCAGGGGCTGATGGGAGGGAGGCAAGAACAGATGGAGCACAGAGGAATTTTAGGGCAGTGAAGATCCTCTGTATGACACTATAAAGGTGGATACGGGCCATGACACATTTGTCCAAACCCACAGACTATACACCACCAAGATTGAACCCTAATGTAGACCGTGGACGTCCGTTAACAATATTGCATCAGTTGTAAGACATGTACCACACTAATTAATGCAAGATGTTAATAACAACTCTTTCATCTTCCACAACGGAAACTCTATACCCATTAACATTCCTCCTTCCCTGTAGCCTCTAGCAGCCATCATTCTACTTACCATGATTTCTGACTATTCTAAGTACCTCATATAATCATTTAGTGCTTGTCCTTTTTTGAATGGTTTTTTCATTTAGCATAAAGTCTTCAGGGTTCATCCACACTGTAGCAGGTGTCAGCATTTCTTTCTTCTTGAAGACTGAACAACACTCTATCATATGTAGTCACCATACTGTGTTTATCCATTTGTTGTTTAATAGGCACTTGGGTTGCTTCCACCTCTTATCTATCGTGAATGTTGCTGCTGCTATGAACACGGGTGTACAAGTATCTCTTCGAGACCCTCTTCTGGGTCTGTATCCAGAAGTGTAATTGCTGGATCATACGCCTTATTTCTAAGAGAGGAATTATCCCTGGGTGTGGACATGACACATGCTGAATGACAACATAAAGCCAAAAGGATTCAGACTAGAAATATACATTCTCAGTGGCATGGTCAAGGCACGGGGCTAACCCAGCTTCAAGGGTAACATGTGGCTTCCTTCTGCCTGTTCACTTGGCAGAGGAGCATCGAGCTGCGCTCCAGTTCAGTTTCACGCACGGACAAGGAAGTTCGATTAATGCATTAAAACAGGCTAATGAATTCTGTACTCAGAATTTTAAACTCCAGTTCTGTCTGTGAACACAAGATCTTTCATTAATTTTGACTGAATTAAAAAGCATGTGAAAGCGATCACTTCTGTGCATCTACCCTGTTACCACTTTATCGGATTAATCCCATCAGTGTAATTTAACAGGCTTCAGAATCATTTAAAATGATATGTTTTGCAGAAAATTGTAGCTCTGGTTCTCCACAGGCCCACCTCCTCAGGCAGTCAACTCGCTAGTACTTCAGATCCCAGAGGGCGGCCGCTGAATTCATATTTAAATAGAAAAGCTTCCAGGGGAAAACTGGGAGACAGGAAATGCGTAGGAAGGAAGATGGCACTGACTTGGGAAGACAGCCGACAATCTCCTTGGACCACTGGCTGGCTGGTTTCCCAAAGGCAACGGTGGACAGGCCCTCCAATGCCTCAGAGCCCCCTCAGTCAGGCTTGCCCGGCAGAATGACCTCCAGGGCTTTGGAAAACCTCTAATGTCCAAGAGAACAAAAAATGCCAGTGGTGGGGCCAGTAATAGTCTTAAGCTCCTCAGGTGATTCGAATGTACAGCCTGATTTTAGAAAACAGAGCTGGGAGGCAATAGACTTTGAATGGCGTCATAGGGCTGACAAAATGTTTGGTACATTATCTCCTTTGAGCCTCTCAACAATTCAGTGTGATCAGACGGAGGCCGCCCTGGGTCCCATCTTACAGATGAGAAAAGGGAAATTCCAGGAGATGGAGCAGCTGGCCTGGAGCTGGTGGTGTTCTTCCCCCAACACCGCACCGCTTCACAACTCAGAATAACTCCTTAGCAAAAATCAGAACTTCCCCTCTAAATAACACACTGATAATGGGCTCAAAACACAGACAATTTGTTGTGCTTTCCTGACCAGCAATACTTACAGAATGTTCCTAATGTTTCATAGAAATGGCTTCGATTTCAGTTTGTATTTTACATTTTAAATTGCGTTCTCATTTTCTTGATTTCCTTCGGGCCCAGCTGAGGCTCTCCCTGACAATTTCTTCATATTTTTTTATTCCTCATTTAACCACACCACTACTCTCCTCCTCAGCACGTGAAATGCAACTGCCCTCCTCAAGCCTCTGGGGGTGCGCCTCCCTCCACCAAGCACACCTCAACATCCTCAATTCTGAGGAACAGCCAACATCGCAACTTAAACCTTCAACTCCAAACCTGGACCAGAAGTCATTCGGCTGCGAGGCCCCCAGCACACCCACCAATGTGCTCCAGTCTCCTGAGGCCAGATCACAGCTCAGTGCTTATTAAAAGGGGAAGGTGACACTTGAAAACACTATAAATAGCAAATTCCAAAATCCATCTGTCCCAGCGGCCAGAACTCATTAGATCTGAATCTGTTTGGCTTTTCACATGAGAGACTGGGGCCCAATTACCGCCGTCCACATACAAGGAAAATTATCTTGGTTAACATTCAGATTCCACTTTTAAGCTGTTGACTTGAAACAGTTCTGGGGTTTTGACTGCCTTAATCCTTAAATAAATTAGTTCTGAAAGGATTTATAAAAATTAGATCCTAGAAGGACTTAAAGAAGACTTATAAGTATATCATTCAAAATTCTTTAAAAAAAAAAGTTTGCCTCATTGGATAGTTTCTGTCTGTCACTCACTGGACGCGTGTCTTTGTATGAATAACCGAATAACTCAAACCTCTCTGAGCCTTAGTTCCCTAAGCTCTAAGACGAGAGTGCTGGAGAGCTTTTTTTTTTTTTTGCCTGAGGCAGAGTCTCGCTCTGTCACTCAGGCCGGAGTGCAGTGGCACAATCCTGGCTCACTGCAATCTCCGCCTCCTGGGTTCAAGCAATTCTCTGCCTCAGCCTCCTGAGCAGCTGGGATTACAGGCACCCACCACCATGCCCAGCTAAATTTTTTTTTGTATTTTTAGTAGAGACAGCATTTCACTATATTGGCCAGGCTGGTCTTGAACTCCTGACCTCATGATCCATCCACCTCGGCCTCCCAAAGTGCTGGGATTACAGGCGTGACCCACTGCGCCCGGCCTGGAGGGCTTTTAAGGTCTGTCCCTGCGTAAATAGTCTCTGATTAAAGGACTCCTTTTGCCCAAAACTTCCCTGGTCCAGTGCAAAAGCTGTCACAGATTCAAATGTGTACTGTCCAAACAGTTCCGCTTGAGCCCAGAGGCCTGTTCCAATGCACAGGGATGGCAAGCGCAGGTGCTCTCAGTTCTTACCAGCACTACTTCCACCTTGCCTGCATTGGACCATCCATTTTGCCTTTAGTAGGGCAGCATCAGATGTTAACTGAGAAGTATGCCCGGTCCAAGGGTCATCGTTCTGCACTGCATGGTGGATTACCCCTCAGGTCCACGGCCGAACCTCCATGCAGACCTTCACCGTCAGCTGCTTCACTGCCACCACCTCAGTTGCGGGTATCATCATCTTGGACTAAAACGACTGCAATTGACAACCACTACTCTTTTCACACTCTCTCTTTTCCACTTAAAGTCTGTCCTCCCTCCTCCGTCACTCTCCACTCCTCCTAGGCAGTAGTCAGGGCCATCTTTATGATGATCTCACTCCCAGCCTAAAACCTTGTAACTCTCCCCTTTGCAGCTGGATGAGAATCAAATTCCTCACTGCACTGGGCCCTGTCTGCCTCTGTCCAGCTCACCTGCCTCAGCCTGCACCAGGTCCCCCTTTGCCCCAGGTGCTCCAGGCCCTTAGCCAAGCTCCTTTCTCCCTGGCATGCTCCCCTCTCCTCTCCCTAGACTGATCCCACACATCCCCTGAGTCTCCGCTAAAGATCCCATCCCAGCAAAGCCCTCCTCTCCTATTCCTTACCAGTACTCCTTGTTTTTCGCCTACATAGCACCTACTGTGACTTTAAACAAATAATGTGTTTATTGGCATACATGTTGACTCTCAGTCTCTTCAACAAGAGCAGAAGCCCCAGGAGGGGAAATGTTTATGCTTCGGTGTCTGCACAGTGCCTAGCGCCTACCCATAAACAGTAACTATCAGGTGCGTGAACCACCAATCAAACCAACCACCAGGAGCCTGGGCCTCAACCTAGCAACACAGGGCCCTGCCACATTTCACGAGCATTCCTGAATGTACAGCTGTTCCAGTATTGGCTAGAGCTATAAAGTTCTTAAATATTTCAGCATTTGGGAACAGTGGGCAGTATTCAGAAGCAACATAAGGTTCCCTAGATGTCAGCAAATCAGTGCATTTGCTGGCAGGTGTCTGGACTGGATGGGGATGGTGTCCTCTGCCTGTGCAGAACTGGGGCCTGGGAGAGGATACTGGGATGGGAACTTCTATCCAGAGGCAGCTATTCTATACATGAGCTCAAAACACTGCTCTCTGGCTAACACCCCCTCACAGGCCTGTAGAAAATCTGCCCAGATGGATTTTACCACTCAGAAGAAAACAGGGAAAAAGTACTGGCAAAAAAATTCTAGGTTTTGCAAGTATGGAGAGAAAAGCAGTACTGATAGTATTGCTGAAGAAAATCTTTGTGGGTTCTACTATAAAGCACCCTAGAAGAGGTAGTTATTTGCCTTTGTTGAAATTCTTCAGAAAAGTACCTGTCCCCCCAATATAAAACACGAATCAGATTTTGATACCTATTACATGAGAGAGCAGTTGTACCGACAATTATATTGAATTTATTCATTCGAAAATCCTAATGAGTAATCTTTTTCTTGAGGTATTTTAAGACTTGCATAATCCATTAGACTATGTACATAATTTTTTTTTTTTTTTTGCACAGGTTTCACACCCATTCAAAGAGCAACTGTGGGATCATGAGTGATATGTCTGAGAAATGTCAAGCAGGAAATCTATTGTAAGTAGAGTGCATGAATAAAATATATTACTAACAATTTTAGAATCGTAATTTGTATCAAGTTGTCTATCTCTGTGCAACTTGCTTCACAGAGAGAAGTCTCTGAATAATTCATTACGTCCTTCCCAAAGGCCCTTAAAAAATCAGAAACACTGTAGATAATATTCTCTCCCTTAAATGAGAAAACAGTCACATAAATTATCAAGTTAGATGGCCCTTCTGGATCCTACCTATCATTCCATTTCCAACCAGCTGAAGAAATTCCCTCTCAGCTCAAGGGGAAGGTGGTCACTTGGTCTCTGAATCCAGAGGCTCACAACTTCATGAAACCATCGAATCCAACTATCAACAGCTCCAAACTGCTGGCAAATTTGCTCCTCCATTGACTCAAACTGGTTTCCTGATCCCCTATCCTGATGCCGTGGGGTTCTTCCCCGGGGAGTATCAGGTGGTGTATTAGTCCATTCTCATGCTCTTATAAGGACATACCTGAGACTGGGTAATTTATAAGGGAAAGAGATTTAATTGACTCACAGTCCACAGGTCTGGGGAGGCCTCAGGAAACTTAAAATCATGGCGGAAGGGGACACAAACACATCCTTCTTCACAAGGCGGCAGGAGAGAGAAGAAAGAGAGCTGAGCAAAGGGGGAAGCCCCTTATAAAACTATCAGATCTCTGAGAACTCACTATCATGAGAACAGCATGGGAAAAACACCGACCCCCATGATTCAATTATCTCAAACTGGTCTTGCTCTTGACACAATTCAAGGTGAGATTTGGGTGGGGAAACAGAGCCAAACCTGAGCAGATAGCATACCCTCTCCACATTCAACTGCCTTTCAAACATCTCATGAAAGCTTTGAGGTCTTCAAAGTTTCTCTTCTTTTGGTTAAATATTTCCATTTCTTTAGCTCCAGGAATCAACTTTTTCAATAACCTCTTTAAATAATGTATTACAGACTAAAATGGAATTGCATAGCTGTTGTCACCTAATGCCCATGAAGACTATTGTCTTGGCCAAAAAAAAAAAAAAAAAAAAGAAGAAGAAGAAGAAAGAAAAGATTATTCTCAAAGCACAGGAGGTTAACTCATCTGTTTTAAATGACTCCAGGTACAAATGCATATTTTAGTAGATGTTTTCGGCGATGATGCTAAAACCTTGAATTTTTAAAGTGCCTTTCAGTGAAAGGCCCAAATGTGTTCAAAATGGAAAGCATCCAGGTGGTAAACAGAAACTCGATGCCCGAAGGTGCAGCTCAGTCAAAAAGAGCAACAGTCCCAGGGAGGAGGCCCCATGGCTGACTCGCCCATCCAGAGCTCACCTGGATGGATGAATGGCTTCCTTTTCACAGAGCATCTTTCTTCCAAAAAAAAAAAAAAAAAAAAGTAGAGGAAAATTCATTTGACAAAATAAATGAGAAGGCTCTATATTTAACGACAGGAACAAAAAAATAATTAGTAGCACGCATTCCCAAGGTATGACACATGAAATAATTTTATGACTTCTTGGATTCCACACATGTTTAATCTTAAATAGTATGTGGAAAGGAAACCCTTCACCTAAGGACAGTCTAAAATTGCTATGGAAACTATCTGTCAACTGTGGTAGTTCATAATAGAACTTTAAAAAATTTTTTTTTAATTAAAAAAAAAAATTAACCCACAATACAAAGACTTCTTGTCCCTGTAACTCAAATAAGAATCTGGGTGGAGTTGTTTTCCAGTAGTGTAAGTGGCTCTTAAAGGATAATCTAGGCTACAAGTTGTCTAGAAATTTCTTGGATGAAGTTAGAAACTAGGATTTCTACAAGATATACTTCCAAGGAGGGACATTTGCAAAGAGCATCTATGACATTGGTGGGGAGGCAGCAATCTTGCTTCTCTGTTCAAAGGTGCCCAAGTGAAGTGGGGAAGCGTGTGGCACAAAGGAAGTTAAGGACGAACGAGGATCCTCCACAGATTCTGCAATATGGTAGAAAAGCATGTTCTTGGTGGTGAGGCATCTGCAGGTGGCAACTTCCATAAAAGAAGCCACGTGTGTGTGGCAGCCAAGAAGTCTGGTTGCGTGGCACTCCCTCCACCTGCCACACTCAACAGTCCAGAAAGAAAAACAGCCCTTCCTAAGCAAGCATTGTATTTAAAATGCTGTGCTGACTGCACAGGAAGAGACGATACCTGCCTTCAAAGAATTTACAATCTACTGGCTGGGCGTGGTGGCTCACGCCTGTAATCCCAGCACTTTGGGAGGCCAAGGCGGGTGGATTGCCTGAGCTCAGGAGTTCGAGACCAGCCTGGGCAACAGGGTGAAACCCCATCTCTACTAAAATACCAAAAGATGAGCCAGGCGTGGCAGCATGTGCCTGTAGTCTCAGCTACTTGGGAGGCTGAGGCAGGAGAATTGCCAGAACCTGTGAGGTGGAGGTTGCAGTGAGCTGAGATTGTGCCACTGCTCTCCAGCCTGGGTGACAGAGTGAGACTCTGTCTCTTGAAAAAGAAAAAAAAAAAAAGAATTTACAATCTACTTAAGGTGGCAATGTGGAATCACAAGTATAATGGGATGGTATCGACACAGTACTACAAGTGTTCAGAGGCAACAGATAATCCCAACTGGCTAGTCCATTCCTGGAGCAAGGAGAGGCCTCTTCTTCAACAGAACACACAGCTTGGGAGGCCAAGAGGAAGGACAAGGCTGCTAATGGAGCAGTGGATGTCATAACCCAACTCCCTTCACATCCATAGATTTTATTTATTTGCTAGTGCCTCCCACCAAAAAAAAAGTCCTTTAAAATAACAGATCATCTTACCTTTGGAAAGTGAGTAGGATCTCAAAAGGTAGAGACGGGCATGGGAATACTGGGGAGAAGAGTTCTAGGTAAGAGAAATGATGTGAGTAGTCATGGGAACGTTCTCTTCCAGCCCAAAGTTTGAAACACAGGCCCCAATGGAAACAAGAAACATGTCACAGCGTGATTGGTAATGGAGGCTCTAAAAATCTTCTGGGTCAAGGAAGCCTTTTGCAGGCTTTCTGACACACAGCCTGGGCTCCATGGCTCCACTGGGACAAGTTCACACTTGATCCAAATTTTAACAAGTCCAAGGCTATTTTTTGAGAAATAATGTTTTTTCTCATTACTTTTTACTTCTTCTTCTTCTTCTTCTTTTTTTTTTCATAGAGACGGAGTCACGCGATGTTGCCCAAGCTGGTCTAGAGCAATTCTCCTGCCTTGGCCTCCCAAAGTGTTGGGATGACAGGTGTGAGCCACCGTACCTGGCCAGCGAAAAGTCTTAACTCTGCCCTGGCAGGCTCACTTCTGAACACAGGTGTCTTCTTTCTCTTCGTGCCAATATCTGGTGCCCAGCTCTCCACTTACAGGTCTTATACTTCTCAGCACCATCATTTTAATGACCTCATGCTATACCCCAGCCTCTGAACCACTTTAGCTGTCCATCCGCCTGTCTGAATTCTACCCCAACGTCCAAGGCTCAACACTGTGCTTTCAAGGAGACTCCCTGGATCACCCCGGTCACACACTTCATCTCCTGAACAATGAGATGGCACCAGCTTTCCTCTACTCCTTAAGCACTAAAGACAGGCCATGTCTTACACATCTTGGTTCCCTCACAGGCCCTGGCACGGTACCTGAAAAATGAAAGGATCCACTTCCAAGATGCTACGCTCATGTCAATGTCAGCAGGGAGACTCAGTTCCTCACCAGCATCTCCTTCAAAGGCTGCTTGAGTGTCCTCATGGCATGGCTGCTGGGCTTCCCCAGAGCAAGTGATCCAAGAAAAACAGCATATGAGGAAGCTATGAAGCCTTTTACAACTATTCTCAGAAGTCACACACTGTCACTGCTACCATATTCTATTCATTAGAAGCAAGTCGCGAAATCTAGTCCACATGTAAGAGGATAAGAGTTAAGCTCTTTACCCCTTGCAGAAAGGACTATTCAGCAATCTGTGAAAATATTCCAAAATGTCAGTAGGAGAGCTCAGGGAACACACAAGAGGAAGGAAACTACCTACCAAAGATCTTTCTAGCTATGGAATTATTTGCTATAGAAAACATTATTTGATCCAATCTCATTTGAGCATAGGGGAGTCATAATTTAAAAATCATTCATCAGGCCGGGTGCTGGGTGGCTTACGCTATAATCCCAGCGCTTTGGGCGGCTGAGGCGGGTGGATCCCTTGAGCCCAGGAGATCGAGACCAGTCTGGGGCACATGGCAAAACCCCATCTCTACTAAAAATGCAAAAATTAGCCAGGCATAGTGGAACGTGCCTGTAGTCCCAGCTACCTGGGAGGCCGAGGCAGGAAAATTGCTTGAACTCAGCAGGCAGAGGTTGCAGTGAGCCGAGATTACGCCACTGCACTCTGGGATGGGCAACAGAGCAATATTCTGTCTCAAAAAAAAAAAATTATTCAGATTTTTATAAGATTTAGTTATTCTAGCTGTCTGTATTTAGATGTTCTACTGAAAAGATATACCTGGAGTCATAAAACTGGTAGGTTCTTAAAATAGTTATGTCTAGAGTGTATTTCATCAGACATGGCGGGAGGCGGCATGTGACATGGCTCTCAGTGCGTCCCTGCCTCCTGGTGCCCATGCCCTTGTGTAGTCTCTTCTTGAGTGTGAGCTGGACCTAGTGGCTTGCTCCAAATGAACAGACTATGGAGAAAATGTCAGGTTGTCACCTCTGTGATTAGAGTATAAAAGACCGTGACTGCGACCTTGCTGGCAGTTCTCCCCCTCATAGTCTCGGCTTGGATGCTTTCAGGAAGCAAGCGGCCCGTGGGGCAAGGAAATGAGGGCCAAGTCCAGCCAACGGCCATAAGGAACTAAGGGACCAGTCTAACATCAATGAGGAACTGAATCCTGCCATCAGTCACATGAGCAGGCTGAGAAGCAGATCCTTCCCCAGTCAAGCCTTAGATGATTAGACTTCTGGGCTACAGCCTGGGTTAGTCAGAAGCACACAGCTGAACTGTGACCCACAGAAACTGCGAGATAATACATGGTATTGCTTTAAGCCACAACATTTTAGGGACATTTGTTATATGCAATCCATAAAAAATACATCTTCTTGTTTTGTTTTGGAGACAGGGTCTTAGCTATTACCCAGACTGGAGTGCAGTGGTGCGATCATGGCTCACTGCAACCTCTAACTCCCAGGCTCTGTTGATTCTCCTGCCTCAACCTCCCGAGTCACTGGGAGTACAGGCATGCACCACCATGCCCAGCTAATTTTGTATTTTTTCCTAGAGATGGGATTTCGCCATGTTGCCCAGACTGGTCTCAAACTCCTGGGCTCAAGTGATCTGCCCACCTCAGCCTCCCAAAGTGCTAGGATTACGGGCGTGAGTCATTGTGCCTGGCCAAATACACCTACTGTTTACATTGTACATAAATACATACACTGTAAATAAATCTATAGTATTTGGCATTTAAAGAAATCTCATGGCCCAGGGTTTTATAAAATAAAAAAATCCTAAACATTTTTCAGAATTCAAACTATGCACTTAAGATCTATGCATTTTGTAATACGTGAATTATACTTCATTAAAGGAAAGAAGAGAAAGATAATTCCCCTCTCTCTCTCATATATATATAAAGTAGGATTGTCATAAACATGTTTGCTTCAAGTGAAACTTACTGTTCTGCTATGGCAGGCAACCTCTGAGTTCCCCCCTAATTTGCCCCTGCCCCCTGTCCTGGTACTCATGTGTTCAGACAATATCTTCCCCTTGAGTATGGGCTGGACCTAGTGACTCACTTCAAGTATATGGAACATAGCAAAAGTGATGGGGTATCACTCCTGGATTAGGTATAAGACTGATTTCGTCTTGCTCGCCCTCTCTGACTCACTCTGATGGAAGCCAGCTACCATGCTGAGAGCTGCCCTATGGCAAGGAATCAAAGGAGGCTTCCTCCGACAGCTTGCGAAAAGCAGGCTTGGAAATGGGTCCTCCCCTGCTCAAGGTGTGAGATGGCTGCAGCCCCAGCCCATACCTTGATTGCAGCCTTGTGTGAGACCCTGAGGCAGACACCTTGCTCAGCTGGGTACCAATTTCTGACCCAAAGATACCATGAAGCCAAGGTAACATGGCAAAACTCTGTCTCTATAGAAAAGTATAAAAAATTGGCCAGGGGCCGGGCACGGTGGCTCACGCCTGTAATCCCAGCACTTTGGGAGGCTGAGGTGGGCGGATCATGAGATCAGGAGATCAAGACCATCCTGGCTAACACAGTGAAACCCCATCTCTACCAAAAATACAAAAAAATTAGCTGGACGTGGTGGTGAGCACCCGTAGTCCCAGCTACTTGGGAGGCTGAGGCAGGAGAATGGCGTCAGCCCAGGAGGTGGAGCTTGCAGTGAGCCAAGATGCACCACTGCACTCCAGCCTGGGTGAAAGAGCAAGATTCCGTCTCAAAGAAAAAAAAAAAAAAAAAAAAATTAGCCAGGTGTGGTGGTGCACGCCTGTGGTCCCAGCTACTCACAAGGTTGAGGTGGGAGGATCCCTCGAGGCCAGGAGATCAAGGCTACAATGAGTCATGACTGTGCCACTGCACTCCAGCCTGGGCGACAGAGTGAGACCTTGTCTCAAAAAACAACAATAAAAAAAGATGCTGTGACATAATAAACATCAATTGTTTTAAGCCACAGTGTTTTGGGGTAATTTACTACATACCAACACAAAATTGATGTAACTGCCCACGTAACTCCTAAGTTATATAGGCTTTAAAAGAAAAGATGCCATTTAATAACAGCTACGCTTGGCAACAAAAGACATTTTCATAAAACACACACAGCTCCCCACTCTTACATGCTCAACAGTATACAGCTTTGCAAGCTCTTTGCAAGAAAGACCAATGTGTTGCTTCCTTTTGCACCTGCATCGCACCATGGAGGAGGCAGTGAATGAACGGGCCTCTAATGCTGGCAGGAAGCTTTAATTAGGGCTGTGCTTTCCTTTACCCGCACTGGAGAATCTTTCCCTTTTCCATTCCCAGAGCCTTAGTGATTGATTGATTGATCATCTGTTTTTGAGACAGAGTCTCACTCTGTCACCCAGGCTGGAGTGCAGTGGCACGATCTCAGCTCACTGCAACCTCTGCCTCCCGGGTTCAAGCCATTCTCCTGCCTCAGCCTCCCAAGTAGCTGGGACTACAGGTACCCGCCACCATACCCAGCTAATTTTTGTATTTTTAGTAGAGACAGGGTTTCACTATGTTGACCAGGCTGGTCTTGAACTCCTGACCTCAGGTGATCTACCCACCTCAGCCTCCTAAAGTGTTGGGATTATAGACGTGGGCCACTGCACCCGGACCCAGAGCCTTCTTTAATCTGCTGCGGAACTTTCAATTGTCAAGAGACTGGACAGTTTGTACAGAAACTCGGCATGTTTCCCCAAGGGCCTACACTCAGGAACATCTCAAAGGGAAGCCTTTGTGAGAGAATGCTGGCTCAGAAGCAGATGAATATCACCTAACTGGTTTCAGTCCTGGGATCTCATTTTCCATCATGGCTATTTACCCAAGAAATATTGGATCTCTTTACCCAAGAAAAAACAGTAAAACTCTGCACGTGTCAGAAAAGCAAGTCTGCTTGTGTGTGAGACACTGGGAAGTATATGAAATACAACAGGCCAGGGATTCTCTCAAGTCGTTCCAAATGGAGATGCAAGTACCCAGGGGTCTTAAGAGTCTAAAGAGAAACACGTAGGGAATTTCAGAGGAATTCCTTAACCGGGGGAGGAGGTAGTGGTGTGTGATGAGAGGTGACTCATGTTTCCGTAAACTTCATTCCTTTTAGATTTCTTAATCCTTCACTTCTTGTTTGGGCCCAAGGTGAATTCTATCTGTGCTGTCACAATTAAGAAGCACACCCCACTGACCATTCAAAAGGGGGGAATAAAAACAGCAACATAGGAGGCAATTCAGGATTTCCTTCTTGCTTTAAGAAACAAAATTCCCAGAATGGAAAATCAGTGTCTTTTTTACTCCTCTCTCTCATCAGCAAGTGGCTTGTGTTCCTACCAAACACTTTAAATAATTTGGGTTAGAACCACCACCAGAGGAGGTCCAAATGGAATTCACACAACGGCTCAGTATCAATTTATGTGAAATCTGTGGTTTCAGCTCCCTTGAAAGTGCTGATTAAAAGCAGGTGGCTACGACACAGGCAAATGCACTGTCATTCCTGTCCCATGGCCTGGAGAGTCCCATTACAACCTCCTCTAAGACTTCAATCTCTTTAGAGGGCCCTGGGCCAGAAGTGATTCTTATTATCACGTGGCAGAAGGGAGCAACCTGCTGAGCTACACCAGACCCTGGCTGGTTCCCACCCACTCTGTTATCAGCCATAGACGCAAATTAGCATTTCTTCACTGGGAAGAAGTTGAGAGCCCAGGTTCTGGACAAAGGACTGAGCGTGCATCCCAGCTCCACCCACACCCAATTTACAACCTTGAGCACCTTAATCCATCTCTCTAAGCCTCAGTTTCCACCTCTGTAGAACAAGGCAATAATGGCACCTGCACGGTCTTCCTGTGGCTATTGTAAAAAAAAAAATTGCCATAAACTTGGTAGCTTAAAATTACAGAAAGTGGCCCGGCATGGTGGCTCATGCCAGTAATCCCAGTACTCTGGGAGGCCAAGGCAGGCAGGTCGCTTGAGCCCAGGAGTTCAGCGACCAGCCCGGCAACATGGCAAAACCCCATCTCTACCAAAAACTACAAAAATTAGCTGGGTGTGGTAGTGTACCTGTGGTCCCAGCTACTCAGGAGGCTGAGGCAGGAGGATCGCTTGAGCCAGGGAGGCAGAGGCTGCAGTGAGCTGTGATTGCGCCACTACACTCCAGCCTGGGCAACAGAGAGACAGCCTGCTTCCAAAAAAAAAAACTTACCGAAATGTATTCTCCTATGGGCGCTACGAGGGAATCCAGCTCTCACCTCCTCCAGCCTCCCTGCCTCATCAGCATCACTCCAATCTTGGCCTTGCCTTTTAGAAAGCCCATGGGATGGCATATAGGGCCCATGCGGATAGTCCGGGATAGGGTCACCTTAAGACCCCTTTTTTCCAAATAAGGCAATATTTACAGGTTCCAGCGATTGGCATACGGATGTGCATGAGAGGGGGCCACCTCTCAGGATACCACATCACCTATCGTAATGGGTTGTAAAGATTAAATGAGAAATACCTGTGTGGTATACACAGCTTGGTGCCTGGTAGGCAACTTGCTAAGTCCTCATTTGTTAGAGGACTTGTCCTTTAGGCATGTGTGTTGAACTCTGCTCACAGCAGATCCCTCAAGCGTTATAAATCGTTTTCTGGGGGGAGGGAGGTGGCAGGAGATGACTCTCTGCCCCTCTCCTTCCTGCCAAGAGGAAGGAGGTGTCAAGGAGGGGCACCCTCATGGGCACCAGCTGACTCAGCCCTGTGAGGTTTGGTGGCCTTCACCACTATCTCAGTAAATTTTTGGTCTCTATTTTCACAGCTAAGGAGAAGTGTAAGGAGCTGTAGTTTTTGCTTTATAATGTTCTTCCACTGTCGACTTTAAGGAAACCCCCCCCCGAACAAGAATCAGAGAAAAGCTCCCTCAGGCTCTAGTCCCACTATTACAGCTACAATTGGTATGGTTTCCCTAATCAGAAAACATTAAAACTCCTTAAACATTTCCATATTTAAAAAATGACTTGGGATCTGTGTACAGGCCTAAGAAAAAAAGAGTGGAGCAGCATGTTTTGCAAACCTCTAAGCAGCCAGGATGTGTCATGAATGTCCTTCCAATGTTTCTGGTCAAAATTATCTAAAAGATGTGTGTATGGTTTTCTCATGATAAGCACTTTCATGTGTCAGAATAAAATGCCATAAGATGGTTTCGTTGCTTGCAAATAATTATTTGCCCAAGTAAATATTTGAGTTGAACTGGTGGTATCAAGGGTTCATTATTTTCTACTTCAATGAGGAAATCATCCTATTTTTTTAAGGTATCTGGAAAACATGTCCATGTCCTTCTGTCAATATTTGAACCTGTCAAAATGACTCTCGATTCTCAAGTAACTTTCGATGAGGTTAACAATGAACAGTCAAGGAACTTACCCAGGGTGGGTAGGATTCATTACACCTACTAAGGGAACATTTAGTCATTTATAAACAATTCTCGGTAAATAGTAAGGATTAGTGAAACCAGTACTCAACTTACTGATTCATTGATAACTTCATTCAGTGTACATTCATTGAACAGTGATTATCAGTCTGATGACATCCTAGATGCTAGGAGATGACTCTCACAAGGTTCCTATCCCCTTTGGAGGAAGAGGATAGATAAATCATCCAGTAAAACGTTAACAGGACCTGGGATTGGGACTGAGATTGGGGTGTGTGTCATCCACAGCAGGGCACAGAGGGAGACCACAGCTGACTGCATTGAGTGATTCAAAGAAGGCAAGACTTGTCTTGGTCTTGAAAGGGAAAAAACTGTTTGAAAGATAAGTGGAGAGCAGGGTGGTCAAGTTCAGTGTGAGCAAAGTTCAGAGATGTAACATACACAGGCATATGTGGAGACAGAAACACGATACTTAAGTGAGAAATGAAGGTAGACAGGTAAGGGCAAGATTGCAAAGGTAAACTGGTGAAACTCCAGACTACTGAAGACAAAAGGCAAGAAATAACAAGGAGCTTAGCTTAAGTCGGCAGTAGTAGGAATCTACAGGAGGGGACAGATACGGGAGATGCTACAGGAGCTTAAAGTCATAGTATTTGATGCTTGGCAAAATGAGGGGAAATACAAGTAAACTGTTGTAAGGTTCTTACACCATACGTGATGTGGCACAATATTGTTGGAAAGTAGACTGATTGATTAAAGATTTATTTATTTATTTATTTA
>NW_012104299.1:420878-475588 GCF_000951045.1 Mandrillus leucophaeus
CTCCCAGAGTGCTGGGATTACAGGCGTGAGCCACTGCGCCTGGCCTGATTAAAGATTTATATTACAAGCCCTAGAACAACCACAAAACAAAACAAAACAAAACAAAACATGAAGAGGTAAAACTAATGCTGTGAGTTGTGTTGTGTTCCCCAAAACAATATCTCAAAGTCTTTATTCCAGGTCTATGTGAAAGTGACGTTATTCAGAAATAAGGTCTTTGCAAATGTAATCAAGTAACATGAGGTCAATATTGGATTAGGGTAGCCCTTAAATCCAATGATTGATATTTTTATAAGGAAAGAAAGATTTGGAAATGGTAGGCACACACAGAAGGAAGATGGCCATGTGAAGACAGAGGCAGAAATTGGAGTGATGCAGCCACAAGTCAATGAACATAGAGGATTACCGGCAACTAACAGAAAATAGGAAAATGCAAGGAAAGATTCTTGCCAAGAGCCTTCAAAGGAAGCATGACCCTGCCAAGGCCTTAATTTTGGAATTCTAGCTTTCAGAACTGTGTATGAATATATTTCTGTTGTTTTAAGACACTCTATGTTAATCTGTTATGGCAGCCTTAGAAACTAATACAGCTAACCATATTAGAAACTAATATAGCCAAACATAATAAAATGAAATAATGAAAAATACTCAATTATCCCAAAAGGAGGAAAAAGGGAACAAGAGGATGAACTGAATGCAAACAGAAAGATGACAGTGGTCATTAAATGTAAATTATAATCCCAGGTAAATTAATGATAATTCCATTACATATAAATGGTGTAAAGACTGCAATTAAATGGCAAAGATTGTCACAGCAGATAAAAAAGGACCAGACTACATACTGATACTGTCCATATGAAACTCGTCTTACAGACTTAAAGACACAGATATATGAAAAGAAAAAGGCTAAAAAACAAAATATCATGTTAACATTAATCTAAAGGAAAGCTAGACTGGCCAGACTAATATCAGACAGTAAATTTCAGAGCAAAATTAACAAGTCTCAGTAAGGTTTATTTTCATACAAAATCTAACTTACTTTTTTTTCTAAAAGAAAAACGAATATGGTAAATGACTTTCCAATCACATCACACACTTCATATTTTCCACCAACGTTCGTTAAACATTTGGATTCTGCAGGACACATTCTGCACTGACTACGATTTCTATAATGATCAGATTTTTAAAATGTTCTTCTCTTTTGTATTTGTGTTGATAAAGTTTTGCTTGACATTTTTCCTTGAAGAAAGTAAACATGGCCTGCCACAAAAAATGATATTGACAGAGCCTCAGTCATTAAGCCTTTTTTTCTCATTAATTCTCCTGATATTTTAGCTCTAGTAATCTAGCCCTAGACAAAAACACTGGGAGCTCACACTCAGGAATGCATGATGTGATGTAGGATTAAAAAAAAATAACAGTCTTACTACAAGGATACAAACATTTTTAAATGTAAGGTCATACAGTATGTAAATCTGTATTAAACTCCTGCAGCACTGACAAGTAGAAATGACATTTTTGAAAGCTCAGAGAAGTATCTTCCAACATTTGCTTAAGCCTAGAAAAAAGTCTGGCAATCAATAAACATTTGATTAACTTAAATAACATAACCTTGGGTAAGTTACTTATCATTTCATCATCTGTAAAATAGAGAAAATAATGGTAATTTATTAACCACCTAGGGAAATTGTAATAATTTACTTTTAAACATTGATATCGGTGGCCGGGTGTGGTGGCTCATGCCTGTAATCCAAGCACTTTGGGAGGCCGAGGCAGGTGCATCACCTGAGGTCAAGAGTTCGAAATCTGCCTGACCAACATGGTGAAACCCTGTCTCTACTAAAAATACAAAAATTAGCTGGGCGTGGTGGCGCATGCCTGTAATCCCAGCTACTTGGAAGGCTGAGACAGGAGAGTGGCTCGAACCCAGGAGGCGGAGTTTGCAGTGAGCTGAGATCACGTCACAGTACTCCACCCTGGGTGACAAAGCAAGACTCCATCTTAAAAAGAAAAAAAAAAGATATTGGTAATTCTTTCTTTGAAAAAGGAAGACTAAAAGTACTATAACAAGGCTTCATGTAAGGGAGTATCCTCATTTTTCTGGAAAACTGAATATTTTCTTTTTATATACTAAGGCTTGTTTTCAGTCTTTTTTAAACCAGCATGTGTACAAATATTTCTAAAATGTATTTTAAGTCTTTTGTTTCCTTAAACAGAACACGTCAATATACTTTAACATTTTCTCAATGATCACAGTGGTGACCTAGAATACTGGTGTTTATAGTATTTTGGTTCACAGAAATGGGTTCATGAACTACATGGGGGTCTTCTTCCTAAACTAAGTGGCCGTGAGAAATCTTTTGTAGTTGTTGTTGTTTGAGATGAAGTCTCGCTGTGTCGCCCAGGCTGGAGTGCAGTAGTCTGATCTTGGCTCACTGCAGTCTCCACCTCCCGGGTTCCAGCGATTCTCCTGCCTCAGCTCCCCCTATCACCCCAGTAGCAGAGTCTACAGGTGCACACCACCACATCCGGCTAATTTATGTATTTTTTTTTTTTTTTTTTAAGTACAGTCAGGGTTTTCACCATGTGAGCCAGGCTGGTCTCGAACTCCTGACCTCAAGTGATCTGCCTGCCTCGGCCTCCCAAAGTGCTGGGATTACAGGCGACAGCCACAGCGCCCAGCCTAGCAATCTTGTTTCTGTACAGTTACAGGGCCTGCTGAAGTTCAGTGCTGCTCTCACTGAGTCTACTGTTTTACCATCCTCCCGTTTTCTGCTTCTGACATTTGACACCAGAAAGCCAGCAAACCAGGCTTGTTTCAGAACTTTGGGGTGTGGCCTTTTCTATGGTGTCGGGCACACGGACTTCACGATGCCTCTTAGGATAGCTAAGTGTCTAACAATGTTCAATTCTGTCTTCAGCACAGCACTATGTTGCTTCGTATTTCTGCATTATAAAATCTGCCTGATAAATAATCCGCTTGTTCCTCTCGTATGCCGACAGATTTCTGCACGGTCAATGGAGCTTAGTGTATTTATATAAAATACAAGTCTGGGAGAGTTTCCTTATAGTTCAAATATATTAATTTAATGTTCAAAAGAACGTAATTGTTTCAAGGCAACATACTAGTAGACAAGCTGGAACTCACTGATTTCATTTCATTAGTCTCAAGTAACAAAGGATACTTCACAGCATCAAAAGCCAGACCTCACAGTAACTTATGTTTTAGTATCTTACAGTTTCTCATTATATAAATAATAAAATGACAGGGGTTTGGTGAGAAGGAAGAGAGAAGAGCCACATAGTATTCAAAGAATGCCAAAAAACCACAAATACTGCATTCTTTTGAACATTCAATTAATATACTTGAACTATAATGGAAACTCTCCCAGACTTACATTTTATATAAATACACTAAGCTCCATTCACTGTGCAGAAATCTGTCATCATACGGAAGAAAATAAGTTGATTATCTATCAGGCAAAATTTATAATGCAAAGCGCTAAATCAGGCACATTGCATTAAACATTATACTGACTGTAAACAAGGATAGAAATTATAGAAGTTCATAGCTTTGGAAATTGAGTGAAAATAACAGCATAATTCAACTTTAATTGGATGCCTATAGATGAAACAATAATTGACTCTTAACTGTAACTCCAAGATATTTTATAACATTTTCTAAGTACAGTAATCTATTTGAAAAATACCTCACTGACTCATCAAATCCTATCTTTAGAATGTTACCCTCATTCCAAGAAAATCACATGCATACACTAGAATGAAATGACTTGTCAAATATAATTTGAATCCAGTAAAACAAAAAAATGCATTAATCTGTACTTTATCATTAATAGTATGATAATTTTCCAAGTGAAACACACACAATACAATACACGTTTGTTGAGTCTCCCCAATGGCTCCCACTTGTCTTTCCAACCTTCATATCCTTCTGCAGGCCTTTGCAGAGGAATCCCTTCTGACTATTGGTCTCTGAAGAATTCTCACACTTTCTGACACCACGCCTCTACTCAGGGTGCTCTGCCCTCCCTACTTAGGACTATCTTGTCTCCTCACCCAAGTATTAATGGAACGTCTTTCCAGGTCCTTCATAACTGCTCTATTTCCCAAGCAGACTTCCTGGGGCAGAAATAATCCCTCCTTGCTCTCACCCCCATGGTACTCAGCACCTGGTACTCTCATGTGCGACTTCTATGCTCTGGGTTTTCTTACACACACGTGGCTTACTAACTGCCTATCTCCCAACCACACACAGGAAGCTCTTAAGACCAAGCACCACCACTGTATGTCCACAGAAACTAGCATGAAGACTGTGCACATACAGATTAATTGCAAACCACATCGTGAAAATCCTAAGCATAAAGAAAGAAAAAGGTCATATTTTAAATACCATCTAATACAGAACAGGTTCTTAAGGCCTCTCTGTAATAATTTTAAAGTTAAGAGGAAAATGCTTGGCTCAGTCCACTCTGTATAAACTCCTTAAACATTAACTAGTAATTTTAAAGGCATGAAATGACTTTTTCCCCTGGGGCTTTATATAGAACCATAATTGCAACATGAGCTTAAGGCTTCTGTAAATGCCTGATACTAAAGTCCCACTGTGAGATTCCACGTGGTGGCTTATCAGCCTTACATAGAACAAATGTGGTCAGCCAAAAATTTACTGTGGGACTCGAAAACATTTTAGGGGCTCATACAAGCTTAGGGACTTAACATTTAAGTGATAACCGAGAGGCATGCACTGATAGAAAATCCTAAGAGACTCAGAAGAGTTTTCAACAATGCAGCTGTACATTTTTGTAGGGCACATGTTCTGAAACCTTGAAAATACAGATACGTAAATGTCATATGAAGCCATGTCATTTTTACTTAATTTTTGGCATAACCTGTCACCTCAAAAAGTCTTTGTGGCTTGTGTGTGGCAGGCACACGGTGTCAGATGCACCTCCGGAGTGCCATGAGGTGTGGACTGGACGTCAGCTCCGCTTTGCACATGCAATTCCTGCCTGCAGAACTGCAGCTAGCATCTGCTGCCTCTGGCATCTGCTGTCTCTGGATCAGCCTCTATTTGGAAAGTGGGAATTATTTTTTCTTCCACATCCAAGACCAGCAGAGTAGCTTTCAATCCCAGTCAACTGCTCTTTGCTGCAGAAATCAATATAAGCAACAGGGGGAAAAAACCATAAAGGGGCTAAGCCTCCAAAATCTTGCATTTTCCCTTGGCTCTGCAAAGGTGCCCTCATTTCTTTCAAGAACACGAGAGGCAGGAGCTTGAGGTGGAGGCCGCAGGAGCACGTACCACAAGACCTTCTTACTGAACTACAATCTGCAGCTAACTCTTGGTCAATCTCTGCAGTGGAGAAACAGCACACAACGTATTAAAATCTAGTTAAAAAGCAAAACAAAACCCCTCATTGTTCACATCTTTGTTCAAACTTTCTTACTAGAGTTCCTTCTTATAAAAAATAAGATGGACTCATTTGAGAGTCTCCTCCAAATCTTGCCCTCCTCTGTAGTTGGAATGTTCCCTAAACAGCTCTGAGATGGCCAGAGAATACCAGTGGAAACAGCTAGTAACAGCCACTTCCTACCTCTGTAGGGGTCTACCAAATACTTGCACATACCTTGTCTTATGTGGTCATTTTCCACAGTGTGGGATACCATAGGTGTGACCATTTTCTCAGCTGAGAAAAGGGAGGCTCAGGGAGTGCCCAGAGAAATATACAAGGAAATAGGTCCAGAAAGTGCCAGATCTTGAGGTCAAACCACGATGCTAATAACTACCCCTGACTGCCTCTGTTGTAAGCCACCACATTCAATCTTTTGATAGAGAAGTGGGGGACTCAAAGAAGTGACAGAGACAGAACCGGGGGTTTCACACAAAGTCTCACAGAGCCTAGAGTCCGAATTCCGTCTCTGCCTAGGAACCCTCTGCAAAATCCAGATGTTCTGCCTTCAGGCCCAGCTGGCCTTCGACCACAGAGCATGCACAAAGTGCAGCAGGGCCCGGCTGGGAGGCCCCACCCCACTCCGAGTGCTGCTTCTAACTGCAGCCCCCGCACAGCAGTCCGCCACCCAACTGACTGCTCTGGGATATTTATGAGACAGTCCCTGCTCTCGGGAGATGTCCCTCTTTGGATTATTCATCCTCTCCTCACCCCCAAAGCAGCAAAACCAGCACACACTGTCCCCCAGCACCAAGCCCCGCTCTAGGGTTTGCAGGCAGCTACCTCCCTCTCCGCCCCCTCTTTTAGAGACAGTCAGGGCTCCAGACTCTCCGCTGGGCTCTGTGCTGAATGTTACCCTTTGTCTCAGAACCCTGGGCCGGCTCTGACGGCTGGAAAGCCTGAACAACAATGATGAATCAGAGTATTTATTTTTGAGGTTTTCTCCAAGCTGCCTCTTCATCAGCTCTTAAATAGCAGCATTCAAGCTGCCACAGACGCTTCCCGAAGTTTGCTGGCCTAGGGTTCCCAATGGGGAAAACATCACCTCCCTGGCAACAAATGCAACAGCTTAACACCCCTTCTGCAGGAGAGGCACCAACTGCATCTCTCCAAAAGACGGGTGGCCTACATGTTTAAATTGATTTTCGAAATTATTTTCAAATCTCTCGGGTTGCGTGAGCAAGGGTAGATTTCTATTTCTAAGTGTGGTGACCTTTTCTAAAACTGTTTTATGCTTTTCACTCTTCTGTGATTGGTGCCACCTAGGACTGCATGCTGCATTCATTTGGTGCGTCTGAGTGAGCTGTTTAATCCAGAACAAGGAAATTCGTCCCTTCAGATCTGAATTAAAGAAGCATCTCTCTGGGTATGATGAGGTTTTCTGATGTTAAACTCTCATCTAAAAGTTAGCCATTCTTATTAAGATTGAAAGCTTAGGCCGGGCGCGGTGGCTCACACCTGGACGAGGCAGGCAGATCACGAGGTCAGGAGATCGAGACCATCCTAGCTAACACAGTGAAACCCCATCTCTACTAAAAATACAAAAAAATTAGCCAGACGTGGTGGAGGGCACCTGTAGTCCTAGCTGCTGGGGAGGCTGAGGCAGGAGAATGGTGTGAACCTGGTAGGTGAAGCTTCCAGTGAGCCAAGATTGTACCACTGCACTCCAGCCTGGGGGATAGAGCGAGACTCCATCTCAAAAAAAAAAAAAAAAAAAAAAGGATTGAAAGCTTTAATTAAATGAATTTAATGAAATAACTAGCCTTGCAAAGGGGAAACGTAAGAAAAACTCACAAATTAGAAACGTATTGTTTCTTGCTGTGCTGCTTTAAGGCTTATCATAGCAGAACAATAGTCTCTACCTAAAGCATTTATTTACACACAGACACTCAGCCTGACATTTAAGAGTGCAAAGGAGTTTTTTTAAAAAAGGCAGTCGGGAGAAAGAACAAGAGTGAAAATCTGAGGACACCACACAGAAATACAATGATATCTACACATGAAACTCAGTCTCCAATAAAAAATGTACATTTGCCTGTGAACAGATGAGCTTTGGTAAGTGTTGAGATCAGAAGGGAGTGGACTGTTCTTTTCATCACAGTTCGGAAGATAAAAGGAGAAGTACAGACTGCTGATAAAAGTCTGGCAGCATAACTGCTAATATGCCTATGCCTGCGATGAGGGCCTCAGATACCGGGGCTCAGGAGACAGCGTGTGGCCAGCCGAAATGACGACGCTGTTCTCCCTGGGATGGCCCTCCTGGGTCCTCCGGGCACATTACACCGTCAGGTAGTTTGCTAACTGGAATGGTTTCTGGCTAAGTGCGGAATCCTGTTTTGCACGGTACTCATTCCAACCTATGAAGGTTATCCTCAAGTCCCAAATGCCACTAATGCCCATCACTGGATCAGGAGAGTACTACCAACATGGGATGAAACTGAAGAATAAAAATAGCTGCCATTTACTAACTGCTGGAGATCCCACCAGATGCTTCAGGTCTACTCATCATTTAATCCTCACAAAGCCACCCCATGCTAGTCTCCCATTATGCAGAAGAGGAAACTAAGGTTCAGAGAGGTTAAGTAACTCAAAGATGCACAGCTTTAAGCGACAGAACTGGAGTTTCAAAGCCGCGGAGTTTCAAAGTCGCGTTCTTTACCCTGTCACACATCTCCAGAAGGGATCAGCTCTGCGCCCTCACTACTTCCAAAATAAAGTCTTCAATAACATCAAGAAAAAGAAAAGGGGCCAGACGTGGTGGCTCACGCCTGTCATTCTAGCACTTTGGGAGGCAGAGGCGGGCAGATTGCCTGAGCTCAGGAGACTGGCTCAGGCAACATGGTGAAACCCTGTCTCTACTAAAAATACAAAAAATTAGCTAGGCATGGTGGCATGAACCTGTAATCCCAACCACTCGGGAAGCTGAGGCACGAGAACCCCTTAAACCCAGGAGGTGGAGATCGCAGTGAGCCAAGATCATGCCAATTCACTCCAGCCTGGGCGACAGAGCAAGACTCCATCTCCAAAAACAAAACAAAACAAAAACCCACAGTAAAAGAAAAGGCACCATGCACAGGCCCCTGGATACGAAGCAATCTCTTACTCAAAAGAAATATAAAACGTCTAGGAGCTTCAGAAATGGGGAAGTAGAAAATACTTCTATTTTGTTCAGGGAAACGTTGGTATTTTTCGACTGCAAAGATGAGATGGGAAGATGACAAGTCTTAAACACATGCTAAAGAAAGTTCCATCAGATTTGTGTCTCATGACTTTTTTTATGACATGCTCTGAAGAACACACGGCATTCGGATGACAGAGAAAGCTGTCTATACAAAATCTTCCCAAGAACGTTAATATTTAGGTGGTGCCCCACATATAGAACCTAAAGAATCCCAACTATAGCCTCAATCAAATCACAAAGAACACCTGGCATTTAACAACGCAGTTGTGATTCTTAACACTACCTCCTAAAACCATCCTAAGATCCCTAGAGCAACAGACTCATAAGGTTAGAGTTCATTTCAAACTTTTGTACTTTCTCAATGAAACTTACCTGCAAGCTTATCTGTGGCCCCAAATAATTCTCACGATAAAGTATGGTAATAATTTACTTCGGTGGACCTGGCTTTGGTGAATTACAGATCTCAAAAAGAAAAAAAGGACTGAAACACCGTGGTTTTCCTCCCCACCTCTGATCCTGGGTAGGCAAGAGTCCTCAATTCCTACACGCATGCTAAATTACTATGAATAAAAAAACAGCCTCAGGAGCACAGTCGGGGCTTCCCTGAGAGTAAAATTCACGAGGAAGAACTGGAGCCCAGAGAGCGAATTACTGAAACACAGATTCTAATAACTGGGGTGATCTATGCAAAGAATGCCCAGCTGTATGCACTGGATATGGTGGAGCGGATTTTACAGGCCGGCTCCGTGAGACTAAGCCCCCGTTATTCACCTCTATCTACCGAGCACTCATCGCAGGGCCTGGACCCACATGGTGCTCAATCTGATGAGTATAGGAGGATAGAAGAAAGGACAGGTGGCTGAATCTGTCCCAGGAATCCACAGGAATCTGTCACATGATCCACTGCAGAAAACTAATTCCCACGGGGGAAGAGCAGGTGGAGCCATCTTGTTAGCTCTCCTTACTAACAACAACGATAATAATAGTGATAACCACCATCACTGATAGCTTCTACTGCGGCCATTGGTGATGATGACATCAACAACAGCAACCCCCCTTCTGCAGCTCAGAGGGGTTCAGCAAGAAGCCCAAGGTTACATGGCCAGTAAGGGAAGAAGCCGAGATTCAACCCGGGTCTTCCGGCTCTGAAGTTAACTATGTTTATGCTATTCTAATATTTCAGATATTTTAATTTGCATTATCCTTCTTTACCCAGACTGCATAATCTATGCTGTAACCTCATTACAGCCTTTACATGTGGGTTTCATTTTTCTAATCTTGTGTGTTTTCCGCGGCTTTTCTCTGAATGACGGATCAGAGGAGGATCTATCTGCAAGTCAGACAACTGCATTCAGATGGTCTGAACTGGACAGAGTACACCAGGAAAGTTGTAGTCACGTAGACAAATAGCTCATGTTTCTTACACACCGTTTTCCTATCAGGGCTTCTCAATGTCATTTGGGACTGTGATCAGAAAGATACTGAAAGGACTGCAAGAAATGTCAGAATTGGAGAGGCAGAGCATGTGCAAAAAAAAAAAAGAACAATTAGTCCAAAACCAAGTAAGAAACAGAAATTATGAGTACATTAATATCAGAGGACAGAAGCCAGCAGCTATCCAAAGTCAGGCAAATAATTAATAATCAGGGGAACAAGGAAGGGAAAGAAAGGAAATGCTGTCCATTCAGTATGTTCCAGGCATGACGCTGTTTTGATGTAAGTTTTCACTTTTATTTCAAAGGTAGGTATTTATTGAAAAGGAAACTGGAGGTCTGGCTTGGATGCTACAACCCCACAGCTGTGTGGGCCACTCATTAAAAGGAGGCGAATGGACTAGAAGACTTTGTGGTCTCACAGTTCTCTGATATCCTATAACTGTTTAAATCTTGTTGTGAGAACAGAGACAGTGACCAGGTAGTGAGGAGATCCCACCAGGATTAAAAAGGGAAGGACAGATCCAACAAGAGCCGCCAAGAAAAAGTCTCAGGCTCCTCTGATGGTCTGCAGATCCCTCAAGAGCTCTATTTTGTGTCCTTACTCTGGTGAGAGCCAACCCCAAGGAAGCTGGGCCAGCACAGAGCTGATGGGGACACCCACCCCATCAGGTAGAGGCCTGCTTGGCAGCAGGGGTAGGGGAATTTGGGTCCAAGAAGGACAGAAGGTTAAAGAAGTTGTACTGCACATTTGTGTTTTATTAACTGTCCCGCAAGACATCAATACATTTCTTTTTCTGCCATATGTTGGCTTGTGGTAAGAGCCCCTAATCTGATGGACACACAGATCAACAGATGGCCTATTTATACTCAAGAAGATCTTAAGGAAGTCTCATCCTTGGTGAGTTTTCCCATCTGGCAAAACATGAGATGTGCAAGAGGCAGTGTAGATGGGCAGTGAAGGGTGGTTAAAAGTGTGAATTCACAAATCACAAAGCAGGTTCAAGTCCTGCCTGCTGCTGAGTATGCCTTGGAAAAGTTACTCAACCTCTCTAAGATGTTTCTTTAGCTACGAAGCAAAATGTTAACAGCGCAGTCTCAGAGAGTTGGGGATAATTTGAGAAATAATTCACATGAAGTGCTGAGAACAGCACCTTGTAGGTAACACACACAGGGTAAATGCTAACTACTATTATTACTTATGGTGGTGGTGGTGTAAGTAAACAATTGTAACAAAGCATTTTTTACACTCTAGTCCCACTGAAATGGAAATAAATTCCTATCAGAAATCTTTGGATTAATAAAATCAGCATATGACACTAGACAGCCTAAGTCTAACCCAGGCAATTCCCCTTCATGTCACTGTCAGTAAGGAAACATACAGGAGAGGGTCAAACCATGATCCTTAAAAGGTTCACTTGTCCATTTCCCTCATGTTACATTGGGCCCCAACATTCAGAAAGATCAACTTGTGATTTTTTTTTTTTTTTTTTTTTTGAGATAGAGTCTTGCTCTGCGCCCAGGCTGGAGTGCAGTGGCATGATCTCCACCTCCCAGGTTTGCACCATTCTCCTGCCTCAGCCTCCCAAGTAGCTGGGACTACAGGCGCCCGCCACTACGATCGGCTAATTTTTTGTATTTTTCGTAGAGATGGGGTTTCACCGTGTTAGCCAGGATGGGCTCGATCTCTTGACCTCGTGATCCACCCGCCTCAGCCTCCTGAAGTGCTGGGATTATAGGCATGAGCCACTGTGCCCGGCCCGATCAACTTGTGATTTCTAATACTCAGAATACAAAACCCAGGAGGAAGTCAGACAATTAGGGATAAGAAGCGACCTTCATCAGATATGAAATACCAGCAGAATACACAGAAGACAATGGAACCTCCCTCATGCCTCAGAGACCCCGATTCCGCCTGCTCTTTAGAACAATAATAACTGACCCAGTTCCCATCCCAGGGGAATATGCAGATACAAAACCTCGGCTCCAACACAGAATCGTGGTCAGCTCCACTTGGGAAGAAAGTGGTCAGGGTCAATGTAATCAAAACTAATCATTTTCTAATTTTTTTTTTTGGGGGGGGCAGCAGTTCCAGAAAAGGTCATAATCTTCATATTGCCTCTAAATGACAGAAACACACAGGCTAAAAGTTGGAAGCTCCACTTCCCACTCCTCCAAAAGGCAGGGCTCCATGAACACTGCGGCATTACAGAAGGAACAAAGGGACGGGCTGATGTGCTGCAGAGTCCGACAACTTCCAGACAACTTGTTTAAATGCCTGCGAAGCCAGCTTGTCTGTGCTGCCCTTTCCAACAGCCTCTACGGGGGAACACATTCCTCTGCAGCAGCAGAAAGAAGCCTGAGCAACCAAAAGCCGCTCCCCCAAGTCAACAACAGCCTTGCAGGAAACTCGCAAAAGAAACAGGGTCTGCCTGACCGGGGAGGCGGGGGCGGGCTGCCTGACCAGGGGAGCGGCAGCCTGGACAGTCTCCTCTGGATCTTGCCTGGTTGCTGGTTGCTTAAGACCAACCCACTGGGTATCAAATTAAAGCCTTAGATGGGAAAAACAAAAGGTCAAGATGAGTCTGTAAACCAGGAGGAGGCAGAAGGCTGACCCTACCACATTTCTCATTTGCCTAGCCAAATTCAGCATTCATTATAAATCAAGCAGTCAACACACAGACTAGCAGCCTTAGGTGTGACTTGTTTCAAGACACATGGCCTTAATAATTATTCTGAGGCAAACTAGGGGGGATCAGGACAGGCCAATACTGAGCTCCAAAAAGGAATGCAGTAAAACAGGGGATTTGGCCAATGCCCGGTTGCCTTTAGAGGACAAAGGCCTGTCTCGTCGGAATTAACGGTGAGCCGAGGAGCAGAGGAAACATTTCTTCTTTTAGGCAAACCAAATGCAGTTACACTGGTTAAGAGAAGATGTGACGGGGAAGAAGTAGTGAATTCATGAAATTTATTTTAAAAAGGGCCTATGACTTTACTGCTGTTTTAGGGCATCCTTTTAAGTATCACTTGGTGAGAGGAGAAGTGTAGGAATCAAAAAGGCATTATCTAAGAGGTACATCACAGAGAGCTCTACCGTCTGAAGTCTCCTCTTCCTTAAAATCCACTTCCAAAGGACTGAAGTATTGCTGACTGCCTAAGGTTACAATTGCCTTCCAGTATTTTCCAGCTGTGGATTCCTCTTCACTGAAAGAAGGGAAGCAAACGTTGTCTGTTTTGTGCTCAGAAAGCACTGTTCCACTCCCTGGGATGCTGCGTGTGCAAACCGATTCCACCGATGGCAGCTGTTCAGCTGCTGGGAATCAACCCCTGAAAAAAGACCTTGTATCCCTCCCATGTTCAGGAGAGGCAGCAAGGCAACCTGTCCATGGTCACAGCAACTGACAGCAAGGCCAGACCAGCAGCAGGGATGTGAGTGGAAGGAATTCTAGTCCTTGCAGTAGGGTTTTACCCATGCAAAGAGGGAAGGAGATGGGGTTGCAGTTAAACTTCAAGGATGGGCCGGGCACGGTGGCTCACGCCTGTAATCCCAGCATTCTGGAAGGCTGAGGTGGGCGGATCACCTGAGGCCAGGAGTTCGAGTTACCAGCCTGGCCATGAACCCTGTATCTACTAAAAATACAAAAATTAGTTGGGCATGGTGGTGTACGCCTGTAGTCCCAGCTCCTCGGGAGGTGGAGGCACAAGAATTGCTCAAATCCGGGAGGTGGAGGTTGCCGTGAGCCGAGATCGCACCACTGCACTCCACCCTGGGTGACAGAACAAGACTCCGTCTCAAAAAAAAAAAAAATTCAAAGATGAATAAATGCTTATGAAAAACTACAAGTCAGTGTCGGGGAGCGGGCCAGGAAATGACCAGCAAAAAGATAATGGATCATCACATGACTTTTCTAAAGTTCCGAATTGGCTCCTTAATTCCCTCTGAGCAAAGATGGTAGGGACAGACTCAAGGGACTCAAGGTTTTGTGGGGTTTTTTTTGTGTTTTTTTTTTTTTTTTTTTTACCAGAAGTGAGTCACTTGGGAGTAAGAAAATCCATCCCTGAAGGCAAAGCCATCTGCAATGTTCCCTCTTGGAAATTCACCCTGATCTGCTCAGAAGTAGAACATGGTGCTCTGTCAGCAAAGGCGCTGAATAATGCAGGAGCGAATACACAGAGGGCTGGGAGAGGCTTGGCCGCTTAGCTCCTCAGCCCAGAAGCCGAACACAGCTCCTCTCTGGGGAAATCAAATTCCACCCCTGGAAACACGGGCTCTAGACTTGAGGTCTGGGGAAGGAAAACAGCGTGAAGATAAGTTTGAGAAGAAAGTCTAGTCTTCAAGTCCCGGTTGCTGCCCAGGGACTTGCAGATATCCACAATGTCTGGCACCCATCAGTTCCATTGGACACCCTGAGGACTGAGGCCTGCCAATAATACACGACACAGGTGTGAAAAGGAATGGGTGAGAGAGAGGCTTATTTAACCCTTGCAGGGAGACAGCAGTGACAGGAGGCCACCAAAAGGTTATTTGTAAAAACGTCAGTCAGGTCACTGCACCTGAAACAGGGCGCTCTGTAAAAACAAGACTCCAGGGAGCCAACAACCCAGGGGATTTTCTGCCTCCTGACAACAGCCACAAAGGGAAGCGATCGCCTGCGCCCACAGGTGAAAGTAACTGAGCTTCAGGCAGGGCCTCTCAGCCCAGGTTTCACATTAGGGTCACTCGGGGAGTTCTGGCAAAGCAAGGATGCCACTGGCTCCCACCCCGGAGATGTGGATTTAATGGACCTGCAACCTGCCCAGGCTGCCATGCTTCATTTGAAAGCTCCTCGGAGGACTCTACGGTTCAGGCAAGGCTAAGAACCACTGATGTGAAGAGTACTTGGAAGAAACGGGGTGACTCCAAAGCTGCAGAACCCTATGTGAACGGGGCTCCTCCTGCCCTCCAGCTGTTTCTGGCTGTGCAGATGAACACACAGGGGCCCTGCTGGGGCCTCTGCCCATTTAATAGAAGGCTTTCCTGAAGCCTTGTGCTCAGGTGTTTCCTGAGTGAACAGGAGCCAGCAGAGACTACCGCTGGAGCAAAGAATGTTACTGAAAAGCTCCTAATTGCCAACAAAAATCTAAGTGATCAATAGAGCAACTGAAAGTGTTGTCAGGAGGACACAACGCGGGCCCTTGTGTCCCAAAAATCTAAGGAATCAATGGAGCAACTGAAAGTATCATCAGGAGGCCCCAGGGTATAAGGGAAGGAGGGTGCTGGCTGTTTAATCCATACCAGGGGCAAGGTAGGGAGCACAAAGATGATTTTTTTTTTTAGCTCTCCACCACTTGCCCCAATATTGCCACCTCTGACACGCAGGGAAGGAATATTCACATTTTAGGCAGCGTGATGGCAGGGACACTGCACAGAAACCTGCAAAAGAAACCCCTGGATTCTCTTGCCTAGCTTCCACTGAAAGAATGCCTTCAGGTAGGTCAGTGAGCCACCCTTTTCCCTCAGGAAACATGCAGTTGATCCCTCTAACAGCAATAAGAAAATACAGAAGGTTTGGAAGCCACCGCCTCCTCACTTCTTTGGAGCAGAGGACAGAGAATGCTGGGAAACATTCATTTTCTCCCTCTTGAAAACTGAGAGTCCAGCTGAGGGCTGAAAAGAGGCAACAAATTGCACAGCTCCTGTGGTGCTTTTGATATCCAGCCATCTCTAGAGCTGGAAAGAAATAGGTGTTATTTGATGATATTTTCTTTCTGCCCAAGTATTTTTCAGTTTCCCTGTTTGGGGAGAACCTGAAAAACTGAGAGTACACTGACAGGTCAGGTGAGGTTTATGAATCTGCCATCCATGTGTGCATATATTAGTGAGTCTTGGTGTTTCGGGGTCTCTGGGATTCAATAAAATATATTCATGTGTTTATTCCTCCTTCTGTGGCTCAAACCAAAGAATTGTCTCAACGGGAATGAATGTACTTAGGTTATGTCTCCACCGTGACTGCTCAAAATCTTTGATGAACTTCAAGACAATAAGGATTCTAGCTAGGATATGTTTGCAGCTGCCAAAGAAAACTGAACATGGGGCAGAAGCCAAATAATCATTCATTTTCCAAGAACTGTTCAGGGTGCATTCTACGGACAATCCAAAGCTAATGTGGTTCATCGCAGCAAAAGGAGTCCTACTTCCTCCCTGACTCAGTTTACCTCATTGCACGCCGCGGATCTGGGATGACAGTTAAAGACCCAAGGAGGAGCCAGGAAAAGTATCTGGAGTCAGCTGAAACATCAAATGTATTTGATTAGTCTGCCCAACAGGCAAGTATCATCAGCAGCTTATTTTGAGGCTTAAGAAGAGAATTGTGACTCTGATTTAGCCAGCTAAGCCAGGAGCCACAGTGCTCAGGGACTGAGCACAAGGACTCATAAAAATGAGCAATGGCCCTAGAGTGCTTCCATAAGGACATTTTCATAATGATCTTCGTTTTCTTGCTCAAAATATGTAAGACTCACCTTGGGACAAATACAAACAAATGAAAATCTTCCAAAATCTCATTTTACCTGTGGAGAAAACTGCAAAGACTGACTATGAGATTTTGTCATTCCACCCATGGGCCACTCCCTCCCGGGTGACCCGATGAAGAACTCATTGGGTAATGTCAATTCCACCCACAGGTGATAGGCAGGAAGCCTGATGGCCCATTAGCTCCATGGCCCTTACCAGTGGCTTTATGAGGCACGAGCTCCTTTTTTTTTTTTTTTTTTTTTGAACGGAGTCTCGCTCTGTCGCCCAGGCTGGAGTGCAGAGCTCCTTTAATCAATGAGAAACAAGGCTCTGCAATGTCACACGGCCCTCCAGTGCTGGAGGTAAGACAAGGAAACAACTCTTTGAACTCAAAAGCCCACCAGGTCAGCTGCTGGTGGAAGTGAGCAGTTAGTCTTATTCACATCTTATAACTTGGAAATCGCTGGACAAAACAGGGATGGAGAGAAAATCGCTATTACCATAATGTCTGTGTTACAGAATGCTATTGTCATCTTATAACATTGTGAAAGTTTAAAAACACGTTTTTAGCTTAATACTTGCACGCAAACTTATGCAAAGACCTTAACTACAAGGACACCAATAGTAATCAAAGATGATATTTAAGTTCAGACTCTACTGAAAACCAGACAGAGGCTTAAAAACAATAAAAAGACAAGAAAAAAGACGCTGGTTTCTCCATTAAGGCTGGAACCATTTGAACCCAATACATCAAAACCCAAACTGGAGAACAATTTTGCTGGGCTTATTCGTCATTTGTACTTGATTCTGAACTTTAAACTCTACCATTTTTCCCTCCTCTAACATGTAAAAGTCATCTGTTGCCTCTTAGTCTTAACCAACCAAACTCACAAGCACCCTATCAAAATACACAAAATAAAATACACTGTACTTCCAACTATCATTTTAAAATATCTTCCCTTCCAGTCTTATGTGCCATATTAGTTTTTCATTGCTGCTATAAAACAAAATACCACAAACTTAGTGACTTAAAGCAACACAAATTTATTATCTCACAGGTCTTCAGTCAGACTTCCAAAATGAGTCTTATAAGGCTACAATGGAGGTGCTAGCAGGAGTTCTGGGGGCCTCTGCTTCCCTTGCCTTTTCCAGTGTTAAGAGACCACCTGTATTCCTTGGCTCATGGCCTCTTCCTCCATGTTCGAAGTGCAGCCCTCCCAACTCTGCTTCTGCATCCTTTTGTGAGTTCATCCCTCACTCTCACCTTTGTGATTACATTGGGCCCACCCAAATAACCCAGGGTAATCTCTTACAAGACCCTTAACTTAACCACATCTGCATTATACTCTTTTCCATGTAGGGAACACACTCACAGAGTCTGGATATTAGGACATGGATATCTTCAGGGGGAAGGCACATCATTCTATCTACCACATGCACATACCTATTTATTCCATGGTTGCAATCATATACCTGCAGCAAATCTGCATTTTTTTTTTTTTTTTTTTTTGGGAGACAGAGTTTCGCTCTGTCACCCCGGCTGGAGTGCAGTGGTGCGATCTCAGCTCACTGCAACCTCCACCTCCTGGGTTCAAGCAATTCTCCTGCCTCAGCCTCCTGAGTAGCTGGGCTTACAGGTGCCTGCCACCACACTTGGCTAATTCTTGTATTTTTAGTAGAGACAGGGTCTCACCATCTCACCACATTGGCCAGGCTAGTCTCAAACTCCAGACCTCAAGTGATCTGCCCCACCTTGGCCTCCCAAAGTGCTGGGATTTCAGGCGTGAGCCACTGCACCCAACCTGTATCATGTTTTTAATGGAATATGGTATTAAACATTTTCCATATTTCCATATAGTCACGAAGATTATTGTTTTTAAACCAAATCAAGTCCCACCCAGTTAAAAAGATCGTTACCAATGTATGTTAAGGGGGTGGAAAAATACAATGGACAGTCTTTTCTGTTAAAATGTCTATTTTACAAGAAAGTGATTTTAGTCATTAAAAAGTAGAAAGAAAAATAAACAGCAGTACAGATATATGCTGACCCATGAAGCCTGGGCAATTACTTCCATCACAATACCAGAGCTGACGGGAGGAGGTTTGAGCAGACAAAGGTCTGCGGCATTTCTCATGGGAAGCAGGCAGAGCGAATCAGTGCCTCATTCTACACAAAACACAATCAGATTGTCTTTCAGCAGAACAGAAATAATCACCCTATTGTCTAACACCATGAATGACCCGCAGAGCCACAAAACATTAATAATAAAGGCAAAAGTAGCCACTGGCTCCCTCATTTGTATGTTCTCTAATCTGCAATTTGTCGCCTTATAAACTTTAAGGATTATGACCCGTGGATGCAAATTGCATTGGTCATCAGTGCCAACAGCCAGGCACCAGGATTACTTTACCTCCTATTTTACCTATTTTATAAAAACACAGAATAATGAGAATGCAAAGCACAGTAGGAAAACCCTAAAAGGAACTGGGGTGGGTGTGGGGTGGGCAGGCAGAGAGGGGGAGATTATAGCCGAATGGCTTCTATTCAGTTGCATCATATAAAACAGGGGTCAGCTAGTTTTACCTGCAAAGAGCCGGGTAGTCAACGTTTTCAACTCTGCAGGCCACTCAGTCTCCACCTCAAGTATTCAACTGTCTGTGGCAGGGCTGAGCAGCTGTACACAAGACACACACAAACTACTGGACACAGCTGTGTTCTAATAAAACAAGCCTTGGGCAGGATGTGGCCCAATAAGCTATAGTTTGCAACCCCTGGTATACAGGGAAAGACAGACATCTTCATGTTATATGCAGACCAAAGTATCCCCAAACTGCTTCTTCACCATCTCTAAACTAATTTACCTCTCTGCTCGTCTTTAACAAGTCTTGGCTCTTCTTAGGAGTCACACAGACACAGCAGTGAATATCATTACTGGCCCCAAATCTTCATCCGTGGCTGTAGTATCCATACCTTTTTTTTCATATGACTTTCAAATTCCTCCCCTAAAGATACAGTATATTTCCCTGCTTCCTAACTTTGAGCTTAGCCACGTGACTCACTTTGGCCAACATAATGAGATAGAAGTAACAACATGCCCCTACCAAGCCTAGAATGAAGCAGACTTAGAGTTTCTGCCCATCCTCCTGGGTTTGCCTTGTCCCCTTAGCCCTGCGAAGAGCACACCCAAGCTAGCTTCCCCCTCGTCAGAGGTGGAGAAGTACATGGTGCAGAGTCCCTTCACAGCCTCACAATGAGAGGCCGAGGTGCCCAGCTGAGCACAGGTGAAATCAGCCAACCCTCACGTGACATGCAGATTATGTCTGCAAGTGATAACATGACTGTAAGTGATACTATGATTATTGCTGTAAAGCCACCAACTTCTGGGGTGGATTGTTAGGTGACCACAGTCAATTAATAAATCCATTAATCATAAACCAAACCACGTATTTATTTCAAAGCCATCCAATCATCTTCACTGAAAACCATCTCCTGTGAAATAATTTTCAGATATACATATAGATGCATATTTCAGCTATATATTTAATTACTAATAAATGTTCTCAAGATTTCCTCATAGTTATGTGTAGCTGCTTTTATCCACTGATCAAAACAGATTTCTGTAGAGCAATATACAGTAAGCATACACAATTTCCAAAAATTTTTCAATCACAGCAGTATGTCTTTTAGACCATTTCTTTAAACATATGGTATATCATTATTATAAAGGCAATCTGGAACCATTATGACTCTTATTGTTTATTTATAGGAAGTATTATTGGCAAGGGCATTAAACAAAATATTGTTTATAAAATAATTATGTGCACAGAATATTCCCAGACCTTCTTCTGAATTTAAAAAAAAACAACAAAAGACTTTTAGAAGACAGGAAAAAGAGTATGGAGTGGCCCTGACATGTTTCTGTTTCATTCACGAAGATAGGAGTTTGTTTTCCACTTTGGTCTTACACTTCTGATATGACTAAGTCGTGACTTTTCATCAACACTTCTAGGAAAGAAATAAGTGTCAGTCCCCCCAGAATGAAACCACACTCGTCCAAACTCTGGTCAGGGTCATGTCAGACACACGCCCTTCCAGTATACTCCAACTATTTACATCCATCTGAAACAGATCCATGTGCCCTGGCAATCCTCCACCCTTCACTAACCACTGTCTCACATGTGCCAGTGCTAATCTCTCTCTCTCCACAAAACACATGTACAGCTGGGCACCAGATTTCAAGTGGTTCTTTTCCAAAAATGTGTCTCTAAGTGGATGGTCCAAAATGTGAAAGGCATTTTCCAATGCCAACCTTCCAGGGCCTATTTCATTCATGACAAATAGGAAATATATTAATATCCATATTAAGTTCATAAATATTTACATCTTTCAATTGTTAGTAACAAAAAAAATATGATGCTGTTGGTGAGCATCTTGAGACTTTTAAGCTGGTGAAAGCTCATGCAGCTGCAGGTGCCTGATGGCCTAACTCAATGGTGCTGGTTTGGTTTACACTCATTTCTGCTCCACGTGGTCTCCCATCCCCCAGGAGGGTAATCAGAACTTCCTCCAGGAGGGTAATCAGCTGCAGAAGTTCCGAGTGAAGGAGCAGGAGTGGGATATGTGAGGCCTCTTCACACCTCAACTTAGTACCTTACCATGATGTCAACTGGGCTGCATTCTACTGGTCAAAGGAAGTCACAAAGCCACTCGACTCATAGAAGTAGAGAAATAGACACCTGACTGAAAGCATGGCAAAGACATGTTATAAGAGAACATGTAACCAGGATGGGAGGATCTGTGGCTATTCTTTGTAATATACTACATACACCTAGCAGTCACATATTTTATTGTTTCTACATAAAAGGGTATTGTGGTTTTATGACTTAGTCTCCTTGCAGGAAAGAGGTGGGGAAAATGATCTTGGATAAAGGAAGATAGACCCAGACACCTGTCACAGGCTCCCCCTCACCTGGGGCAATAGGCAAGCGTACCTTCCAGGCCAATGGCACTGTAACCTAAGCTCAGTGAGCACAGAGATTTGTCTGTTTAGTTCACTGTTGGATACCCAGGGCACAGAAGAGAACCTGGTCCATAAAAGGCAAGCAGTGAAGATCTGTGAAATGAGAAGAATAGACATCTCCTAGGTGTTCTGATTGAAAAATTACAGAAGAGTTCTGCAGCAGGAGATGAGAACTGGATTCTGCATCTGAGATAGTACTAACTGTACATGTGGGTCATCTCGAGTCAACTGTTCATAAGTCAGGGACTACCCGTGTTTAAAATTAGAGCAGAGAAATGATGTGCTAAGACATTCCCACATCGGTCTCCCAAAACAACGTAAGAGTTTCTTGTGACTCAAAACCAAATGAAAGCATAATGAAGGATACTTCCTATATCATTCCAATAGAACAAAAATGCTCTTTTTTAATACAAAAATGCCCTGTATATAACTTTAAAGGAATCTGAATTGCAAGCAACAAATTAGCAAAACACACAATCTCCCACTGAACAATGTCCCTCACAGAGGATCAGGAATTGAAAATCAGGACACACGGTCAGTTTTGGGAAAGAAGTGCAGTCAATGTTGGTGTTGAATGTTGGAGCCAAAAGACCCCAGCAGTTGTCTGGTCCCCCATCTCCTCCCACTCACACACACTCTGTACACAGGGCAGAAGCTGAGGCCTGGGAGTTGCAAGGCTTGTCTGATGTCACCCAGCTAGTCAGGAGCAGAGATGGGATAAAAATTGAGGAGTTCAGACTCAGCTCTGAGCTCTTTCCACTACACCCTGCTGACAGTTTTCAGCCTTACTTGCAGCATAAACAAGCTTTTGAACATAAGCAACTATAAATAGTAATTAGTCAGAGTCTTGTATTAGATATGTTGACATCATCAGAAGGCAATTCTGTTCATTACAAGCCCCTCTGACGCTCGCTCTGAAAGTCGCTCCCTTCTTCGTGTCCACCAGGCACCACCCTGGACCTGCCTTAGGTCCCAAGTGCCTCCTTCCAGCATCTTCCAGCAATCTGAGCTTCATTACAATGTCCCCTCCTCCTGCCAGAGCTCACCAAATAGTCAAGTGCATTTGCGTTTCTCAGCCATATTCTCAGGGAAGGCAGCATGACTTTTCTAATTCTATTGCACATTCCCACAGTGCTAAGCAGGGATCTGACACACACATTTTGGTTAAACATAAGCTAATATTTATTGAACGATTACTATATGCTGGGCAAAGAGCTAGGCATTTTGCATGCATTATTTCATCTAATTCATCCCAAAAATCTATAAATAAGTAGGATTGTTTGTCTTCTGCTCACAACAAACTGGTCTGGAGAGGTTAAATGCCCTGCTCAAGGTCATACAACTAATAAAAGATGCTGATGCTGAGATTCAACCCAAGTGCTATTTGACTACAAAGTTTGTGCTTTGTAACTCCCGATTTTTCCCAAGAACGACCTGCCTGAATTTCGGGGAGGAACTGGGGGAGTGCAATTTGGAAAGTACCCAAGGTGATTCAGACGTGCAGCCAAATTTGGGGGGTCAGTGCCCCACACCCTGAAATCCTACACTGATTGACTCATCTTGCTTCTATTTTTCTGCAGCCAGAATGACAGCGTGACCAGAATCTGACCCAAGCCCACCTTTACCAGGGACTCAGGCCACACACACTTTAGAGAGTCCAGTCTTCTCTCCTGTATACAAACTTTAATCACTCCCACCCAAATCCTCCGTGGACATCTCTGGACACTGCTGAAAACCAGAGGGCACCAAATCTTTATTCCAGGATCAGTAACAGAATTCATGATGACACGGAAGGTCTATCAAAGAGGTCCTGATATCACAGCCCAGGAAGGAAATCAAGGCCCCATTGGATTCATAGTGGGTTTCATTATGAATAATGCCCTCTTCCTTTGGGGCCTGGCTTTTTTTTTTTTTTATGAGCGCCCACACATACTACACATCAGCCAATGACAGACCCAACTAGACAGTCTCACAACTATTTTCCCAAACTTCAGAACAGACACTACGGCTTTCACTGCTATGCACATAAACTGTGTGTCTTAGGCTTCCCTCCTGCAAGCATGCTTCTAGTTTGCCTTGGGCAGCTAATTCCTCCCCTTCAACAAAGGTGGGGTTCAGCATGAAGCTCCTGTACAGGAAGAATTCGATCTCTTTATTACACAACCACACAGCACCTGGCAATGGACTGAGCCTCTCTGGGAGATCACAAACAGGAGCTTCCACTTCCATCCCATGTTTCACTTCGCTCAAGGTGCTCCTACTTCGATTACTGTCCCCTCTTCCCCCTGCCTATTCTCTCCTTTTGGTCCTGCCAATTGACAAGAGCTCTTTTTTGCCTAGCATAACTGAGATAAACTCATAAAGATACTACTAAATGCTAACAGGAAATAAACAGAAACTGCAAGAAGTGAAAAAAAAAGTGGGTATTATAAAATGCTAGTGTTCTCATCCTGCCATAGTCAGGTTCCACTGGCTTCATCCCAGGTGGCCTGCCACCGGGGGTGTCCACCAGCTCTCCCCAGGGACACGTTCCTCCCACAGGGCTCCTGGTCCACATCCACCTGCAGGACCAGTCGCCCAGGAGCTCCCTACTGGACATGTTGAGGGATGTGTGCTCCAAACCAAGAGAAAGACCCCTGTCTCCGTCACACAGGATGGAAGCTAAAATATGGCTAAGATGAAAATGAGAGATTGAACAGTAGCTAAGGGAACCACAGACTGAAGAATTCTTTCAGAGCTAAATTTAAATTCGTTCCTCAATTCTTTCCTTCACTCAAGTATTTTGTTATTTCAAAGAGCATTCTGTATTCTGAAGATTTATCTAACACTAGAAACCACGTGTCCCTATTTCCCAAGCCAATGTTCTTGTCTTTCAAAGAGTCAAGAAATACAACAATTCTTGACCCTATTTTCTCTTCTCACACATATGGTACAAATCCATAAACCCAAGAGGCATTTATTCTCTACAAGATATTTGAATTTGTCTGAGACTGGTCTGCTTTTTTTTTGAAAACAGTCCTCCTGCATGAAGTCCTTCTTTTCAATATTTACTCTAACTTAAGACACTGAAGAATCCAGCTCCAGCCAGATGACTCGATTCATCGCTGCATAATTGGATGTTTACTTTTAGTTGTCCTAATTAGCCAAAAAGGAAAAAAAAAAAATCACAGTTTAGTCTTTCTTAGAGAAAAGATAAAACTTATTTTGTCATTTGTACCATCATCTGGGATCTTGGGAGATAGTACTTATTAGAAAAAGTTAAGTGTGAAAAGCAATTGAGAATTAAAGAAAGAAAAAATCTCTGTGGCCATGCACAACCATTATCCTTACATAGGAGTTTGCCTCTGGAGGCTGAAATCATGTTTAAAAACTATAAAGATGAAAACTCTTTTATGATCATTATACTTTACACTATAGATCCCCTTCACTATAATATGACATTATTACCATCTTTGGACTTGTACACTATATAAAAACATGAGTTAGCAATTGCCAAATACTTCCTTTCACTGTCTGTGAATACACTTGCAAGAGAAACTGCAGACTGCTGCAGAAATCTGGTAAATGTCAAGCATTTTTAGTACTTTTTTTTTTTAAGGGGGCAATTTCCAAATCAAAATTAGTTGAAGTTACAATTTAGTTTGTACTGAGTGGACAGATGCCCAGAGTCCTGAGGCTGCCACAAGCCACACTGTCCCTGAAGCATCTCCTACGTGAAGACCCCCTGCCTCATGTGCCAGTGATGCCCTGGCATGGAGACTTTTAAATCATTGCATTTTTAAAAAACATTCTATAGCAGGCCTTTACAAAGCAATAAAATCAGGAATGACAGACCTCAGAGAATTTCACAGGCTCTAAAATAGCAGTGGCAAGTGGTACTGGAGTCATTTTACTTTTCCTGGTAAGTTTAGGAAGAAATATTTTGGGTTTTAAAAGTCAGAAATCAGCAGTCACTTTGGAATAAGAATGAAGAATATAGAGTTAGAAAAGTGTGGGCCAACTGTTTCTTCAGCCCAAGGAGGAAGTATAATTCTAAATAATAAATCTGAATACCTGAAATTTAGGGGAAAAATGGTTGCTAATTGCATTAACTTTGATAGGTTGAACTCAACGTGCCTTTTGATAGCAAGACAAATACAAATAGACCTATGTATTCAAAGTTATTCTGTGTTTTGAGATGGCTCACACCTGTAATCCCAGCACCCTGGGAGTGTGAGGCAGAAGAATTTCTTGAGGTCAGGAGTTTTGAGACCAGCCTGGGCAACACGGCAAGACCCTGGCTCTATAAAAGATTTAAAACTTAGCAGGGTGGGCTGGGCGCGGTGGCGCACGCCTGCAATCGCAGCACTTTGGGAGGCCAAGGCGGGTGGATCACCTGAGGTCAGGAGTTTGAGACCAGCTTGGCCAACATGGCAAAACCCCCTCTCTATTAAAAGTACAAAAACTAGCCAGGCATGGTGGCAGGCGTCCGTAATCCCAGCTACTTGGAAGGCTGAGGCAGGAGAATTGCTTGAACCCAGGAGGTGGAGGTTGCAGTGAGCCGAAATCACACTACTGCACTCCAGCATGGGTGACAGAGCAAGACTCTGTCTTAACAACAACAACAAAAATATTAGCAGTGTGGGTGGCAAGTGCCTGAGGCTATAGTGAGCTATGATCAGATCACTGCATTTCAGCCAAAACAAACAAAACCAGTTATCCTGGTCTTCCAATAGCTTAGGAATCCAAAAGCCACCTCATCCAACACCTTATTTTAACAGTGAAGTGTATGAGCTCTGGGAATTGCCAGGAATCTTACATGGTAAGGAGAACTGCACTCAACCATATCCAAGGCAATCTTGGCCCCAGAAACATAGTCTAGGGTTGTGGTTCTCAAACATAGGCAGTACCTGGAGAGCTTGGGAAATGCAGAATGCCAGGCCCCAGCCACTGCCTTGCTGCTTCTGAAGATCTGCGGTGTGAGAATACCTGCTAATGAGCTTCTAAGTGATACTGATGCTGTAGGTCTGGGAGGCCCCTTTGAGAACCGCTGGCATAGGGAATGTTGAAGTAAGTGGGGGCTGGAGGAATTAGTGCTTACCAAGCACCAAGCACATCAAGATCCTTTATCATCATCCACCCCATTTAATTCCCAGTATAACTTATAAAAGAATCACCAATTGAAAGGTGAGGAAACTGAGGGCCAGGAAGGTTATGGTATTTGCTGATAAGTGGGAAGGCAAGAGATAGTCCCAGGGCAGCAAGGGTCCACAATACCTTCCAATTGCTTCACCCCCACCTTAGGCCCCAATCAACAAAATCACGTACATCATAAAATGCCTTGTATGAATATGTGACTGCAAACTTGCTAATAAAACATTCTAGCTAGAGGCCTCCAAGCACTCAAACACAATATGCACAGCCATTTTTCATCCAGAGAGCCAATTTCCATCTCTAAACTGTTGTTGGAAATTTCCAACAATCCCTGCGAACTTTCGGCTTACTCCTTTCCTGGACTCTCTCAACAATCTTCCAAATCCTCCTTTCTCAATAAGCCAACCCCAATGGAGCACCTAACAATGGCCAGCCCCAACCCAGGACAGAACTCACCATCTGCAATAGAAATAGCATGAGCCCACTGCCTCTACTTTTCGAGGTTCTATGACTGAAGACCCTGATGTTTGTGTAGTGTGTATGGGTGGCAAGGTTTAGTGTAACCTCCAAACACAGATTTCCGTGCTTTGTAGTGTACACATCACAGCACAACGCTTGATATTAAAGCTCTGTGTTGATGATAATGACCTGAAGTAACTCTCCATATCAGGGAGTCCCTTACACGGTATTAACAAAGCAACTCCAAGATCTGTTTCCATGACAACAGCAGCATCACACAGGAAAGAGAACGAGGAGAGTACAAAAAGGCTTTTTAGAAACTGTTACCAAAATGCACACCCAGTTTAGGAGACTAAAAATTTTCTGGGCATTAGATTTCGGGTTAAAAATCTTTTCTTTTTTGAACGTATTCTCTAATGATGTGACTATTTTTAAATGTCTAATAGGGACTGATTCAGAACACTATAAATACCATCCATCTGCCAAATTTCAGGAGGTCTAAAATTAGGTTACCAGGTTCATCAATTTCCCTAAGAAGATTCTCGTAAAAATAGAACAAACCTTTCCGGTAGCATTCACAGTAAAATGCTGATAGCTCAAATGCTGTGGTAAATAAACTATACCTATTTAAAAAGCTAAAAACTATTAAGCAACTCCGAAAAAATCATGTTTTTTTCCTGAATAAAGTTAAGACGGTGAATATCTTATGAAACAGGAGTTTCTTAGGAGGCCCTTCAATTTACAAAGCCACAGACTGAAAATACCTCCCAGCAGTATGTGGTATAAGCAAATCACATATTATCAACCAATACAAGGAAAGGACACATCACATTTTCCTTTCTACTGTGCTCATGATCAGCCTCTGCTTATGTTTGCTTTTCTCTGGTGGATGAGGTGGAAATTAAATGAAACACCAAACAACGCCTGTGGCCTTCTCCTCGCCTAATATTTTTTTCTGCCATTATTATTCCTTCGTTGACCATCAAAGATGACAGGGCCATCTTACTAAAAATATCCTGGAACAACAGCCAGCATTGAGACCTTCTTTTTTTTTCCTCAGCTACTGGGAGGTAAGGTTATTTCACCTACATGTGTACCAAGTTATTTTTAAAACTTGCCTTGTTCTTCTCTGGTTATTCTATTTCAATAAGCAAAAGGGAAGCTGCAGCCGTACTCACATCCACCCTAAACACCCTAGCTGTTAGACGGTCCACGTTACGGTCATCAACACAGACAGAGAGTGGACTTTTCACGCGTAAACTGAAGTGCAGAAACCGCTTTGCAAAAACAGCTTGATGAGTAATTTTCAACCTTGTCACAAGCATGGAAGTCGCAGATCTCAACGAGATGGCACTTGCGCCAAGAACTCGGTGTTATTCTTTTTTCTCAGTAACTATCCATTATGCTAAGAGGCCACAACAGATTGGCTCAGAAAAACCTGTTAGAATGGTTTTGGCGTGAAAAAAGTTAGAACAGAAATTCTGTCTAACGTCAAGGTTAACTCAAGCAGAATCTCTCCGATCTCTATTCATTTACTTGCTAATTCAGTAAATATTTGTTGAGAGCCAGATACACGCCAGATTCTGTGTAAGCACTGAGGACAGGGACGGAGAGATGAAAGATAGGTTTTAACCTCAAGGGCCACAGTGTATGGGCAGACACAGAGAAACAATTACAACAAGTGGTATGAAAGCCTTCAAAGAGGTACGCAGGAGGTGGAAGAGAAGCAACGGAATTGGGGGCAGGGAGAGGAAGAAAGGAGTCCATGGGGGGACAGGGCATAGTCAGGAAAATCTCCTGAGATGAGACACCGTGCCCGGCCACATTCCCTTCTTTATCACAAAACTAAGTTAACTTTGTTCCAGGTGAAAAGCAACCTCAACAAAAGCAAGCAAAGAAAACCCTCCAAATAAACCAGAAACCTAACATTTTGCAAATCGCAGTGGCTACGTGATACGCTTCTGGCCAAGATGATGTAAATAGAAACTGCTGGAATGGAATTGTTTCTGGAGGAGTTATTTGAATGGGAATGGCCTTAACAAGCATCTGTGATTTGAGTTCACCTTTGGCTCACCTCCTGCTTGGAGCATGGGTAGGATGCTTCTGGAGCAGGCATCTCACACCTACCGGGTAACAAAGATGAGGATGAAAGAAAGAAGCCTACAAGACAAGACAGCTAAACTAAAGGCTGGAGGAGGCCAGGTCCCACACACCATCGCGGAGCTGCTCTTATCAGCTTTGGACTGCCCTGTTCTGGACATTTTGTTCAATGAGGAGAGCGAGCCCCCTATTCAGTTCAAGCCACTGCTTAGTCAAGTTTTCTATTACTCATGTTTGAATCCCAGGATGATACATTTAGCTTGCAGCAGTGTAAATATCTGCAACAGACAGCTTTCTCATCACACTGTTGGGCGAAGGAGAGTTCTCAGATGGGTGGTTATGTTTCATTCACGTAGCATTCTGGGAGGTGACAGTGCTTTGTCATATTTCAAGAGAATTACATGGCCTAGACTAGAGAAAGGTACAAGAACGGTCGCCCTTTTATCTGCAGGGCGTACATCCCAAGAAACCCCAGTAAATGCCTGAAACCGTGGCTAGTACCAAACTGTATATATACTATGTTTTTTCTATACATACATACATACCCATGTTAAAGATTAATTTATAAATCAGGCACAGTAAGAGATTAATAACAATAATAATAAAATAGAACAACTACACTAATATACTGTATGTAATGAAAGTTATGTGAATGTGGTTTCTCAAAATATCTTAGTGTACTATACTAAAGGTAACTGAAACCACAGATAAGTGGGGACTACTGTACTTTAAACAAAATTTTAGAACTGTTCAAAATTGTATTGTTCTAACAAGTCCAAAAAGAAAATCTCCCTATGTCAAATCACCTTAAAAATCAATTAAATGATTTCCATCTTTTAGGTTTCCTTCTACTTCTGCTCCCCCGCACTAACTCTGCTGTAGTGACAATCATGGCAATAACTTTATAATAAGCTTTTGCACCTAGCATCATATAAGCATTTGTCTATGTCTTTATAAGCATCATTCTTAATGGCTGCATGTATTTTATCACACTGATGTATCAATTTACTTAACAACTCCCTACTGCTCACCAAGAATATTAGTAGAAAAAAATTAATGACTGCAGAGGACAATCTAAGAGAGGACACTGATCCCAAGTCAATATGCAGCCATAATATTCAAGGTGTGGATCCTATTAGATACAAATTATTCTCAAGGTTTTAAATTCAACGTCTACTGCACTTATCCAGAATGGGCAACATTCAGAATCTAGTGGTTAATTATGTATCCTAGTTAAAAAAGGCTGATTGTATACATTTTATTTTAAAATTAATTTTACAGGCCACATCAACATTAAGATTAAGAAGAACACACCTTTTATTTGGAAGATGTCGAATCACACGGCAGGTCTCAGGCTTCACTGGTATGGCGTCACAGTCATAGAAAGGGAAAAGTCTCTATTGATCTCAGGACATTTCCCTTTAGTTTTATTGTTAGAAGGAAACAAAAAACACTGTAAGATCTTTCATCTTCCTTGTGAAACTAAAATGCATTCACTCATCCACCCAACAAATATTTACTGAGCACCTACCATGCATTAGGCATCATTTTAGGTTAAGCAGAAGAGTAAGATAACATCCTGCTCTCATGGCGCTTTCAAGTTGGTGGAGAAATACACAATAATCAAGTAACAAATAAATTGTATGGTTTTAGATGATGACAGGGGCTTTGAAGTGCATAAAGATAAAGTAATAGAAAATAATGAGGGGGACCAGGTGCAGTGGCTCACGCCTGTAATCCCGGCACTTTGGGAGGCGGAGGCGGGCAGGTCAACTGAGGCCAGGAGTTCGAGACCAGCCTGACCAACACGGTGAAACCTTGTCTGTATGTACTAAAAATACAAAAATTAGCCGGGCGTGGTGGCGCATGCCTGTAATCCCAGCCACTCAGGAGGCTGAGGCAGGAGAATTGCTCGAACCTGAGAGGTGGAAGTTGCAGTGAGCCAACTTCACGCCATTGCACTCCAGCCTGGGCCAGCTCGAAAATATTAATAACGAGGGGGGTATCATCTAAAAAGGCTCTCGAAGGAGGCAGTATTTCGGCAGAGTCTCAAGTGGTGCAAATGAGCATTGTGAAGATCAGTTCTATAAAGAGGAATCTGCCCTGGGGTGCACATGAGCTTGGGATGTTCTGGTCAGTGAGGTGTACAGGAGCCAGATCATGATCATGATGGACACACACACACACACAGTCACACACTTTTTCTTTTTCTTTTTTTGGAGACAGGGTCTCACTCTGGCATCAAGGCTAGAGTGCAGTGGTGTGATCTCAGCTCACTGCAACCTCCACCTCCCAGGTTCAAGCAATTCTCTTGCCTCAGCCAACTGAGTAGCTGAGATTACAGGCGTCCACCAACAAGCCCAGCTAATTTTTGTGTTTTTAGTAGAGACGGGGTTTCACCATGTTGGCCAGGCTGGGTATATATATTTTTTATTCCAGTGGTTAAGAGGACGGCACTGAAGGGTTCAGATGGAATGACACAAAGATTTGATCTGTGTCATATTAACACGTGCAAAACACGAAGCTAACTACTGTGGAGGGTAAACTGTAGGGGATGGGAATGGAAACCAGGAGCCAAGTTAGGAAGCTATTTGGCAAGCAGTGTATTTCTTCCGAGGCTACTACTGTGTAGACTCTCTCACTGTCTGGCTGCTGGATGGACAGAAGTTCACTATGTGACAGCTGGGTGTGGTAGCTCATGCCTGTAATCCCAGCACTTTTGGGAGGCTGACAGGGGTAGATCACCTGAGATCTACAAGGAGTTCAAGACAACATGGTGAAACCCCATCTCCACTAAAAATGCAAAAATAAACCAACTGTAGTGGTGTGCGCCTGTAATCCCAGCTACTCAGGAGGCTGAGGCAGGAGAATTTCTTGAGCCTGGGAGGCAGAGGTTGCAGTGAGCCAAGATCATGCCACTGCACTCCAGCCTGGGTGATAGAGTGAGACTCCATCTCAAAAAAAAAATGTTCACTATATGAGAGAATGACCTGATCTGAACATGTGTCCAAACTAATGGCAAGCAGCAAATCCGCAAGACCAAGCCCGTTTAATACCTAGGGATGTGATTCCTTCTTAAACGTTCAGCCTACCATTCTTCTTCCCCGTCTAGTTTTACGCATTAAGTTATTCCCAGTTACCAATTCTTAATGGGGAAAAAAACAACGATTACGATGAATTACCTAAATCCTGGTGCATCATTCAAACTTAGTAAACGCAAAAGAAAGCAGCCCTGCCTTTCTAATTTTAAGACCTGCTGTATGAACTCCCCTTCTTTTTCAAGCTTCCTTGGTCTTTTGTGATTAATTTTAGTAACTGGAGAACAACCTGTTTAAGAACAAATGAGTCATAATACAAGCTTAATATCGAGAAACCTAAAACCTCCTCCACAGAGAATATCATTTTCAAGTATGAAATTCTTACGTTTTAAACACTGATATCCCATGCTCATTCTACAACGCTTCCTGCCTGGAAAGAGAGATGAGGAGGAACAGGCTTGGAACTTGAAAGTGTAGAAAGCTAGCAATAGGCATATTGCTTTCCTGAAGGCATTGGTCACAGGCATGTTTTATGACATACAAAAAAAATTCCTCACCTATTGTAAAGCAGTTATAAACTGTGTGTTTTAAAATACACTATTTGGGAGGCAGGGGCGGGCAGATCACTTGAACACTGGAGTTTGAGACCAGCCTGGGCAACATGGCAAAATCCCGTCTCTACAAAAAACACAAAAATTAGCCACGTGTGGTGGTGTGCGCCTGTAGTCCCAGCCACTAGGGAGGCTGAGGTAGGAGAAATACCTGAGCCCCAGGAGGCTGATGCTGCAGTGAGCCATGATCGGGAGACTGTACTTCAGCCTGGGTGACAGAGTGAGACCCCATCTCAAAAAAATAATAAAATGAATAAAATACATACTTTCCTCCAGCAATCTCATAACAATTTCTCATGAACAAGAATAGCAAACTCTACGATTTCTGAAGAAGAGTCTCTATCATGGTGAAGGCAGGCTATGTAAAGGCAGGAATATACCCAGAAAGGCAGAGATCAAACAGGAAAGAAATCAAAGGCTATTGACTCCTTAGCTCTCAGCTGTCCCTTTTGACATTGTGATTGGTTATAAATTTCTCCCTTTTGAATTGTGATTGGTTATAAACCCCTCTACATGATAAGCAATTACTTCAAGGATGATCACCCTAAAATACGCAGGTGACAAAACAAGTATTGCATTTCAATAGGTGGTTTTTCCTATCAACATTTAACCAAAAAAATGCTCACCAGGTTAAGAGATTCTGGTCACACAGCACGCAAAGCTCAATGGGCATCTTGCATAATTTTGTTAGGCTTAAACTTCAAGCACTGAAGAGTCCCTCAACATAAAAAACTTTTTCCCCCCGAAAATGAAATTCTTTTTCTAAAGATGGAAACTTACAATCAGGAAGTGGCTGGTATTGATTCTGAAAGAATCCCAGGAAGCATTTCACAGATATTCCACTCCTAGGAGTGTCCAAGAGAGAGAATGCAGTCATGGGTTCTTAGTTTCTGTTTCTTGTTGGGCCAGTAAAGTCCCTTCCTCATCCCTCTTTTCTATTATCACTAGAGACAGAAACTAAAAACCATGGCTTCAGGTTGCTAAAAGCCTCAAACAAAACAAAACAGAACCACAACCACAGCAAAATAAGGTGCACTGGACAAGCTTGACTCAAACCTAGGAAATAATTTTCATTTTCTTTTGGGATCAAATACCTCATTTTTTTTTCCCCATTCATTCGCTCTTTCAACAAACATTAATGATCACCTACTAAAAGTCAGAGATCATACTAGGCATTGGGGATACAGAGATGAAGAAGATTTAGAGGGAAGAATTATAGTATAACCCAAACAAGTCTGCCTATGGCAAATGGTTACACTAACGACCCCAGTGACTCATACCCCCAGGTTCCACACCCTTCTGTGGTAGTTAATTTTATAAGCACCCAACCTCCCCAGGGCCTGGGTGCCCAGACATTTGGTCACACATTATTCTGGGTGTTTACACAATGGTGTTTTTGTATGTTATTAACATACAGATTGGGAGGTTGAGCAAAGCACACTGTCCTCCCTAGTGCAGGTGGGTCTCATCCAATCTGTTGAAGGCCTGAATGGAACAAAAAGCCTTCCTCTCCTCCAAGTAAGAGAGAATTCTTCCTGCCTGAAGGCCTTGAGATTTGGTCACCAGCTTTTTCTTGCTCTTGGACTCAACCTAAAACATCAGCTCTTACTTAAGAGCTAATGTCTTAAGCTTGCCTGCCTTCGAGCTAGGACTGGAACTTACATCATTAGCTCACCTGGCTCCCAGACCTTCAGAATCAGACTGGTACTATCCCATTGGCTCTCTAGCTTGCCAACTCAACCTGAAAATCTTGGGACTTGCCAGCCTTCATAATTGCATTAAGTCAACACTTTATATTAAATCTCTTTACACACACACACACACACACACACACACACACACACACACACGGTCTTTTTCTCTGGAGAACCCTGATTCATAAACCTTCACAGTGACTCTGGGCTTTGGCCAATGAAACACTGGGAAACACAGTGCTGGGAAGTTTGTTAAGTGTCTGTACACTCAGGTGTTCCTTCTTGGAAAACTGCCACTCCCTTGTAAAAAACCTGTACTACCCTCCCAAGCTAATGTGGGGCAGACCCTAGGACTCCCTGGCCAGCAGCCACAGCTAACAGTCAGTGAGGCTGCTGTGAGTGACTCTGTACCAACCTTGGAAAATGTTAAGCAAGACAGTGCATTATCACATTAAAAAAAAACAAAAACAAAACCAAAAAAGCAACAACTGGAGTACCATGGGGTGACAATATGAAAGACAGTTCATAGAGGAGAAAGAGTCCAGAGTCAGTAAGACCAACTCACAGCACACAACAGGCCTTCACAAAGACGGTGGCTATGAAGATGGAGAGGAAAGAGAGTTGACAGCGGAACTCGCAGCACTTGGAAACCTATTAGGTGCGCGAGACAAAAAAAAAAAAAGGAGACAACCAAGAGAATCCCGAGGCTTCTGGCTTGGGATCCTGTGTGCAGAGGACAGTCGGGTGTTACAATCGAACAGGGTGACAGGAGTAAGCATTGGCTTGCGGGGAGGAAGAGATGCACGAAGAACAGGCAAGAGAGCTGGAAGGCTAAGGACAGTGGCGTACGTGGGCGGCATGACATCCCCAACATGAGGAGCAGAGCACTCTTCCCACACAAAGACGGTCATTGGGAAACCTTTACCCAGTCAGGACCACAGCAATGCCCAACAGCAATGTTATCATCATGGCCATGACATTCTTCTGAGAACCTGACTTTTCTCCTTGGTTTATCATTCTCAAAACAAATATGTTTTGGAATGTGCTGGATTATACGAATAAATAGAACAGGCTGAATTACTAACAGAATAATTAGAATGGACCTTCCCACTGTCCATCTCACTCTTGCTAGTACAAGCCTCTACGTTTGAGGGTGCTGGATCCCAGCTTCCAGTACAACATAATAGAAGCGACTGTGGAGGGGTGGGGGGCCCTTCCCACTTGCTGTTTCTCTCTTAGCCACCATCGGAGGCTGAAACAGAATTCCTAGTAAGTGGGTTCATTTGATTGTTATGATTGGTTTTGGCCCATGATCCCTTTGTAAATCAATAAAATAATACAGTTATAATGACAGCTAGACTACCCACAGTAAACCTTCCTTCTTTTCTTAGATCTTGGGAAATCTACTTCTCTGTCCACAGACCCTTCCTAAATCTCCTGCTGGAAATTCACTAAGCAGCAAAAACAGAAAACAAAGTCAAGGTGAAGGTACCAGTTAACTGAATGGGATTCAGCTTAGAAGTTTAGAAGTTCAGCTTCTAAAAAACGTGACTCATTAGAATCCAGGAATAAGCCCCAGCATGAGCCAAAAAGCTCTCTGGGCTGGCTTTCAGCTTAGGGTGTAGACACTTGAAATGGATCTTTCCAGAAACCCAATGTCCTGAAAAGTCCCACTCTGCACTCTCTTCGGAAGGACCGAAACCAAGTCTCCAAGCCGCTGCCAGCTCTCACCTGGTCCCATCAGCTCCACATGCTCCCGTCTTTACTAGTTCACGTTGCTGATCTGTCTTGTGAGTGTTTTTACTCTTAATGTCTCAGGATTGTGTGAATCCAAATTTCTTTTACCATTTTAAGATTTCTCATAGTCACAATGACCCCAGACTCCACCCACAAAAATGGAGCCTTCACTGACAGAAAACTGCTCCTAAGTTAGCGTTGCTGTTCAGTCACATGGTACTGTGGAAAAAGAACAGGGTTGGAAGTTGAGAGATCCAGTTCAAAGCTTAGTGCTCCACTTACTACTGCATTTGGGAGAATCACTTAACTACCCCAAGACTCAATTTGCACATCTGTACAATGGGAACAATGATGCATACCTAGTACATTTATGTATGTTATCCACTGAAGGGACTATTTGAATATTTATTCATATACATGACTTCCCACTAATGATAAGTTGTTTGAAGACAAGAACCGTGTTTTTTAACCTTTGCCTCCCATAATACCTCACACACAATAAATGCTCAAGAAACGTTTAATGATGACATACAATGAATAAATGCAAGAAAAACACCAGACACATAAGAGACGCTAAAATACGTGGTGAAAGAGTATCACAAAGATGTCACATCTTGTGCCGTGGATCTTCCAACTCTGGGCTTCTGAGAATTTGCACTCCTACAGCAGGCTCTCCAGACACCATTTCCAACAACAGTTCTCAGGGACAGGTAATTTGGCAGTTTGTACATCGTGAAATGTCTAGTATTACCGAGTCACTCGGATTGGTCAGGACAAATAAACAAGGAATCCATCATACCAATTGTCGATTCCAACCAGTAAAAAGTTATTGCCTCGCCCATTACTTTTGCAACTAAATTCCAAATAGTGAAGACAACACTTTGAAACAGCTACTGGGAAAAACAGAAAAGCCCACCAGGTGTGTTCCCCCACACCTCCAGCATCAGCCATTTTCAAACGGAAAACACACAGGACCCTCTCACAAAGAATTCCCTGTGTAAACATGATCATTAAGTAATATGACCATTTTCTCTTTTAATTTAAGAAATAGGGTCTCGCTATGTTGCCTAGGCCAGATCCCGAGTAAATAATTTTTTTTTTTTTTTTTTAAAGACAGAGTCTCACTCTGTCGCGCAGACTAGAATGCAGTGGCACGATCTTGGTTTACTGCAACCTCCACCTCCTGGGTTTGAGCAATTATCCTGCCTCAGCCTCCCAAGTAACTGGGAGTACAGGCACGCACCACCATGCCCGGCTAAATTTTGTACTTTTAGTAGAGTAAAAATTTGTACTTTTTAGTAGAGTACTTTTAGTTTCACGATGTTGGCCAGGCTGGTGTCAAACTCCTGACCTCAGGGGATCCACCTGCCTTGACCTCCCAAAGTGCTGGGATTACACATGTGAGCCACCGCGCCTGGCCTCCGAGTAAATAATTTTTTTAAAAACAAACATGCACCGGGTGAAGCTGCTCACGCCTGTCTACCCAGCTACTCAGGAGGCTAAGGCAGGAGGATCACTTGAGTCCAGGAGTTCAAGTCCAGCCTGGGCAACATAGCAAGTCTCATCTCTAAAATTCGAAATAAACAAATAAATAAATAAATAAGCATATTAACTAAAAGTGACCCAGAGGAGACGTTATACAATGATGCAAACACACACTCTATCGTTAATACACAAAGGTCTCTTCCCAGACTTGATGTCAGAGATATTTTATAAGTTTCACAACAAAATCACTCTAATGTATCATCTCATCTCCTTTTTTTGACCAAAAACAATTCTACCCACCTCAAAGGGCTCCCTTATTCTGACTAGGTTCCACTGGCCTTTTGTCTGCCCCCCACAAACAATCTCACCACCCTTTCAGAGGCTGACAACTCGGCAAGGGTGAAGATTTTGAAAAGGAGGTACTACTGGCCACCTAGGCCATTCGAAAGTGGAGTTCCAAAGATGGGAGGTAGGAACCACAATCTAGGGACTAAGCTGAAAAGCCCCCAGGGTGACTCCCTTGAAAACATGCCTTCCAAAGATTGGTTGAAAATGGGAGCATTTACTTTGTAATTACATCACGCATTTCATCCCCACTAATCAGGTACGGACCACGGGGCAAATCCCCATCCCTCTCTCTTCCCCGTGGCCAGAACTTGGTGAGTCAAGAGAATGGTCATGCCACCCCCTCCCTTTTGGAGGGGACACCCACTGTCTCCTTTTGCTCATCAGAACCACGGATGAGGATACAAGTCTCGGGGGCTATTTTTAACTCCTGGCTAAATTAATTTGGTCCAAGTGCAGCAGGAGTCCCTTCCCTTGTAGGAAATACTTCTGTTACTGTGAATCTGGTACATAAAATAATCCACCCACTGAAGAGCAGAATTAGCACTGGAGTTTTTTTGTTGGGTTTGTTTCCCCGAAATAACTTCTTTTTAAGGTTTCCTGTGGCATCACAGCAAGCGAGGAAGGGTACCTGCGGGCAAGTGCCGAGGGTGCTTTCAGAAATGCACTCGGGCTTCCTCAGGGGCTCACGGGAGGGGGGTCCCGACAGGACATGCAGAACATTATAGGCTTCCCTCTTTGCACTATTATGACAGGTCCACTGGCAAATATGTCACCTGAGTGTAGGCACTGCTGGATGACAGCATTAGGCAAGAGATGTAACTCCCATGGGCCAACATGAGCAATAGGAAAACTAAAGAAAAATGATGAAAAGAATTGAAATACATCTTGAAATGTCACCATCTTCATGACGCTCTTCCTGCATTCTCCCATTAGATGCAGGCTGGCTTTCTGGCTGCTAAACTCAGCAGCATTTTATTTCTATTTCTTCCCCACTTACGGCACCTACCCTGTGCAATCTTTTTTTTTTCTTTTTTGAGACAGAGTTTCACTCTTGTTGCCCAGGCTGGAGTGCAATGGTGCAATCTTGGCTCACTGCAACCTCTGCCTCCCTGGTTCAGGTAATTCTCCTGCCTCAGTCTCCCAAGTAGCTGGGATTACAGGTGTGTGCCACCACACCCGGCTAATTTTGTATTTTTAGTAGAGATGGGGTTTCACCATGTTGGTCAGCCTGGCTGCTCTTGAGCTCCTGACCTCAGGTGATCCACCTGCCTCGGCCTCCCAAAGTGCTGGGATTATAGGCGTGAGCCACCGTTCCTGGCCTACCCTGTGCAATCTTGTAACTCTTTGCCTGATTGGTTTATCCTTGCAATTAAAGGATAATCGCTGCATCGGGAGGGCAGGAACTATCTTTACCTTTGTAATCTTCATAGTACAGGGCTGCCAATCAATGTTTAGTAACAGAGGGACTATAATGAAACTTGGGGCTGAAGGCAACTTTAAAGATCATTAAATTCAACCTCCATATTTATACGTAAGAAAAAAAAGGTCTAGAAAGGGCTTCAGTAATACGGCCTGGCAGGACTCCCAATTCCCACTCCAGGACACTCTGCACTATATACTCTGAGGAATTTTAAATGCACCTTTTTAGCTCCTGTACCTCATACAAATCTAACTTTACTGTGTCACTTCAGGAACATAAAAATGTTTTGGGGGCGGAACTGGCTTTGCTCACAAAATCATCTTTTTCTAAATTAGATGTTTAAAAGTTCACTTCGAAAAAATAGAAGATTCACTATTAAATTTTTTTCTAGGTTTATTTTAAACGCTTTAAATTCTATTATAACTGAATCTTTGAAATGCTGAATTTTCAATATTTCAGCAGCCCTTACTATTTGATTGGTTTTCTAAGACACTGAAAAGGACTGGAGAAAGAGAGAATTCTCAGGGTTGTAGTAAAGAACGAAAAGAAAGCAATTTTGCTTTCTAGACATATAGTCCTCCATGGAGTCCAGTCTCACAGGGGATATCACTTTTGGTTTATAGCAATTTGTGCAGTAGGTTCCGTTTTTAGCATTCAGTGTTTATAGTCAGTGCTCTCAGCTTCTTCAAATAGACCAGTTTCACAATCTTCAGTGACTTGAAGGTGTACCCAGGTCTGAAGCAAGCCTCCCTATCTTTTAACAAGTTAATTAATTTATTCATTTGGTCCCCTTCCAAACATTCTGGCACGCTTCAGCGAACCTGTGACGTCACCGGTATACATGTTGGCTGTCTGCCAGGTGAGGTACAGCAATAACCTGGGAAGTCACCTGAATTCTGTTCAACGGGACGGTTCAAACATATAACATGCAAAATACTGTGTGAACAGTTTCTCCCCAGAGAAGCCAGAGTCACTGGTAAAAATGTACGGGGCAAATAAAAACATAATGACTCAACAAAAATGCGAGGAAAGCTTACTACCTCCAGACGCTTGAAGCCTTTTAACGAATCCCTCTCCCACTCCCTCCCCCTACCACCCCTTACTTTCTCAAATGTCCACATAGCCAACGCACAGAGTAAACACTCTAAAGATTATGTGTAAACAGTTGCTTAGCATGTGTGTTATTTTATGGATGACACATAAGAACAGCTTCTCTTCCTACAACTTTTGACTAGAAAGCTGGGGGGCACGCCGGGCATGGTGGCTCACGCCTGTAATCCCAGCACTTTGGGAGGCCGAGGTGGGCGGATCACGAGGTCCGGAGATCGAGACCATCCTGGCTAACATGGTGAAACCCCGTCTCTACTAAAAAATACAAAAAACTAACCGGGCGAGATGGCCGGCGCCTGTAGTCCCAGCTACTCGGGAGGCTGAGGCAGGAGAATGGCGTGAACCCGGGAGGCGGAGCTTGCAGTGAGCCGGGATGACGCCACTGCACTCCAGCCTGGGCGACACAGTGAGACCGTCTCAAAAAAAAAAAAAAAGGAAGCTGGGGGGCAGGGGGAGTTGTCATTGTGGCCCTAAGAACAGGACTGAGCTTAGTATGATTCTCTCAAAGTGATTCTCACTTAAGACACACAGAGAAAACAAAGAATTTTAAAAAGGGCCAGGCGCAGTGGCCCATGCCTGTAATCCCAGCACTTTGGAAGGCCTAGGTGAGTGGATTACCTAAGGTCAAGAGTTCGAGACCAGCCTGAACAAAATAGCAAAACCCCATCTCTACTAAAAATACAAAAATTAGCCAGATGTGGTGGCGCATGCCTGTAGTCCCAGCTACTCAGGAGACTGAGACAAGAGAATCGCTTGAATTTGGAAGGTGGAAGCTGCAGTGAGCTGAGATAGCGCCACTACACTCCAGCCTGGGAAACAGAGCGAGACTCCATCTCAAGAAAAAAAAAAAAGAATTTTAAAAACGGCTGAATGTGCTAATAAACACACACACACAAATACATATCCACACATCCATGCACAGATGCCTAAGGGAAAGCCCCCAGACCCCATTCTTCCTCTTCGTAGCAGGGTGGGCTTCATGAACAGACACAATCAAAAGTGAATGGAAACTTCTAAGAACAGGGAGGAGCTCTGCACTGACCAAGAAGACGCTGGTGAGCGAAGGTTTTAAGAAGTAAGAGGAAGAAGTCTGGAAATAGCCAGCCCTGCAGACCCCACACCACTAGCCCTTCCTGAATCTGCCCCGCCCCATCACGGCCAGAGCAGGGAAGAGAAGCCCACGGAGGCAGGTGATCAATGGCAGCCAAAGAAGCATGGGTACTTGCTGCCCTCCAGCAGAGCAGAGTCACGCTCACTACTCCCACTGCCCCAGAAAGCAAGTCCTACTCTCCTTTTACCTGCCCTTGTCCAAGTCTGTGTCTTAATTTGGTGGAGAAGGGGGAAAAGCCATTTCTAAACACAGAGCACTTTTATCTTATTTTATGTTGTCTGATGAAACCTCGGATGCGGGAATGGGGTACTGGGCAGAGCCCCAAGCTGCATTCTGGGGCCACACACCTGGAAACATAAATCCTGCACCAACTCAAAGTGCCTTCCCAACCAACACCAGGTAAGAAGAGAATGGCTCATTCCACGAGCCACGTACTGCAGCGTCCAAGCCTGAGCCCTGCCTGCAAACTCAGGCAGCGCCAGGGAATGAGCTTACCAATAACGTTAGGTTCCTTTAAGTCTTCTGCTTTCATTTCTTCTCTACTCAGTGTGTATGGGGACAGACTTAAAGGCTAGGAATTGCTCGGCTTTTTGCTCTAGATTTGCTGGTACAGAATGCCATCTCATCCAGAAGGGGCAGAGGACCCTTGAGAAATTGGCCTGAGGATCTCCAGGGAGGGGCCTTCTGCTGAACCCAGGAGCCTTTTCTCTGCCAGGATTCCCTGCACTAATGCATACTCTCAACTACCACTGCTCCTTGAGTCTTGAAGAGCATCTCTGTTCAAAAGAACTTTGTAATGTCTTCCCATCTGGCTACTGTAATCTGGGTACTGCTATTTTATGTCTCAGTACTTTTTCCCATCCTTTCATCTTGAAGATGGCAGAGCAGGTACAACATTTGAGGATTTCACAAGGATTGTACCTTCTTTTTCCCCGTCTGTGAATGTGTTAAGAGTCTGCCCAGCTCAGTTAAGGTACTATTAAGCAGCATATGAACAGGATATCTTAACCATTCTCCATGGTATGAAAAAAAAAAAATCCCAATTTAAAATTTTCAAATTTTTCAGGGGAAAAATGCTTCGGGCAGTTTTTTTTTTTTTTCTCTTAAATTCTGAAACCTCCCATTATTTTCACTGGTCTTTCTCCTTGAGCCTGCTGGCAGGCATTTTTTATTGGATCGATTTCTAAGACACTGAAAAGGACTGGAGAATAAGATAATTCTCAAGATGGTATAATAAGCCTGCTAGTTTTCTAAACACCTGACCAGAATTTTCAACAAATGCACCAAGGAATAGCTGTCAATGTGCTCCACTGGCTGCACAACCCAGTCAAGCCACCAACGCCTCATTTCTCTTCATGACCAATTGCCTTGAAAGAATCCGCCACAAGCCCACTGGATACTCAAGAGATAACATATGACAGTACCTCAGATCATTTTTGCCTTAGCTGTCTCCTCATCGATAAAATAAGGTCAACCCAGATAAATCCTTAACACCCCTTCTGGCTCAATACTCCTGGGATTTGCAGAAAAATGGTATTCAGAAAAGGATAAAATAAGAACATTCTAGCATCTCAGCTCAGTTCTACCTCCCAATGCCTTCATGATTTTCCAACTATCTCCCTGGTACAGGACAGTTTGATCATCCTGTACCTTCATAAGATTTGCTTGCAGATTTGCAGAGTAAGTAAAATCATCCTGCACACAACCAGTCAACACTTCTCAGGCCTTGGCTGCAGAAAGCCCTAGTCATAGGTCTCTCGCGCCAAAGACCAAAAATCAGATTTTCTCCTTTCTCTTCCAAGATCATGGTGCCAGCAGATTCTGTATCTGGCGCAAGCTGGGCTCTGCTTCCTGGATGGTGCCTTTTTGCTGTGTACTCACATAACAGAAGGGTTAAAAGGGGAAATGGCAGTAACAGCTCCCTTGTACCTCTCTTACAAGGGAGTTGGTCCCATTCAGGAAGGCCCCACCTCATGGCTGAATCACCTCCTAAAGGACCCACCTCTTCATACAATCACACTGCAGTTAAGTTTCAGCATACGAATTTTCGGGGACACGGACCATTAGGAGACATATTCAGTGTGAGATGTCTGACACTGGCAGTCAGAATCTGCTGGCACCTTGATCTTGGACTTCCCAGCCTCCAGAACTGTGAAAAAACATTTCCTATTAATTACAAATTACCCAGTCTACAGTATTTTGTGTTGGCAACAGGAACAGGCTATGACCAAATTGAAACCCCTGTTCTGCCCCATCTCACTCTCCCAAATACATGCTCTCCCTCCAGAGTCCCCATGGCTTTCATGTACCTCCATCCATTCACATGTTCATGCCAGAAACCAGGGAGTCATTTTCAACATCTCCATTTCCCCAATCCAACAATGACCAAGAACTGCAGATCTGGCTCCTAAACGTATCTTGAATGAGTTGACTCTGTCCATCCCCAGTGCGTCCGTCTACAAGCCCCTGTGACATCGCCCAGAGGAGAGGTACCTCTACACAGTATTCTCCAGCCTTTGCTATTTCCCCATCTCCACCAGTACACCAAGCGCACTTCCTGCCCAATCCATTTCTTAGAAGGCAACCAGAGTAACCTTTTTAAGATGCAAATCAGACCACATCATTTTTAGGTTAAAACCTTTCCTGAGCCCCTAGTGCTCCTAAGAGTGTGCCCAAAATCCGTGCCAGACACCCAACTCCCAGCTTTCTGTTATTGATTAAACTCCTTCCCACATCTTGGCGTTCTCACTTGCTCTTCCCTTTGTCTCAAACATCCTTTTCCAGGGCCCCATACAGCTCAGCATGCACATGTGCACACACGTGCGTACACCCTTCCTTTCGTCTGCCTATCTCCTACCCATGCATCACGCTCAGTTTAAATGCAATAGGTCCCTTAGAGAAACCTGCTCAGTGTACCTGTATCCTATTTTAATGAGAGATATTTTAATGTCTGCCTTCCCCCTGCAGAATGTCCAGGAGGGCAAGGAGCACATCTCCATGCTTAGTGTTATACCCCAGGACCCAGCACAGACTTTGGCCCATTATGGGTTCTCAATAAAGAATATTTAAGCGAAAGAATGAAAAAGTAGGAGGGGGGAAAAAAGGGAAGAGAAGAGCGACAAACTACTTGCATCCTGAAGCCTGCCCGTCCTCCCTCCTCATTCTTGATGGGGCAGAAATGGGAAGACAGAGAAGAGACGAAAGAAAAAAAAACAGCAAGATGAAGATGGGAATGATGAGCAAGGAAGTGAAGGCTGTGACATGAGGTTTTAGACAACTCCAAACAAGGTCAATGGGACTTGGCATTTTGGAAAAGTTAGTACTTTATGTTCCAGCTATTTCTACCTCTAAAATGCCCTAAAGGAAGACAATATCCCACAATGTTCCAGAAGAGAAGGATGGAAAGTGGCACAATGTTCCAGAAGAGAAGGATGGAAAGTGGCGGGGGCCGGGGGGCAGGGCGGGGGCATGAAACTAACTAGTTTTGTTTGTATGCAGCCAAGTCACTCAACATTCATGGACTTGGACTTCCTTGTCCATGAAGTTATAAAACAAGATGACCCCTGAGCTTCCTCTGGCTCCCATGTCCTGGGAGCCTTTGTGGAACCCGTGGTGGCTCAGAACCCACAACAGGCACTCTATCTTGCCTCCACGAGCACCCTAACCCCATCGTGCATGTTCCTGTGCACTGAACACCAAACAGCAACTTTCCTCTTATTTGTGTTACAATAACGTAAATTGGAATCCCTCAGAGCACGCTGCAAAAATGTCATCTTTTGCAGAGGGAAGAATTGAGTCTTGCCTGCACTGAGAAAGCCGCTTTCAAATCAAAGTTTCCTGATGGGAACAGGCATTAAAGATGGGAATCGCTTCAAGCACACAACTTGAGTGACTGAACTGATCAAGCAAAAGCAATTCAGAACAGAAATGTCCAGTCTTCTAAGCCTGCCTGACAATTGTTTTAATTCAGTTAAAATATTACTTTTCATATAACGGCTGAAGTTTCTCTCCATCCAACATATTTTAGACATTGGTATTTTCCATGACTCCTTTGTGGATCCTTTTTTCTTTTTTCTTTGAGACGGAGTTTTGCTCTTGTTACCCAGGTTAGAGTGCAATGGCACAATTATCTTGGCTCACCACAACCTCTGCCTCACGGGTTCAAGCAATTCTCCTGCCTCAGCCTCCTGAGGAGCTGGGATTACAGGATGCGCCACCACGGCCGGCGAATTTTGTATTTTTAGTAGAGACAGGGTTTCTCCATGTTGGTCAGGCTGGTCTCGAACTCCCAACCTCAGGTGATCCGCCTACCTCAGCCTTCCAAAGTGCTAGGATTACAGGCGCGAGCCACCGTGCCTGGTCTGTGGATCCATTTTTAAGTACACAAGAGATGCAACAGAGACCATCAGAATTGTCCACAAAGAGAGGAAATTATGTGTTCACACATGGGCAACTTCAGAGATCACTGTTCGGTGAAACAGATGCTAAATTATTTCAATCAGCCGCAGCATTGATAATATACACTTAAAAGGCAGCAAGAATCCCCGGGAGTAAACCAAGAGTAGTTTGTTACATTGGCCCAAAGCAATGATGCTCCTATTGGTTTATTTCAGCTTGGAAGTAAACTGAAGGGTGGCCAGGCCCAGTGGCTCACACCTGTAACCCGGCACTTTGGGAGGCCAAGATGGGCAGATCACTTGAGGTCAGCAGTTCAAGAACAGCCTGCCAACATGATGAAACCCCATGTCTACTAAAAATACAAAAATTAGCTGTGTGTGGTGGTGCACGCCTTATAGTCCCAGCTACTCAGGAGGCTGAGGCAGGAAAATCACTTGAACTTGGAAGGCAGAGGTTGCAGTGAGCTGAGATCGTGTCACTGCACTCCAGCCTGGGCAACAGCGTGAGACTCCAAGGAAAGGACAGGGAGAGGGACAAGGAGAGGGACAGGGACAGGGACAGGGAAAAGGAAAAGGAAAAGGAAAAGAAAAGGAAAGAAACTGAAGGGTGATAAATGTTCATTATAAAACCTGTCAACAACTGCATTGTGTTTATGAAAGCTATTACGATAAATTTGGTAGATTTAGTCAATGCAGCTGCTCAGAGTGGAACAGTACATGCTAACAAGAAATTCTCCTCCAAGAATTTCTCTAAGACGTAGTCCAGAGCTCGAAAGAGCTATAAATCTGCTCATTAGTACAAGCCAACGTTCTATGGGAATTGAGTCTTCCCATTAATAGTAAGTGCCAAAACAAACAGTTGTACAGGCGTTAAAAAAATTAAAGTTCAGAAATCCACATTAACATCAACTCATGATTTCCAGACTACTTACATCAGTGTCGGGTCCCTTATCCGCACCCGGACAAGAAAAAGTAACAAATTCATGGCACCTCTTGTGGACCACAAAACAGCAAACTGGTGGAAAGAAAAGAAAACTAAAATTAGAATAGACATGATTTAACATACGAGCTTTATTTTCCAAACAGAGATACTTGCTGTTAGAAGTCAATTTAATTTCACTACAGACGGAATCTTATAAACAGCAATCAGAAGGCATTTCATTCTAGAATCAGCAACATTTGGTATTGATTAGACTCATAGATAACAGAGTCCCAAAATGCCAGCACTGACAGGGCCACAAACAGTGCCTCTTATCTGAAGTTGAAGGAGAGGAGAATCAGAGATTGTAAGACAGTTTCCCAAAGTAGAAACCGGTAATCAAAATTTAAAATAGTTTGCGCCATCCTAGCCAGGTGCGGTGGTTCACGCCTGTAATTCCAGCACTTTGGGAGGCCAAGGCAGGTGGATCACTTGAGGTCACGAGTTCCAGAGCAGCCGGGCCAACACGGTAAAGCCCCATCTCCACTAAAAATACAAAAACAAAAAAAAATGAGCTGGACATGGTGATGGCGCCTGTAATCCCAGCTACTCGGGAGGTTGAGGCAGGATAATTGCTTAAACCTGGGAGGTGCAGGCTGCAGTGAGCCAAGATCCATGCTACTGCACTCCAGACTGGGCAACAAGAGTGAAACTCCATCTCAAAAAAATAACATAACATAACATAACATAACATAACATACTTTGCACCATCCTATAGCAACACACTAACACACACATAAATGTATATAAACATTATATTCTGTGGGTGAAATAAAATATAAAGAGAATAACTGATTATAAATAATGTGAGTATCCCTAAATGTGGGTTGCAGGACTTCCTCAGCAGAATTCTGAACTTAATAAACTCATTCAGACACAAATGCAATCTACAGAAAACAGACCTTTGAAATGAAACAAAACAAAACAATCTTAGGAAACACCTTAACACCTTCCTGTATCTGTCTTTTTGCTACAGATGCCGTCACCAGTTGGGAGAGTTCCTGCAAATTCAGCAAAATCTACTACCCAGTAAATATTTTCAGAGCTTAACATGGTTTTGATAAATAGTCCTGAGGATGAATCAACAAAATAATTGTTATAGAATGTAATCCCCTAAGAGGTTTGTATTTTTTCTCCAGACAGGGTCTCACTTTGTCACCCAGGCTGGAATGCAGTGGGGTGATCTTGGCGCACTGCAGCCTCAGTCTCCTGGGTTCAAGAAATCCTCCTGCCTCAGACCCACAAGTAGCTGGGAATACAGGTGAGTGCCACCACACCCTGCTAATTTTTACATTTTTGTAGAGACAGGGTTTCACCATGTTGCCCAGGTTGGTCTCGAACTCCTAAGCTCAAGCCATCTGCCCGCCTTGGCATCCCAAAGTGCTGGGATTATAGGTGTGAGCCACTGCACATGGCCCCCTAAAAGGTTTGTATTGATGGTAATAATATAGAGGATGCAAAAAATACATGACCTAGTTAGTCTCTCCTTGAAAGCTTGAAGTCTAGCTCCAACAAGGTATCATCTACTACTCTTATCATTTGTTGAATAATAACAACATGTTAAAAAACAGTATACCCTCAGAAATACTAGGTTAGTCATAAGTCTTTACTGCATGCTATGGTTTGATTGCAAGTCAGCTCTGAAACCCGTGTTGAAATTTGGTTGCCATAGTGGCAGTTTTGGGAGATGGGACCCCTGGAGAGTAACTCGGCCATAAGGGCTTTGCCCTCAGTGGTAGAATCAACATCATTACAAAAGGGTGAGTAGAGCCCCCTTCTGTCTCTATGCCCTTCTGCCTTCTGCCACGTGAAGATAAGGTCTTCGTCCCCCAGGGAGCGTGCAGTAAACAAGCCCTTGCTCAATGCTGGCACCTTGATCTCGGACTTCCCAGCCTCTAGAACTGTGAGAACACAAATTTCTGTTCTTTACAAATCACCTAGTCTCAGGTATTCTGTTACAGCAGCAAAAATGAACTAAGACACTGCACAAGGAAGGTTAGAGCTTCCCAAATGTGTGGCTCATATGCTGTTTTCTCCTCTCACCAGTGACAATGCAGTTCCCTGCACATATGGCAGTAGACACAGAAGACCAAATGGGTGAGTCATTTCCGTAGGTGGAAGAGGGTGGCAAGATGGCTCAGAGCTGAAATCTCAAGAGGAGCCCAGAGTACTGAGAGAGCCGCAAGTGGCCAGTAAGAAATTCAGAAAAGCCTCGGAAGTCACTGAAAGGTTCTGCACCAAGAGTAACACAGACAAAAACAATGCTTTAGAAGTGCAAACGGTGGTAATAGGAAGAATTTAACAGAATAGATTGAGGCCTATAATGCCCCGTTAAAAGCCTCTTGCACAGTCTAGGTATGAAAGTAATTGCCCATCATCATGCAGGCTGCTAAGAAATGGAAGTCACAGAGGCCAGGGAAATTACATAAGAACAACGAGACTTGCTGACTGATCACACAGCACCATTAACTGGCATCCTATCACGTGCCAGGCTGTTGCTGTTGTTGTGCTAGGTCTCTTCCCATGCATTAGCAAGTTGAATCCTCATAACAATAATCCTTAATATGCTGCAATATCTATATTTTATGGATGGGAAAATGATGCCCAGATCCCCCGCATCTAGCATGCTGTACAACAGTACAGTGAATGCTTGTGAACAGGAGACAGGAAGGGAGGCAGAGAGGACAGACAGATGGATAGATGAATGAACCAACAAACAAAGGATGGTCTTTCCCAAGGTGAGTCACCATGTGATGGAACCAGGATTCATGCTAAGAGTTGCTGGACACCACGGCCCCCTCTCCTTTCCTCATGTCATATCCACTGGCAGGATTTCCAGAGCAGAAAGGGTATAGAGCTGATGCCAAGATTTTTTACATGGGTAACAGGAAAATGGGTACATGACAAAATAGACACACACACACACACAAATATACCTACACAGACATACACATATACACAAATATAAAACCCAGAGGATGAAGATATGTTATATTAGGGAAACAGAATCATGGACAATTCTTTTTAAAGAGTTTTCTTTTAAGGTAATCATAATATAATATGATTGTAAAAATACACATTTTAAAGGTACTCATGATACCATGTCACTGTAAAAATATACTTTTTAAAAAAGAAAATGCATGCCTGATATTGAACAGACAAAGAGTCAGATATCCAAACAGGAACCATACACAGAAAGGTGACAAGTGGAGATGTCTTAAAGCAAGCATCCCTTTACAGGGGGAGGTACCCTGGGTGAGGGATCCTGCTGGCTGCAGAGCACGCTGGCCACACCTGTCTGCCCTGCACAGTCAGGGGCAGGAGGAGTTGAGTGTGAAGTGAAGAAAACAGCCCTCTTGGCTGCCCAGGCAGCACGGAGACACTCAAAGGGCAGTGCTTAGCTCCTACAAGCCCTGAGAGAAGTGGCCTTTCCACTGTGTTTCTGCTAAAAGCATCTTGATTGCAAAACTCTCGAAGGATGGATAATAAAGCTGCGCTGTGATGGCACAAATTAATCTGACCTGCTCGCTCTCCCCAGGCACAAAGTCATCTTTCAGCCACTGGAATTAGAAAGATAAATTACCAAAGGAAAAAGGTTACAGGGGCATTACTTCCTCATCATGGTTTATTACAGATGCAGTGTTTTGGGTGGAAAATAAGCATTCTTATTCCCTAGTTAATCGTTCAAACATTTGGGCCTTTCATCTCTTTTTAAAAAAAACATCTCCACATTCAGATGAACACTGTTAAGAAAACTCACACTTATCAAATCCCACGGAAGAAGAGTTTGCTTTTTGTATCTGTTCTTTCTGTCTACGATTTACACGTCAATGTAATTATGTATCTACAGCTGGAAGTATTTCTATTGTACACCTCAAAAAAAATCTCTTATGTCAAATTTTATCATAAGACAACCCAGGCCCTCATTATCCACTATAATTTGCAAGAGCAGCAACAAGCCTTACTTATCCCAAATTAATTTCCTCCCAGCCTGCCTTAACTACCCCCTCCCCACCTACCTTACAGGAAAGCTTCCCATTTGAAGGACTGGATTCACCCTGTGAGAGGCAGACAGAAGCGCCATGTGTTTCCAGACAGCCAATCACAGACACGTTATCTGAGGGATAAAGAGCCCTCCAAGCCTATTTGAAGACTCAAAATTCAGAATGGATGATCTCCAAAGGAAGAAGAAACAGAATGTGCCCAATCCTGGTAACTAAGGAGAAACAACCCAGATGCCCCCCTCTCCTCTCCAACACCCCCACTTACCCTGAGGGGAGCAGGAAAGAGGAGCTTGGAGGTTGGCTGACGCCGGCTGGACGCGGCATGTGCCTGTGAAAGGCTGCCCCAGAAAACTGAGCAACAGCCAGAGGTTTCAAAAATCACAGATGGCTGGCCTTGATCTTTGGGTTCAAGTTCCAAATGAAATTGGATAATGCATATTTTGTAAGATAATCGAAGGAAGACATTTGAGAAGTCTTGCTAGTGTTGCCGAAAGAGGAAAAGACTGGCTCAGTAAAACAAAAGGATGCATTGGGTTTACCTGGAGATGGATAACCCAGGCTTCCCCTGGCTAAAAATCAGAAGCTATTGCTTTTTGTCTTTCTTTTTTATTTGGGACTCTAAAGGAATTCATCTAACCACGGTATATGAAGCAAATGAAATTGGAGTAAAGAGGTAATAAGGTGGTACCTGTTACATAAGCAAACCTTCAACAAACATCTGCCTGACCTTGGTAGAAGGAACTTAAAGACAGCAGCCACTCAGCTGGGAGGAAGTGGAGACATGTCATGGAAGATTCCACCCGATGACTGGCGTGGGGGCCGCTCTTGGCCCTTAAACAGGTCTTTGCTCCAGCAAGCACAGGCTATGCAACAAAAACTCACTCAGACACAGAAACTCATCTTTAAAGACTTTGGGTCACCTCTGGTTATATAACCCAATGAGAGGTTTTAAAACAGGCAGCTATCCTGCAGCTTCCAGTCCAAGTAAATCTCCGTTCAATTATTTTCTAAGCACAAAATCACTTTCTTCTAATCCTCTACGTGATATGCGTATGCTCCCCAGCAGTGATGGATGACACAGGAAATGCACAAATCACACTGAGCAAATGACATGGTGGGACAAAAAAATTATAAAGACTACAGACTTGGCCAAGTAACAAATCTTGACATTACCTGGCTTTAAAACTGAGAACACCCAATCTACTGATCCATATTCCTTACTAATCTTGCTTATGGAAGTAAACTAGATGGAAATTAAGCAGAGTTTTCACCACTTGTCAAAAGTATTTTTCAGAAACAGAACAAGTAACAGTCACCTGTGTTTGGCTCAAGAATTCATATGGCCAGAAGCAGTGGGTCACGCCTGTAATCCCTGCACTTTGGGAGGCTGAGGTGGGCAGATCACTTGAGGTTAGGAGTTCAAGACCACCCTGGCCAATATGGCAAAACCCCATCTCTACTAAAAATACAAAAGTTAGCAAGGCTTGGTTGCTTGTGCCTGTAATTCCAGCTACTTGGGAGGCTGAGGCAGGAGAATCGCTTGAATCCGGGAGGCAGAGGTTGCAGTGAGCTGAGATCACGCCACTGTACTCCAGTCCAGCCTGGGTGACGGAGCAAGACTCCATCGCAAAACAACAACAACAAAAAAGAATTCATAAAAATTTTGGGAAAAGTTGAGGTGTATTTTGACACTGTCATGTTGATTCTGAATTGTGATTCATGAATAATGCCACAGTGAACACTGGTGTGCAGCTATCTGTTTGGGTCCTTGCTTTTGATTCTCTTGGGGCTATGTCTAGGAGTGGAATTGCTGGGTCATATGGTAAATCTATGTTTAATTTTCGGGAGAACCAACAAACTGATTTCCCAGCGACTGCACCATTTTACATTCCCACCAGCAATGGACACAGACTCCAATTTCTCAATTGGTTCTCAACTGAGTGGTTCTCAATTGTGCTCACGAGCTTAAAGAGAATAAAAAGCAGCAAAGGGTGTGCTGAAGGCAAACACTCTTGTAAGGGGAATAGCACTCCCTCTGATGCTGCTCTCCCCATGAATTTGAATAATTTAGCAACAATGAGTCTTGGCCCATGAGACACACACAGCGACCTCAGAGTACCTTGTTTCTGTGTCAAAAGTCATCACCCTATGGATGGATGAGCTGGGGCTCGCAACGCTGGACAATGTTTCCTAGAGTGATCTTGAGCAAATGGTAAGTCCAGAGGCTTTTTCCATACTCCATTTGTGAAGAGAGGTTTACAGAAAAACGAAAAGAATATGGCAAACTGATGCCACAGATACAGGAATCAGATGCAGCACAGTGCTCCTAGTCAATCAAGGCAAATTCCTCCTCAAGCATGCAACCAACATGAATCACACACACGTCAGCCATGGTTCCAAGCTGAGGGAAAATTCCAATTAAAAGTAATTCATCACCACTTCATACTCTTTAGAATGGCTATTATTTAAAAAGGAAAAGAATGGAGCTGGGCATGGTGACTCACACCTGTAATCCCAGCACTCTGGGAGGCCGAGATCAGCAGATCACTAGAGGTCAGGAGTTTGAGACCAACCTGGTCAATATGGTGAAACCCTGTCTCTACTAAAAATACAAAAATTAGCCGGCCGTGGTGGTGCTCGCCTGTAATCCCAGCTACTTGGGAGGTTGAGGGAGGAGAATCACTTGAACCCAGGAGGCGGAGGTTGCAGTGAGCCGAGATCGTGCCACTACACTCCAGCCTGGGTGACAGAGCAAGACTCCATCTCAAAAAAAGAAAAGAATGGGTAAAATGACAAGTGTCGGCAAGGATGCAGAGAAATTGGAGCCTTTGTCCATTGCTGGTGGGAATGTAAAATGGTGCAGTCGCTGGGAAATCAGTTTGTTGGTTCTCTCCAAAATTAAACATAGAATTACCATATGACCCAGCAATTCCACTCCTAGACATAGACCCAAAAGAATCAAAAGCAAGGACCCAAACAGATATCTGCACACCAGTGTTCACTGTAGCATTATTCATGACAGGCAATAAGAAACAACCCAAATATCTGTCAACGATGAATAAACAAAATGTGGTATATACATACAATGAAATATGACTCAACCTTAAAAAATGAAACTCTGACCCATGCTACATCATCAATGAACCTTGAGAGTGTTATGCTAAGTGAAATAAGCCAGACACAAAAGGGCAAATATTGTGTGGTTCCACTCATATGAGGTACCTAGGACAGGCAAATTTATAGAAACACAAAGTAGAATATAAGTGATCAGTTGTGGGCGAGGGGGAGAATAGGGAGTTAGTGATTAATAGGTACAGAGTTTGTTTGAAATGATAAAAATGAGTTCTGGGGGGCCAGGTGCTGTAGCTCATGCCTGTAATCCCAGCTCTTTGAGAGGCCAAGGCAGGCGGATCACCTGAGGTCAGGAGTTCAAGACCAGCCTGGCCAACATGGTGAAACCCCATCTCGACTAAAAAGACAAAAAA